>NC_092645.1:5373551-5720218 GCF_039555335.1 Amphiura filiformis
TGAAAGAACTCTGCATACAGACATTCTATTTGGCCTAGTCAAGGATATTGCTAGATTCAGACCAGACCTCAAACTTCTGATTTCAAGTGCATCTATTTCCTCCGTAACTCAAAAACTTGATATTTTTATTCTGTTTTAGGGTGCTAATAGTAGATGAAGCTCATGAAAGAACACTGCATACAGACATTCTGTTTGGCCTAGTCAAGGATATTGCTAGATTCAGACCAGACCTCAAACTTCTGATTTCAAGTGCAACATTGGACACAGAGAAATTCTCGGCGGTAAGTGGAAATAAATCTGATGTGATAATTAAATGGTCAAATGAGTTGATTGGGTTATTACATTTGAAATCTGTACTCCCTTGTGGAAGATTTATGAAAAGTCTTCCACAGAGGGAGTATGTTTTTCAAATGGAATTGGCTAGGGTTAATTATTTTGAAGCCCATATTCCCCCTGTATATGACTATACATGTCTAGTCTAGAGTCCGAAGTTTTCCGTTTTCTAGAATCCATTTTCCGTGTTGTAATCCGTGTTGTAAAATTTGTAAATCTGTGTCATGAATAAAGCTTAAAATGTATAAACAATGATATTAATGTCACAATAAAGTGTTCAATATCGCGATCAATATGCTCTGATTGGAATATTCTCACGATAATAGGCCGACTATTACGATGTTTGGAGGGATATAGGGGTTCATACCTTGGTAATATACCTTCGCTTCGGTATTGTTAAACAGTATTTTTATCATAGAAATTTACATACACAACTCATGATTGTTTTTAACATTTATTTCTCTTATCTTTTAAAGGGACCATTGAAAGAAAATATTATTTGGTATCAAAATAAAGCCCATAAAATATAGAATCAATATCTAAAACAATTGAAGAACTAACTATTTTAGAAATAAAAATACAATGAAAACAACATACTCGATTTACCCCTTCCGACGCTTACATCGCTGGCCATTTATCAAAAATAGAAAATTGGGCGCTTTCTGGATGACGTCATTGTGGTTACGCGATTTGTGTTGTGTTGACATTTTGCCGGGATAATTTGACAACAGCGATCGCGATCTAAATATGAGATGCAATAATCATGATAATACAACCACTTATATAATTATTTAAAGGTAAAGTAAAAACAAAATACCAGTTGATTGTCCACATGTTATCAAAAAGAGGAAGTGGAGGGCCTTTTTATTTTTCATTTATTATTTTTTTACAATACAAATGGATCATTTAGGCCTATGTATTATTCCCGGACATTATTAGTTGTGTATCTTGTAGAGGAGGAGGATAGGATCGAGGCTCTTGTTATTTGATGGTTCTCTGAGAGGATGATTAAAACAAATCCTCTAAATTGAAATGCTTGGACAGAAACAAATCTAATCAATTGGCAATAATAACTTTTGAAACATTAAAAAAAAAAAGTTTTCCCTTATAATATTAAAGAAAATAGCATTAACATTTCAGACTCCCTCAATGGCAATGCCATGCGAAAGGAAGCGGGCGGGACGATCAATTGTTATTTTTTATCATCATCAAGCATGCAGCTTCCTATTTTACTTTTTCATAAATTCAACCCAGGTCAACATGACCAAGATATGATTCTGGTGACTTTATGTAGGCCCTACATGGCATGTATAAAACCATAAAACTAATTATGAGAAGGGCCTAGGCCTAGGCCTATGATATGCAAGACATGCAAGAACATGACATGCAAGCCGTTCTTGAAATAAATTACGAGGAGTGCCAACAAACATACATAGGCCTTGAAAAAGCCTATGCTACAAAAAATAAAAGTACAAACATCAAATGGGAAATATTATAGGCCTACACTTATTTTAATCCATGGATGGTTAGGCCCGGGGTAGGCCTCGGCTATGCGAAATTGATGTCAGTCATTTCTAAAAACGAAATATCAAGCCCGGCGCGCTGTATTTTACAACATTTACCCAATCAACATAAACTTTCTAACTGTAGGCCTACCTTTGATGCTCGGACACTTTGCACTTTCAAGTTTCAGTGGGAGTTGAAATTGGATTAGGCCTATAAGCATTTCCGAAAACGCAAACTAAATGCTGACAGTAAATATTGTTCATATGATTTGTTTGGAGTGACCTTTATATGTTCCTCTCGTGGTTCTTTATCTTCAAATTTGTTTCTCATTTTTCATAGGCTTTTAAAAATAAATAAAAATAAATTTCGGCTTTTATATATAGCGCCTTTTTCCAGATCTCAGAGGGTTCAAAACGCTGTAATTTCTCTGCCATGGTACTTATCACAATCAGATCGCATCATCTAGGCTGGATGCTGTCGAACCTGGCGCAAACCTAGCCGCACTTGGATTGTAACATCCACCAATTATCTTTTCAGCTCCCCAAATTTCATTGCATTGGGTGAAGGAAGTTTTTGATAACCAAAGAATTAATCACCGATTTTTGAGAAGCAGGAGGAAACTGGAGATACCGGAGAAAACCTGCGAGAGCGAGCATGGATACGGGATCCCGGGATCGGGATAAACCAAGTTCACATGAATCTTTGGGCCGCGCGCCGGGGCTTGAAGTTGAACCCGGGACCAACTAGTACAAGGAACTTATACGATGTCCTCATTCACAAACTGATACTATCTGTCCATCGTATAAGACTGTTACCGCACGGCAGCTGGTTGAAGGAATATTACACAGTCAAGAATAGGCTCCATCATTTTTTGTTCTGATCCCTCCCAGTCTCCCAAAACATCAAAACATCAAAAGCGTTGCATATTTACTTACTTAAGACTGTCCTTTTTCATATAACGCAGACAAAGTAGGGCCAAGGTACCTAGAAATGGTCAAATTTTGGCAAGAAATATCTCTGTGTAATCCTATGTAAGTCCCATATCACATCGTTATCGGCGATCGTGATTTTTTTTTCTGAAGTTTGGCTGGTACCCACTAGCGTCATGCATGTGACGTGACAGCTAAAATAATCGACTGGAAATCGGGGATCATTAAAACGTCAACAAATTTCAAAACACAGAAAGCAGTAAACTTAATGGCGAGCGGTCCGAATTTTGAGCCATACAAGTTTGCGTGGTGAACTACGCGCCAACTCGCTCTTCCGAGCCTGGCTTTTGTTTTGAACCTGGTCACATAAGTGTGTCTCTACACGGAGCGACCGCTTAAAGAAACAAACAAACACACTTTAATCACGCCGCAATTCAGCTTCCAAACTTCGAGTCAGGATCGGCTTGCGTTGTAGGCCCGGCGGTTGTAAACCTAGGCCGCACGCCCGGGAGGTAGGCTAATTAGGCCTGAAGAAATTATGTCATGGGCTAACCCAAAACATCATTGCCTTCTCTTACCTATCTTCACCAGATATTTCAGAGGAAATATAAGTAAAGAGTTGCTATATCAGAATGCCATAAAACAAATGATACTCTCTTGCAAAAGCCGAGCAGCTAGCACTGACAGCTTTGACTTTGTCAATATATGTAGGCCTAACTTACTTATGTTTCCCCGTTGTTGGCCAATTTTGTAGCTAGAATTTATATATAGGCCTATCATAGACACCAGTCTAGTGTACGTCTCATGGTTGTCATCTTGCAACAGTCATTGTAGCTTTGTAATTTATATTATCCATTTTAATCAAACTTATTAGGCCTAAAAGGCACAGAAAAGTTCATTGCTGTAAACACGTTCATACGTTGGTTTATGACCAAGTCTGGCCTATGCAGTGTTGCCATGCAGCGGAAAGGATAACCACTTTGACGTCACAGGGGTTGCCACGTGTCTCTGCACATATGAATTGGGCGGAACGACGCAACATTGGGCGCTTTGTCTTTATTTGCTGATTTGGGCGTAAAATGAAGGAAAATTGCGCTTATCATTTTAGAAATGGATTCTATATGTTATTAGCTTTATTTTGATACCAAATATGTTTTTCTTTCAATGGTCCCTTTAACAATTTTTGTCTCATCATACAAAAATGTCATTTTCCGTGTTGTACCTCCGATTCTGTGATTTTCTTCCGTTTTCCGTAAAACGGAAAACTTCAGACTCTAGTCTAGTCCTTTTGTATTCACAGATTATCCATTGTCTTTCTTTTGTTCAAAGTTCATTGCCTTGACAGTTATCTAGAGTAATGGAGGTGGTGTGGACATTATCAACACAATAAGATAAAATTATACTCGATCGCCGAGCGATTGCAATGCACCGCTTTTGGAAAGCCATGGGCAATCGCTGGATTTTGCGATGCATCACTCGTCGCTTTTGCATTTATACTAATCATGGTGATAGCGATTGCAGACGACAATTAAAATTTTCTAAATGCCACAAAATAAATTTATAGAACATCCACTGCTGTCAATAATTATTACTTTGGATTAATTCATCACCGAAAGTTAATAATCGAGAAAGGTAAATTAATTAGCAAAATAGTAGATCCGTTGGTTGTATTAAAATGATTGATTGATGCGTTCATGTGTCAAGCGATATCACACAAAAGTTGAGATTTCTTCAACTCGGAAAAGCGATGTCATTTTTGCATCAGGGCGGGTTAGTGTAGTGGTCTTCTCACTTGCTTCTCACCGCTGTGGCCGGGGTTCAATTCCCCGCAGTGCCATATGTGAGTTTGGTTGCCGATCCATGCTCGCCCTCGCAGGTTTTCTCCGGTGCTCCGCTTTTCCTCCTGCATCTAAAATCGGACCTCTTCCCATATTCCTGTCCCGTCATATCTGGATGGCATCCCTTAAATTTAGTAGCCTCTGATCACTATTGGGCTTAGCCTGGCTTCGGGCGAATGTTATAAATAAAAAATAAATAAAAAACGATAGTAAACACTGGTCATACATGAGAATCGCTTTTCTGCAAAAGCGATCAAGTATAAATTCAGCTATAGCTCAAGATAAAAAACAATCTAGAAACGCCAAGATCATTATTTCGCAAAATTGTGATTTTGTCAACACATAGTGGACCTGAAACACAAGGTAGTGGTTATTGTTAGCCCTCAATTTAGGGTTTAAGCATTGTGTTCCAGGCAGGGTCTTAGCTAGCCACCCGTCCTGGCCATCATTTTAGACGGGAGTTTGCTCCTGGATGGGCAAAATTAATGCCTTTGACAGATGCTATATTATAAATTGTATGTTTTGAGAAGCTAATTGACCTTTTTAGTAGACCCAATTTGTAGAACAAGGCCATATCAACACATATTTGAACTCTTTGAACCCCCCAATGGGCTACAGATGTCTGGAAAATGTTTTAAAGGTCAAATTAGGACAGGCAATGTTATTCAAATGACGGGCAACTCTCAATTTCTAGCTAAGACCCTGGTTCCAGGAGCTCTGTGTTGATGACATCTCAATTTTCAGTTCGAATTATTTCACCCTAGACATGCTAAATGTCAAAAATGTCAATTTTTAAAAATTTGTATTATATCACGAATTAAAAAAAATCAAAAGTTATTTGATATCAGAAGGACATTCCTTGTATTCCGATTGCAATTTGGTGTGTCTGAAGTACTCTCAGGTCCCACAAAAATACTGTGCAAAGGTGGGTGACCGAGTCCGTAAATGATGGTCATCATGTTGTCAGAATCTTTATTCCATTGGGCGATTCCAGAAATTAACTGTACACCCCTAAAGTAGATAATGTAATTTTTACTTTAAAAACTCAGGAATTCTCAGACCAGACTTTAATTGTGTAACAATTGGGAATTCCCAGTTTGTGGGAAATTCTCTTGACAAACTGGAATTTCCCGGAAGAAAAGATAAAATTTCACAAAGATTTTTAGGAAATTCCATGTCTTCTTTAGTGAAGCTGATACATTTTTTTCTTTGAAATTCCCATCTAGAACACACAACCATTGTTGAGAATCCCATGTCTTTTTTAGGGGGGTGCAATTCATTTCCAGAATAGCCCATTGATTGCATCAACACTTCTCATATCCAACTAACAATTGAAATTAATTGAAATTAATTTTTGTTTTTCAGTTTTTTGATGAAGCACCAATATTCAGAATACCAGGAAGAAGATTCCCTGTGGATATATTCTACACAAAGGTAAGATTGGGCTATTCCGGATGATAGCAATACACCCCCTGTGGAAGACATGATCTTAATCTCCCACATAGTGCAGACTTCAAATGGAGTCACCCATTCAGTGTTGTCTGCTCCAAAGTGGGCTGTTCCAGTTGAAATCCATACACCCCCTATGGAAGACATGATCTTAATCTCCTACACGGGGTGTGTAGATTTCAAATGGAGTCACCCATTCAGGTCGTCTGCTCCAAAATGGGGTATTCCAGTTGAAATCCATACACCCCAATGGAAGACATGACCTTAACACAGGGGGTATAGTTTTCAAATGGAGTCAAATCGTGTAAAATCAGACGTTGTTTGGCCAAAATTTATAGATTTTGACTGGAAAGTTTTTGAAAAAATTCAAAACATTTTCAAAATATGTTTGCTATTTTTGTTGCAATTTTTTTGAAAATGTTTTGAAAAATCCAATTTTTGCCAGATTTTTAAGCATTCGGTGATATTTTATGGTCATTTTAGCCTACATTTTTTGTAAAATCCCAACCGAGCGACAATACTTTGTTAAGTCTGTCTGCCAGTAAAAGGATTTGTTTTTTCATCACCTAATTTTTCTTTCTTTTCTTTCTTTGTTTGTTTCAGGCACCTGAAGCAGACTATCTGGATGCATGTGTAGTGTCTGTCCTGCAGATGCACCTGACACAACCACTGGGTGATATTCTGGTCTTCCTGACTGGGCAAGAAGAAATTGAAACCTGCCAAGAAATGTTGCAGGTATAGTATCGCAAACTGAAAGCTAAGCATATATATGTGATGTAGGCCTAATCAAGTAAAATGCAGGGATGTAAGTTTTCAGGCTATTGCCTGAATTCAGGCTTTTTGGTAGTCCAGATATATGCAATTTCTTTTATTTTCAGCCCATTTTAGTGCCATTCTGGTCATTTTCACTTTGTTTTTCAGGCTTATTCAGGCTTTTTGTCAAAAATGGACTTCCACCCCTGAAAATGAGTTAGATATCCGGAATATTGATTTTCAGATATAGCCAATGATAGTATTCAACTTCCTTTGTATTTTATTGTTCTGAGTGACACTAAAATAGCCATATCTCTGGAACTGTAAGTGTAATTATGATGGGTTTTTCAGCAAAATAAACCTCCGAAAATGGCTCATTGAAAACTGAATTTGGATTTTGATCGACATCAAATTCATTTAGCTTGATCGCATCACAATTATGTTAACATATGTTGATATAGCAAATATCCCAACATGTCGACATCAATTTGGACATCTATCGCAAACTGAAACCATAAAGTAATCATCTCACCTACAGCATCAGTCCTGCATGACATGGATTGGTTTTCATCCCAATCACAAGGAAGCAAGCAAGCCAGGGAGGGAGGGAGGGTAGGTATGGAGGGAAGGAGATAGTGGGGAAGTAATGAAGGAAGGAGCAAGCAAGGAAAATAACAAAATAAAAGTGAATAATCATCTGTATATTATTCACAAACCACAATACCGTAAAAACTCAATAGTTAGCATATGTGTTTACTATCGAGTGCTTTTAAAACATGCAAACATGAAGAACCCCATCCACAAAAGTGTAAAAGGTTTTGAGTAAATCATCGATACACATAGTTATATACGAACAAGTAAACCTGCAAATGTGTATCTCAACCCCATTAGCTTAATTGGTAAAGCACCGGACTTAGGTGGTACAATTTCATGTTTTCAAAAGCGCTCAACAGTAAGCACATATGTTAACTATCGAGTTTTTACAGTTTAAACCTAGTAACTTTCTCTTTTTCTTTCTACAGGAAAGAACCAGAAAACTCGGCAGCAAGATCCGTGAGCTACTTGTGCTTCCCATCTATGCCAACCTCCCCTCTGAGATGCAGGCAAAAATCTTTGAACCAGCGCCACCCAACGGTCGTAAAGTTATCCTTGCCACCAACATTGCGGAGACATCGCTAACCATTGATGGAATTATTTACGTCATTGATCCAGGGTTCTGCAAGCAGAAGAGTTACAATGCAAGAACTGGAATGGAGTCACTGGTTGTTACTCCAATATCAAGGGTCTGTACAGAATCAGAGATACCGTATTTAAGTCAAATAGTCGCCCCCCTCAAATAAACGCCCCCACCACTTTTTTCAACCAAGATGTTTCAAATATGCCGGTATTTCCATGCTATCTTGTGTAGTAAGCTTACCAAGTTGCGCACATGGTTGATAATAGTGTCAATAATTGGCGAAAATCTGGATCAGAAACCCGGAAGTAAGCCAGAAGTCAGTGTTTCTAGTTCATAGTTCGTCATTTTAGCGTGTGTTTTTAGTTTACCTAATGATTTTAACGGGAATTATTGTTCTAAAATTGACCTTGAATAAACGCCCCCCTTGGGAAAATGTAACGCCCCCGGGGGCGCTTATTTGACGAAATACGGTATGTATCCTTGTTGATGCAGCTTCAATGTTGACAATTTTGTCAAATGCAAATTGAAAACATTAAAACAGGGTTCCTGCGGTCCTTGAATGTCCTTGAATTTTGAAAACACCTTTTGAAGGCCTTGAAAGTCCTGGAAATTTGCACAAGGTCCTTTGAAAGTCCTTGAAAATTGGAATTTTACCAAAAGTATAATTTTGACAAATTTTGGGGGGTGGAGAGGAGGTATCACTTTTGTTAATATGTGCCGCGTGGAGAGCTACATCATGATTTTTGTGTTGTGGTAAGTTCTTGAAAAGCATGCTTTTGTACCTTGAAAGTCCTTGAAAAGTCCTTATATTTTAAAGGCTTCAAGGTGCGGGAACCTTGTTAAAAGATATTCTTTTCACAAGAATCAATGTGTCTGGCAGGCACTACTATTGTCAGGTGATGTGGGTAATTAATCCACAGTTTAAATAACTATAAAGCTGAAAAAAAGAAACCCTGTTCTACGGGCCCAACCGACCCAGATTTTGAATAAATTGGGAAAGAATTTTCTTGAACAAATGAATGCCAACCCAAATTTCGGAAATTTCAGGAACAATTTTTTTTAAATGTTCTCAAATTGCAAATTATTTGTGACCCGGCAGCACAAATGAGCCGTAAATTCCCTAAATTGTATTCTGAGTTACGGTGTAAAATGTGTACGAAGGTCGATTCATCGGTAACTTAAGCTGGCCCGACATCTGTCTGATTTTGATAGTCAAAAACTAATCAATAATCCTATTGTTGAAGTGGATAATAAGCTTCTACCTTAATGGCTATAGAACTTTTAATAGCTCTGGTCTTTGTTTGCTTTTGCTAAATCCTGTTCAAGTGGTGGGTTACCAGGCATTGTATTTTGTACAGGGATGCATAGTCAACGATTAACACTGAGAGACCTTTCTTAGCCTCGTTGACTAGGGGATGATTTGAAATGACCGCCAATTATGACCGTTTGATATTTATTGCCAGCAATGTGGAAAAAGAGACACATGTAAAAACATAAAAAGCTATCATTTTGTTGAAGGAGCAAAGTTTAACAAACCATAACCCCGGTTCTGGATATCATTTGAAGTCAAATGATATACCATTTTAAAGTTTATGATGTTTATTTTTTAAACACGAAATAAAACAAAATTGACCGGGGTAGGAATTTACGGCTCATTCGCCGTGAACGGTCACATTTACAGATTTTGGTGATTTTGAAAAGAAAAAAAAAAAAGACAGACCGACCGACCGACCCAACTTTTTCTTTTCTTTTATTTTGTAGACATCTGCATAACAGAGAGCTGGGCGAGCAGGTCAATTAAATATTCATTTTAATGATAATGAGCTAATTTGCATTTTTTTAATTGTTTTTTTTTTTTAAAGTTCAAATAATTATATTTTTTCACAAACATTATCCTTACAAATGTTTTTTTTTTCTTCTACTTTTTTTGGTCTAATTTACATATTCATTATTATGATAATGAGCTAATTTGCATATTATTTGTTTTATTCTTTCTTTCCTTAGGCATCTGCTAATCAAAGAGCTGGGCGAGCAGGTCGTGTGGCAGCAGGTAAATGTTTTCGTCTCTATACAGCATGGGCTTTCAAGAATGAACTGGAGGATGATTCTATACCAGAGGTAATGGACTACCGTAAAACCCCGTGTGCAAGCATATAGAGTGCTTCTGATGAAAGCTACATTAATCCAGGCGCCATTATTGAGTTTGAGCAAATAAATTACGGATCCAAGCATATACAAACAAGTATTATTTTAAGACCAATCTATTGTATTGGTATATTTACGCTTGCTTCAATTAATTTAGCTTTCATAAAAACACTATATATGCTTGTAGATCGGGTTTTACGGTATTCCAGTTGAAATCATACATCCCCTATGGAAGACATGACTTAATCTCTCACACAGGGGTGGTGATTTCAAATGAGTCACCCATTTAGGTAACCCCATTTGAAATTCACACCCCTGTGTAGGAGATTATTAGGTTGTGTCAGTCCATAGGGGGTTCATGGATTTCAATTGAATAGCCCAATTGCTTGGTTGTTTGTTTATTGTTTATTTGGCTGTTTGTTGTTTGTTTGTATTTAAATGTTTTGAAATGTAAGGACTACTTGGCCTTCAAATCGTGACACTTTCAGCGGGGATCAACATTTTTCAAAGTTTAAGTATTTCTTGAAGTGAAGAATCATTTTTTTAAGTAAATCTTTTTGGAAAAAGCTGTAAAATTTCTCATTTTAGGCGACAGAAAAAACAATCATGTTTTACGGGTCCAATCGACCCAGATTTTGTGTTTTTGGCGATTTTTTTTCCCTTTTTGCTAAAATCATGAAAAATCAGCCGTTTTGGGGCCAAAGTTTATTGATTTTGACTGAAAATTTTGGAAAAAAATTCAGAATATATAAAAAAATTTGCAAAAAAAAATCATTGAATTTAAACAAAATTGTCCAGATTTTGGTGACATTTTATTGTCATTTTAGCCTCCAGAATTTAAATTTTTTTAATAAAACAGAGGTTTTTTTGTCCCCTTATTTTCAGATTTTGATTTGTCATGTCATTTCCATCACTTTTGTTTTGGGGTGATAATGTGAATCATTTAGGCTACTATTGTTTGTATGTTTTGCTTATACTTCTCTATCAGATGAATGACCTTTTTAATCCTAACTTTATAAAAAATCTTACAAAGAAAATCACTGGGCATGCATGCATTCCATGTGATGCCATGACACAATCAGCCTAAGTCATATATACGCACGGAATCGCTGACCGGCCAGTGAATCCCTGTGGCTACAGTTTGGTGATCTTGTTTTGGTGAAATTGAGTTAGCTTGAAGTTCCCCTGGACAAGGAACTTACTGCTAATTGTCTTGTTGTAACCTGTACGAAACTCGGGAGCTGATCCTAGTTGGAAGGTTATTTGTGGAATGTCTAGGTGTGCGCTCTTGTAGCAGCAAAGTCCCTGAATTGTTGTTAAATAGTTTATGGAATGATGTGGGGCCATAGTTGTCAGCGACAAACTGTAAAGTGTGCTGAGGCTTGTGGATCAACATCTAGTCGTTGTGCCTGTGTGTAGCGCACTATAAATCACTGCACTTTTTTTTTGTGCTTGGCATCCGAGATGTCTAAGATTCGAATCCCAGCCAGGGGTGCCAAGTAACTTCTTTGTTCATCGTCTCTCCTATTTCGATCTTTCTTTCTTTCCTGTTTGATAGCCAAAACCATGCTTAGCGTTAGAGTTAATTGATAGATTTTACTTATAATTATTAAATTAACAATTTTGTTTTGTGTCACTCAGATCCAAAGAACAAATCTAGGAAATGTTGTTCTACTCTTAAAAAGTCTCGAATCAACGATCTTATCCACTTTGATTTCATGGACCCACCGCCTCATGAGACACTTGTCCTAGCGCTTGAACAACTGTATGCGTTGGGGGCGCTTAACTGCAAAGGTGAACTGACAAAGCTGGGACGAAGGATGGCTGAGTTCCCTGTGGACCCGATGTTGTCAAAAATGATACTAGCTTCAGAAAAGTAAGTAATCAGCATTGTAATTGAATAGTGTCAATCTCAGATGTTGAAATTTGTTGTTATATGGGGTATTCCATTTTAAATCCACACTACCCCTGTGGGAGATTTAGCTCAAGTCATCCACAGAGGGAGTATGGGTTTCAAATAGAAAAGATAATTGGGTAACTTCCATTTGAAATACTCACTCCAGTTTGGAAGATATAAGATAAGCCATATACAGGGGGAGTATGCGTTTCAAAATAATAAACCATAGACAATTCCATTTTTTTTAAATAGTCCCTCTGTGGAAGACTTTTCTCAAAACTTCCACAAGATTTCAAATAGAACAGCCGAATGACGAGCTAAGCCCACCAAGTTGAGGATTGCAGATCACTAGGTGATGCTGGATATAAAAATGTACTCAGGAGATATAATAGAAAGGTACTGAACTGTAAAGGTAAACTTAACCAAGCAGCAGAGGGGATTCGCGGTATTCCCTGTTTAGTAGATATAAGCCCTTTCGCAATTTCGCTAGACCTTTGGTGTTTTCAGTAAATGATAGCCTATTGTATGTATAGTGTAATAATTACAGTAACTCAATTTTCAAAAATGCCTCCTTTGGCCCCCATGGACCAGATCGTATCACATATTATGAGAGTCAAAACTTTCATAGGCCTTGGTGTTTTTGCCCATCTAACTATTCAAAATCACCTCTCAAAATATGAACCAAATAATTATGGTACAGCTCTGATTCAAATTCATCGAAAAAGCTACACAAGCTACCTGCACAGAATAAATGGTAAGAGTTTTCATTGACCTTATTGCCTCATAAGTGATATTACAATATCTTTCCTAATATGTGACATGATCAAGGTGAATGAGTCACATGTCGACCCTGGTCGAAAATGAGTTTTACATATGTTTCTAAAGAGGACATTAAGAGCTTTCAGAAACTGAAAACCCCATGTTGATACGACTTTTCTTTGCGAAGTTACATCAATTTATCAATCACTGAAAACAATATAAAACAAAAGAATTTTAACACTTTCTTTGCCAATATCTCAAAATCAATATTAGCGATATGCGACTCATTTCCCTTGATCGTGTCACATATTGTGTTATATTTTGTCTTGGTACATGCAGGTACCAGTGCTCTGAAGAGATATTGACCATCACTGCTATGCTCTCAGTTAACAATTCCATCTTCTACCGACCTAAAGACAAGATTGTCCATGCAGACAATGCTAGAGTCAATTTCTTTGTACCAGGGGGTGATCATCTTACACTCATGAATGTCTATAATCAGGTAAACTTGGTAGATTGTGAAGTAGGGTGTGGGGGTGTTTGTGTGGATTGGGGTTTGTAAGGGTGTGTGTGTTCTACAAGATAGTCCGACAATCCATGTTGACAATATGCTAGAGTCAACTTCTTACCAGCGATAGATCATCTTACACTCGTGAATGGCAATAATCAGGTAATTTGTGTGTGGTGGTAATTGTATGAGGATTCGTTGGACTGTTAAAATAGTTCATTTTGAACAATTCCAGTGAAAAATGATGTTGACTACTCACATTTTTAGTGACATTTTACCACTACACTAGTGGTTTCATCAGACTGGCAACTCATCACATCTTACTGCTTCCTTTTAGGCAACAGGAACCACCATAGAGGGTGTGATGAGTTGGTCAAAGAAGTTGTTGAGTGAATAGGTTGACAAGACGTACCACTAGATGGCTGAAAGAAGCCATATGGATATGCCAAAAAGGAAAAGACACTCTAAACAAGGAGGAGGGGCCTATTAACAACAACTTCTTTGACCAACTCATCACGCCCTCTATGGTGGTTCCTGTTGCCTATAAAAGGAAGCAGTCGGATGTGATGAGTTGCCAGTTTGATGAAACCACTAGTGTAGTGGTGAAACATCACTAAAAATGTGAGTAGTCAATATCATTTTTCACTGGAATTGTTCAAAATGATCCATGTTAACAGTTGAATCCAACATTCCAAATGAACTTGTTCAAAGATATGAGGATTAGTTGGAGTTTTTAAGAATACAGTAGAACTGTTCAAAAAGTGCCACAACATTTATTGTTTCATTGCAGTGGGTTGAAACAGATCATTCCACACAGTGGTGCTTTGAGAACTTCATCCAGCATCGATCTATGCGCGAGCTCGCGATGTCACGTGATCAGCTTGTGGGTCTGATGGAGAGAGTTGAGATTAAGTTGACTTCAAACCCCATGGATACAGTGCAAATCAGGAAGGTGAGTCAGTTTGTGTATTATCCTTCAGAATTTTTCTGCTTTTACAGGATTTCCTGCTTTTTTTGTGGTCCAAATTTCCGCACTTTCTTTTAATTTCAGCCTGTTTTTGGCCTTTTTAGCTCAAACTTTTCAGGTTTTTTCATGGATGATCATTCTCATGCCTGATCCTTGGGTCCAATTATGTGTCATATGACAACGCCTTTGTGTGTAATATTATCATATCTTTTATTATGCTATCACATTGATATTCTATTAGGTTGAGTTTTTGTGCAATGGTAAGTGTGGGAGTGCACCAGTGGATGTTGGTGGGTCTGTATGGGTATGGGAGAGGGGTGTGTGAGGGGGTGTGTGCAGGGATGTGTTTGAGATGTGGTGTTGGGGTGAGTTCGGTTGAGTATGAGCTACAGCTATTAATTAATTCTTTGATTGTACCTTTTAAAATTTTCATTGAGTATGTATTGTACAATAATTCAAGATTTTTATGTATTTTATTATTATTTGCATTTCTTTATATAAATTTGATTGTAATTATTGTAATTCACCATGCAATTCAGCCATTTTGGCTGCTATTTGAGTGTTTTTAATAAATATACCTGAATTAATTAATTTAATTTAATGTAATTTTGATAAGCTATCTGCTAGGAGGGAGCAACATTACCTGAATTTCGCTTGTTTATTGTCCAAGTGATCGCACAATCAAGTTGCTTCCTCCCTGCAGAGGTCAGGTTCATGGGAGACAATTAAGAAACAATTCCAATCTCACCTAGCTCTGATCACATGATAGGTTTGCTAGGAGCCAGTCCCTTTGTTGGGTTACTAAACAGTTACCCATCATAATTCTGCCTCCTCTCCAGCATTGCCTTGCTTTGGGTCTTGTTTCTTTTTGGCTGCCTTTTGTTCTGATCTCGTTTGTTGTTTATATTTATTTTATAATGTTGTTATATATATTGCTTTTCTCATTGTATTTTTTTGCTAGTGTACAATATAATTCGGCCTCAGGGCTGCGATTTTGTGTGAATAAAATCATATCATGTGACCAACTATAGGAACTACATAAGTTTCCCCCCTCCCACCAAACACTTTTTGAAATAAATCACAAAATATTTTACGAAATGTAAAACGGTATGTGTGGCATTTATTTGTTTTACACATGTGAACCAATTTATTGCATCGCACATCATTGCGTTCAGTCACAATGGTTCATTATGTAAATTAATAAAGCCGAGTCCATAGCAGTCAGGTTTTCCTTAACAAACACATGAATAAGCCTGGCCTACTGTATTGTTTGAGAGTTGACTCCTATGGACTCAGCTAAATAAAAAAATAAACCCAGTCAGCCAGGATGTCTCGAAACTACCAACTTGCGACTTTACGCTCATTTTGTGGTAGCAGCACAGAGGAGTAAGATAAGACAGAGCGCGTACCACCGTTCAAAGTCTCCGCCTCATCCGATAATGAGGGCCGATTGTTCTGTGAAATGCGACAGGCGAGACTGCTACGCAATTACCACGTATTTTCATGGTCTATTGCGTAATCGCGAAAGCACGCAATGCTCTATCGCGGATACGCGAAGGCACTTAGCGCTGGCGTGATTGTTAGACACTACACGATCGAACAATCGGCCCTCATGAATATGCGAGAACTTACACCATACAATACACGGGGACTTTGACTGATGGTACGCGGTCTGTTTCTCTTTCGTCCATGGCGGCCCTAATTTGGTAAAACAACCTAACTCGAAGATAGAAGTTTTACCTAATTAAGGCTCTGCTGAAAAATATTTAGACCTGCTTTGGTGAAAACCCCGAGTTTTGGGAACACAATAATAAGTTGGACACTTGAAAAAAAGAAATGGCATGAAGGCTTTTAAACTTTTTTCAGTACAGTCCTAATTAGGCATAAAAGTCTATATCGAGTTAGGTCGTTTTACCAAATTAGGGCCGAAATTGGGTAGCAGGTCACATTTCTGCATTCTACAAATATAACACCTGGCAGCTATTGCACATAATTTCTATTTCTATTTCCCACCAGGCTGTCACAGCAGGATTCTTCTATCACACAGCCAAATTTGGTAAAGGTGGGCAGTACAAGACAGTGAAGCATCAGCAGACCGTTATGGTCCACCCTAATAGCTGCCTGTTTGAGGAGCAGCCTAAATGGATTATCTACCATGAGCTGGTATTCACTACCAAAGAATTCATGAGACAGGTAAGAAGAGCATTTTACAAGCTACGGAATTCTGCAGGGTTGAACTATTCTACTGATACGGCCAAAAAAAATGGTTTGTCTCAAAGCTTGCGCGCACATTTGTAAAATCGCGCAATTTGAATAAAAAATAAATGCAGAAATTTGTTTTATTTCAATTTTTTTTTCTTTCTTTTTTTCCAGAAAAATTTGGCGAAAATCAGATTTTTTTTCTCAAAATACCATAAAAATACCAAGTCGCAAAAAAAAAATTGCATTTCGCATTTGTTTTCAAACTAATCGTGAGCTTTGAGGCAAACCTTTATTTTTTATGGCCTAATTGTGCAATGTGCTCACATTTCAATTTTAACTTTCTCCTTTTGCAATGATTTGAAGTGCATAATGCCCCAGAAAAATCAAGAAAATGGTTCTCCCTAGTTAAAGCCTTAATGTACGATTTCCGTCAAATTTTAATTTGTTATTCTTTAATCACAATGTTGAAATAATATTAGTAATAACTGCCGGGAAGGACTGCTGTCCATTTTAAGTTGAAATAACAAGCTAAAGAAACCCCACTGGTTATTTTGGCCATTTAACATGCAGTTCTATGGTAGGACATATTATCATAATTTTAAATTATGATAATATGTCAAACTTTCCTCTGTTGACCTACAAGTTGGGACATGTGTAAACATTACAAATATGCAAAAAAATCAGGTTTGAAAAAATTAACCAATTTCATATTATAAGATCATACATTATGGCTTTAAGTTTTTGATATTTTGGCTGTGATTATTGGCTTATATTTCAATTTTCCTCTTTTGCATTTGACAAGTTATTATTCTGATTACATGTATCTAAAAACTTGGATTTCTTTATTTTACATGTAATTGATCAATTATATTTCTTGTTTTAACTTGCAGGTCATCGAAATAGAAAACTCATGGCTCCTGGAGGTTGCCCCTCATTACTACAAGGCAAAAGAACTCGAAGATGGGTCTAAGAGAAAAATGCCTAAGAACACTGGCAAATCCAAGGATGAATTGAGATGACCCTCCTCATGTTGATGAAGGCATAAATTCTACTTGACTTGACTACTTGGTTTTACTCCATGTACGTAGTCATCACTGTGTACCATGCAACAGAACTTGAAGATGGTCTAAATGAAACATGCCAAAGAGCACTGGCAAATCCAAGGATGAATTGAAGTGACCCTCCTCCAGTGATCGAATTCGACGGTATCGCATCGCAAAATGCGATGCAATTTCCATCAACTGCTATGCACTTTTCCAAAATGCATAGCTATACTGCTATGCAAACATGTGTTTTGCATAGCACAAACTGCCGGTTTTACTCCATGCACATATCATGCAAAAGAGCTTGAAGATGGGTCAAAATGAAAAATGTCAAAGAACACTGGCAAATTCAAGGATGAATTGAGATGACCCTCCCAATGTTGAAGTCATAAATTCTACTTTATGGGTTTCGCTTTGTGTACGCAGTTCTACCCTGTGTATATGGTGCACAGTTAAGAACTGCAAAAGAGCTTCAAAATAGGTCTAAATGAAAAATGCTAAAGAATACGGGGAAATTGAAGGATGAATGGATGTGACCCTCCTCCGGTTGAAGTCACAAATTCTACTTGACAGGTTTTACTCCGTATACATACTTCTTCACTGTACCATCAAAAGAACTTGAAGTTGGGTCGTAATGAAAAATACAAGAGTGCTGGGAAATCCCAAGGATGAATGAATGTATTCGTCCTCGTGTACTCGGTTTTTCACTGTGTACCATGCGAAAGAGCTTAAAGAAGATGTGTCAAAAAATGTCAAAGAACACTTGAAAATAAAAGGACGAATTAAGGTGATATAATTCTGGTCATAGACTGAACTTTCCAGAGCTTGTTATTTATTGTCAATTTTTTATGTAGCTTCTCACTGTGACCTATTTGATTTGAAATCTGCCGTATTGCTATGAAAGATAGGAATATCTTCCACAGCAGGTTAAAATTTAAGCAATTCAAAGGACAGATATCTGAACATTTATTTGTGGATATTTAGAGGTAAATATTGCATAGAGAAAGAAACAGCCACAATTAAAATAAAACAATTGACTTTGGTTTTCAAAAGAACAGTTTTTATTATAAAACAATTTAAACACATGAAGATTATTTTCTTATAAGCATGCAAATGTATGTGCTTTATGTTATGTGATTTTGTACAACATATTGTCAAATGTACAGTTCTAATGACGCAAATAAATATGAATATATGAATATAATACAATCCTGTAATACTGGCTTTTGAACTTTTTTTAGTTTTGTACAAATAGCCTCTTTGGGTCGGTTTCTTGAAGCTCGGCTAGAGTCAAGGCTACCAAGGCCATTTTTTTTTTAATATACCGTATTTCTTGAATAAACGCCCCGGGCGTTACATTTTCCAAACAGGGCACGTTTATTAGAGGTCATTTATAGACTGATGATAATTCCCTTGAAAATCATTCAAGGGAAGGTTAAAACTTGAAATGAAGAACTATGAACTAGAAACACGGGTTTTCGCCAATTATCGAAGCTATTATCGACCATGTGGGTAACTTGGTAAGCTTACTATACAAGATAGCATGGAAATATCAGCATTTTTGAAACATCTTGGTTGAAAAAAGTGGTGGGGGCATTTATTTGAGGTGGGGGCATTTATTTGAGGGGGGGACTACTCAAGGAAATACGGTAATCATGTTGTGATGTATGTATATAAATTGAATAAGGCTTGGACCAAGTAGTCTTAACAAACTCAAGCTATAGATCTGCTTTACTTCATTTACTTCATCAAACATGTTAAAGAAATGTCCACAATTTCATACAGTTTCTTGTATGAGTTTGAATCTTGAACCACAGAAAATTCAGAAAATGTTTGCATTGGTAGCTAGGGCTATCCCACTCACCTTGCCTCTCTTGCAAGTTGCATAGCCCATTTTACATCATACACAGTGAGTATGAATTTCAACTGGTATTCTGTCGGTCCGTGCCACGTCAGTTCCGGTTGATGATGCAACTCAAATTTGAGTGAAAACAAGTCCTTGGTTCGATTTTTTTCTTCATGATTTCTGTCATTGGTGTTGTGTATATTTTGATCGCAAATAGTCAGTGGAATCAAACAAGTTTCTAAGTTTTCAGAGTGGAAGTTACTTATTTGATTTATCGTTTTATATAATGACAAACTGACAATTAAAGTCCATGGTCGAGTGTTGGTTTTTCCGAAATTGACGATGTCCAGACTGGAGTGACAACATCCATAGTCTCCTTCACAGCCGGTTTCTATCGTTGATTACAAACCGTGAGCCACGTGAAGCTTGGGCCCAAGACTAGAAGCTGGACCGACAGAATAGCCCATTTTACATCATACACACTGAGTATGAATTTCAACTGGTATAGCCCATTTTACATCATACACAGTGAGTGAGCATAAAGATACAATGTATTTTCAAAACAATATCCCACTAGTTTATCATGCTATACATATTATTATTATCCTGCAAATATTATGGCAGTCTATGCAAATATACTTGAAAAGTACAAATTGTTATAAGTTACATACATACCATGGTTATATCACTGCATAATGATATTAATTAAATACAAAATATTAACTACCCAGCAAACACAAAAAGTTTTACAGAAAACAATTTTTTGTCCGGTTATATAAAGGGTATAAAATATTTTAATAACGTTCCAAAACATTTTTAAAAACTTGATGGAAAACATGACATAATATACTACTCAAGAGTTGACAAAATATTTTACAACATTTTGACGCTTAAAGACGCTTTCGATGTTGATGTTGTAATGTTTTTTCATATTGAATGTTTTAAAAATGTTTTCATGACCTTCATATAACCGGACATTTAAATGATAAATAATACATTTTGGATAAAACCAAAATGTGTTTTTAAAAACATTTGTTGTACCGTATGACCTGTCCTTTTGTACGAATAGACCGTAAATGTCCTCAATTGTATTCTGAGTTACAGTGTAAAATGGGCATGAAGGTCATATTCATAGAAATTTCAATTTGGTGCTACGTGTATCTCATTAAATGAGGTACACGTAGCACCAAACAGATGTACCTATGAATACGATCTTCATGCCCAATTTACACTATAACTCAGACTACAATTGAGGACATTTACGACTCATTCGTGGTGTGTACGGTCACATTTGTGTGTTTCCTGGGTATGAACCTGTCCTTTTGTATTATGACTATAGAGGGCAATATACTGACTTTTTTGTGATACCGTTAAAAGCAATGGACCGTTAAAAGCAATGGTATTATACTGAATGTCTCTGATACAAATTTTGCAATTTTATTTACATGAATGGTGTTCCCTGCTGTCCCTGCATACTATTTTTTTTTTTTTTTTTTTCTTTTTTTTTTTGAAAAAAGCGAAGCACTACGCAGGAATTTGTTTGTACGGGTGTGTGTTTTTTTCACCTACAAACGTGGATCCACCTATGACATTTCACGTACCCATGGGAACTGTGGACATCCACGGTCGTAAGAGAGCAACAGAGGGCGCTACATGCCGTAATAAAGTCTATGGAATATAGGTTCCACATCATAGGTATAATACCAGGTCCACGATTTGGTGGTTAAATATCATGCCTTACCACAAATGTCCATGCTTTCAATTTGCTGGCGTAGTGCACGTTAGAATATGACCATTGCTATGTCAACTGGCTCACACTTTCTTTGTTACGAACCACTGATCAAAATGATCACAACACAAAGCCTATGGCATATCCTAATTTGAAAAAGGTGTATGAGCCCAGGCTTGAACCAGTAACCAATAGTTACTGACGTGCACTACGGCAGCGAATAGTGAAATGTCAGTGCGTAGAAGTCCACGGTTATGCTGTGAACTACATAGGAGGCACATAGGGCTCACGTTTGTCTGTGAAAACATGTAGGAGTTTGTGTGTGCGTTTTTTTAACCCACTTTTTCTTGTTTTCTGCTGCACAATCACTTTTTTTTAAATAATGAAAAAAAGGTGCTACAGTTTGTTCGGCTTATAATAGGTGAAAAAAAAGACTCGTAACAGGTAACACCATGTATTGAAATACACATAGAATGGTGTGTACGCAGCTGGGCACTGCACTTATGCTAGTTGTGCGTTGCGTAATGCGTGTCTGGCGCAGCACGCTTATGTGAATTTACACAAGCGTGAGTTGGGACTCACGCGCAGTAACAAAAACCGAATAATTTTGCATATTATAAGCTGAACAAACTTTAGGATGGTTTTTACATATTTATGCATGTGGATTTGAAAGACAAACCCTTTTTTTCAGGGGGTTTTATTAAAACCTACAAGAGTAACCCAAACCACCTAATCTCCTCTAAATTTACAACCCATAGTCTATTCAGTATAAGATGGCACATGACCTTGTTCTTTTCCACTTGGATATCTTAATGTTGTGACAACATTAACTAAAGCTACCATACATTGTCCTAAAATTATGTATACCATTTGATTGTCTCCGCTGGGGACCTGTGTGCTTTCCAAAGGTCATGTGCCATCTTACAGTGAACGGACTATAATAACCTGAATCTTTTATACCTTAAAATAAGCAAGAAAATGAGACCAGATGATGCATCAGCTGAATAATGCAGGTGGGTATTCAATAAATCAATATAAATTAATATTAATAGCTACATTTTGTCTATTGCACTAATTAATGTATGCATTATACTCTAGTCATTATTAACCACCTGAGATCTACATTTCCTACAACATTTCTGATTGATTAATTATGCAATAAATTCATCTGTGTGACCAATTGAAATACAGCTTCTAAATATTTAAGTGTAATCATCTTCAGCCCTGGCACCATTCTTAACTCATTAAATCATAATTGTGAGAACCGAAATATTGATTTTGAGATATAGCTTTGGAAACTCTGTTATTGCTCTTATCTTTGGAACAGGTTGTTTAATTTCAATGAGGTTTTCTGCACAATGCAGCTTTATAAATGCCTTCAATATCCTGTAAGAAACTTAAAATTTAATGATTCCGAGTTCAGACTGATTTTGCTTCATTGCATCACAACTGTCTTGTTACCAATCAGCAGGAAGCACTCATGGGGTTAACTTGTTATTTAATACATTTTATAACTAAATTACCATCACCATCCACCATAAAATAGGCTGTAAAGTCAGCATTTCCACATTTTGAGATATTGGATGGACAAATTCTCCTCATTATTAAGTTTTGATGAATCGAAGTGTGTGAAAATATTGGATCCAAAACATAATGATTAAAATTGGATGTTTACGCCCAATATTTATACTGAGTTTGTACTGATTGCAACATGGAAATTTAACAACTCACAGTGGACGTTATCGAAATGGATAGAAAATCACTGATTATGGATCTCTATATAGATGAGTTGACCTCAATGTTTATCAACAAAGGTCTATCTTTATGCTTGAGTGAACCCCATGCAACCACTACACTGTTCAATAATCTTATTGTGATGTGGCGGGTGTTTTAAAAACACAAGCCCTGACAAAATATGATGCGCATACTGCCAGGCATAAAACAATTCGTCCTGAGCCAAAACTATATCGTCTCAGGTTCATCAAATCAGGTTCAATCATGCCTATTGAAGCTTATTGATAGATTTTGTTTCCTTAGTGAAAGTGAACAAAGTTGAATTGAGACAAAAATATTGTCCTAAGCCGGTAGCTGTTGATTAATACTTGCTACAAATTCAACCAAGATAAATGAAATACAATTATATTATACTATATACGGTACTTTCTTAGTTATTATAAACTGAAGTCAACAACAAAATAAAAATACAAAAGAAATACATGTCCAAAATAAAATACAAAAGTCCAAAATAAAATACAAAAGAAATACATGTCCAATGCAAACCAGGAACAAGAAGACATTAAAGCCCAAAAATTGCCCTTAAAGCTCCAAAGTCAGGGTTAGTTGGTAGATTTACTTTTTTTTTCATTTTTGCCACATACAATATTCACAAAAGAGCAAAACATATTATTTTAGGGCTAGTTATATAGTCAGACATCTTGTGTGTAATTTGCCATTGTGATAAATGCAATATTACTGTGCAAACATGTACTGCTGCAACAAGAAGGGGAAAAACCTGAGCACAGCTAATCATTTGTCGGGAAAAATTGCAGTAGAGACCCAAAAATTAACAACGCAGGACTGAAAATGCACATTAACATGTCTGACTATACTAACCCTTATATAATCATTATGTGATCCAATTTAGTCCACTCAGGCTAATGTCTGTAACTACTCAACTGAGAAGACCAGAAATAGATTCAGGTTATAGTTAGCCATAGTTAGACTATGAACATGTAAAAATTTTGTAACTTTGCAACCAAATCAGTTACAAACATGGGGTTTGGACTGATAAAAAGGGAGTTTTTTACTTCATATAAACATGAAAATAACTCAATTTTGGAGAAAAAATATGACTTTAGCCTTAATACTAAACCTGATGCACACACATGTTCTTAAGTTTAAAATTATCAAAAACTTCAGTCTTGTGCTACAGAATCATATTTTGCTCAATGTATTAATACAACTTTTAGAGTGATATACAGTTTCAACAACAAACAACATGTGTAAACAATCACGATGCATTTTGCTGATTTGCTGCATGAAAAGGAAATATAAAAAAGCATACTATACTACACTAAGCCAAAAAAGAAACTTTTTCACAAGGTCATATCTTAAAATCCTGTCTATCAAAATTAACCAAAATTACACACATGATTGCCTCAATACTCTTCTCTAAACAAATGTCAGTAACTATGCAGTTGTTCAACTGACACAACAGCAAAATGCACTAACATGCAACACCTTCTTGGACCACATTCACAGCGCAACAGATTTCTTTGGCTGGGTTCCAATTATTCGCCTGTGAATGTGATCCCGGAAGCTGTTCCGTGTCAGTGCATTTTACTGTTGTGTCAGTTGGACAACTGCCTGGTTACTGACATGTGTTTAGAGTAGAGCATTGAAGTAATCCTGTGTGAAATTTTGTTCATGCACAGGCGAATAATTGGAACCCAGCCAAAGAAATCTGTTGCGCTGTGAATGTGGTCCAGGAAGGTGTTGT
This sequence comes from Amphiura filiformis, assembly GCF_039555335.1. Lineage (NCBI taxonomy): Eukaryota > Metazoa > Echinodermata > Ophiuroidea > Amphilepidida > Amphiuridae > Amphiura > Amphiura filiformis. The sequence goes on from NC_092645.1 coordinate 5,398,132, forward strand.
ATGTCAGTGCATTTTGCTGTTGTGTCAGTTGGATAACTGTTTGGTTACTGACCAGTGTGTAGAGTAGAGTATTGAAGTAATCATGTGTGCAATTTTTGTTCATATTTATGGAGAGGATTTTAAGATATGACCTTGTGAAAAATTATAAGTTTCTTTTTGGCTTAGTGTATTGTACTATTTGTTTTAAATTACTCAATCTTGGCTAGTTATGTTTTATGAGCACTATGCCCAAAATAAAAAAGCCTAGGGGAAAGCCAAAAACTACTTGGATGTCTTTGATCCAAAAAGAACTGAAACAACTGAATTACACCCTAATGTCAGTTGGAGAAAAGGCTGCAAATCGCACCCGCTGGAATGAATTTATTGAGGGTGCCATAACGACAGATGAACAGTGTACCTGATGATGTCCATATCATCACCAGAATACAAGATTATTACAAGTGTTTTTTATTCTTTGTACTTGCAATGGGTTATTCCAGTTGAAATCCATCCACCCCCTATGGAAGACATGACCTTAATCTCCCACACAGGGAGTGTGAATTTCAATTAGATTTACCTGAATGGATGAGTACATTTGAAATCTACACTCCCTGTGTGGAGATTAAGGTCATGTCATCCATAGGGGGTGTATGGATTTCAATTGGAATATAGCCCAATATTTCTTGCTCTTGCTCGCCTTTTATAATTACTAATAATCCTGCAGAACCACATCTGAGAGAAATTCAAGTTTCTTAAACGGGTTCCTTTTAAATAATTAGCCCTTGTTGGTACACTATCTGGTCTACAACATCTTTTGAATTGTATACACATTGGACAGAAATGTTGTAATTATATTTGTCACAAACAGTTCTTTGTGGTCTCCATTTTGTTACAGAATTCAAATGAGGATGCTAGTTCTAAAAGGGAGTTGAGTCACAAAATCATGAAAATGGAGTTAATGTAAGTTTCTGTTACAAGGTTTTCCATACCCTCTGTGCCAGTTCCATAATGAAATAATGTGATAGAGCATTGAAACTGCATATACATAACCACCACCTTGGATTGAAACTACATGGACATAACAACCTTCTTTACCATTTTTCGTGAAATGCACTCAATGTGAGTTAACCCCATGAGAACTACCTGCAAAAAAAAAAAAAAAGAAGTTTTCATTATCGATTGGACCAATTAGCAACATTGTAAGAATAATATCACAACAAAAAAAAAAATTGGGGTGAATTATTTGCAAAGCTCCATTTTGATTGGTGATTAAAGTGAAGATATCATGTAATTGAGCAATCAGAGGCAATGTTAGATCGGCAGGTAGTGCTCAGGGGTTAACTCCATTTTAGAACTAGCATCCTCAATTTTTTATGAATGAGGCATAAAACTTATGAATGCCACAAAAAAATCTCAACTTGTTTGCAACTTGTTGTTTTGTAGTTACATACTTCAACCCAGGGGTGTATCCAGGTTTTTGAAAGGGGGGTCTCTACTCATGAAAAAATTCCAGCTTGCTTTGCTTACCCAAATGTGACTATTGGCCATACTAGGGGGAACCCCAGGAAGTACCCCCCTCAAAGTCGGCAAAAATTAATAACATTTGTCAACTTGCCTACAAAATTGGAACAAATTTCCATTCCACCCTTCTTTCTTTACAGGAAGGGGGCCTGGATCCACGCCTGCTTCAACCATTTAATTTCAAGACTTTCACAAAACTATCAATGCTGCAAATGATCTTGACTGACTCCCGTCTGAAACAGAATGTTGCTGGTTCAAATCCTTCGCTCACTCGCGAAAACTGTTTTAATTTCTGGATAACTCATACTACACCTCAAAAGCACTGCTTTTCAGTTTTTTGGTCTCCAGTTTGTTACAGACTTCAATGACTTTCATGAATGCTGCACAAAACTTATGAATGCCACGAAAGATCGAACTGTTTTGTAACTTGTGGTCTCTAGATCGCTAGTCTTCAATCGCATAATGACTATATCTTTAACAGAACGTCGCTGGTTGGAGTCCTTTGCTCACTCCAGAAAAAAACAAACATTTTGCTTGCCTCGTCAACCCGAATAACTCGTACTACACCTCACTATTTTTCAGTTTGTGGTGGTCTCCAGTTTGTTGCAAATAACCACACATGACTTTTATAAAAGCTGTACAACTATCCATACCACATAAGATCATAACTTATTTCCAACTTGTGGTCTCCAGGTTGTTACAGCCTTTAATCACAAATGAGTTCCGCAAATGCTGCACTTACTATCAATGCCACAAAAGATCTTAACTTATTTATATGTTGTGGTCTCCAGGTTGTTACAGCATTCCATCGCAAATGCTGCCCAAACTATCAATGCCACAAAAGATCTAATTCTGGCTCCAATCTGGCTGAAGACAAGACGGTTACTGGTTCGAGTCCTCCACTAACTCAAGCACTGTGGTTCAATTCCCTCTGCACAGCGGATGTTGAGTTGGCTGATTGTACCCTCACAACACTATCAGTTAAACCTGTCTTGGTTACACTGTATAAATGACATATAATGACAAAACAACATATAATCAGGGCATATACATGTAGCAGGTGGCTTAATTTGGAAACATGGTACTTCAAACAACAGATTACATGGTGACCTCAAATGAACTTTGACCTCAGCATATAACCTTGAACACCCCAATACATAAAGGTTCCCATAGTGCAGCTTTGAATCAAGTTTGGTTGCAATTTAATGAAACCAAATTTAACCAAACACAAATACACACACCCCCGCCAGCCAACTGACAGATACACGATTCATGCTGCCATAAAGCTTCTCCTTCGGACAACCTAAAATATGTTGTGTTTTTGGTGTATTTTTCATGTTTGAATTTTTAAAATCCACAAAAAAAGAATAATGCGCTAAATGTAAATTTTAAAAGCTATGCCCGTGGTCCCCTGAGACAAACATTTTTGTTCTTCATCCTAAGTAGGTGAATGAAGCACCTGCCCTGGTATTAACTAACCCTATCATTACCCTACCCTACAATACTTACATCTCCATCTCAATATCCTCTTCATCCTCCTCAGGAACAAGCAGATATGGATTATCCGAGCCTGGTCTAAATTTGTATGCAGTTACCACAAAGAATACATAGGTAGCCAGCTCATAGAAGAGTTCATCTAGCCACATATACTGGAATGGTACTGTCACCTGCAAGGAGATCATGTAGTATAGGGGGGAAATTAAGCTTCTTAATCCCAACGCTTAATCAATCTTACAAAATCTTACCAAGCGATGCCACTGTGCATGCATGCCATGTGATGTGATGATGCAATCACCCCCAAGTCATATACATACAGTGGGCCAGCGAAACACCTGTGGCTACCGGCCACCAATGGCATGCTTGGCAGACAAGGGGTCTAGGCTTTAAATCTTAACCCTGTGAGAAATACCTGCCGATTGGTCAAAATGAATATTGTGTCCAATTTGGAACCAATCAAAGAGGGTATTAATAAGATCATCTGCAAATGCAAGTTTGACCATAAATAGTTCAAAGCCATAATTGGCCATTGAAATGAGCATTTGAAGTTATCAACCAATCATGTTGCTGTTGAAATGCTGTTAGATGACAGTAGTGTACAGGGGTTATGGGAAACAAAAACTTCTTTTTTCATTATTTATCGTGGATAAATATTTTTTTGTCTTTTTACACTGGATCCAGATTTTTTGTCTTAATTTCTTTCTCAACCTGATCCATATCAAGATGGACATTTAGGCATCCTTCTCTTCTCCCATATGGTACAGTCGATTTTGTCTTTGTATTTTGAGCAAAACGTGGTAAATCCTGCACCCATTTGTATGTCTATCCAGTGTTGCCAAACCTGCAATTTGGAAGCCCAATTGGGTTACTTTTGAAGATTTTCCCTGCGACTTATGAAAATTTCCTGGCCCATAGAAACCAATGGTTAAGAAAAAAATTGGGTGACTTTTCAACATTGGCTCCGGCAACTTCCGGTAGTTTCCTGTCCAAATAAATGCCAATGTTTAAAAGAAATATTGGGCAGCTTTTCGATTATTTATGTTACGGGCTGAAATTTTTTTGGCTGCCCTGTGTCTATCTCTGTTCTCTCAAATTCAAACCATGCATGTCACAACAGGAAAGTATCAGTACAACTCACCTTCAATAGGTAGACTATGATGCGGGTAAAATAAATATAGCACACAACCTGCAAGACAAAAACAAAGACATTATTAGGAATCAAACTAGTCTCATGTTGTGTACTACATTGTGTTATTCCAGTCATAGGCGTAGATCCCGGGAGGGATGGGGGATAAATCACCCCCCAATATTTTGCCAGGGGGATGGTCCATACAATTGTCCCCCCAATGTTGACACCTGTATGTGGATTTCTGACCAAATTAACCTCATATTTGTCCATTTTTATTTCACTTTTGCACCATATTTCATCAGTTTAGCTTAAATATGGCAAACATTTTTCACACGCATTTGTACCATAACCTTATTCTGTCGCCAAAAGGTGCTGGATTCACTATACTTTTTTCCCAACCCTATCTCCCCTCCCCAATTTCAATAAGAAATCGATGCCACCGATTGCAGTTGAAATCCATACACCCCTTATGGAACACATGACTTTTATCTCCCACACAGGGGGTGTAGACTTCAAATGGAGTCGCCCATTTAGGTAACCCTTTTTGAAATTCACACTCCCTGTGTGGGAGATTAAAGTCATGTCTTCCATAAGGGGTGTATGGATATCAACTGGAATAGCCCAATGCAGATTGACGAGTACAATATGTGATGTTTGAACTGAGCAACATGCATCAACTCATTTCAATTTCCAATTCATAAATGGCATTAACAAAATTTTTTTAATAAATTATAATAATTTTTTTTAGAACAAATGATTTCTTAATTCATCATAAAAAGAAAAAAAAAATCTTAGGGGTGATAACCCCGAAGCTTTATTCCTCGTTCATTCATGTTCACTAAAAAGATTGCGAGCCAGCGCACAACTTGGGCTAGCTGTTTGGTTTAGTCAAGCCAGTACTGCTAGCTAGCCTAGCTGTTTGGCTTTGTGAAAAACACATGAAACTTCCAATTGCCATCTTTGTTTGATTAAAGGGCATTATTTTGTAATCATTATTTGAGCAGTGAGTAGATACGAGAATCGCAGCAATCATAAAATTGCATGGATCAAGGATTCTCGCAGAATCCTGCACAGATGCAAATGGATTCGCGCACACTGTCACAGATTTCTAGGCCTGACGAAGGATGTGGAGGCTTTGAGATGTAATAATAAATAGTAAATAGGGAGAGGCTAAAATAAATGCAGGAAATATAGGTATATGTGACACAATCTGGTCCATGGAGGCCAAAGGTGGTAAATTTGAAATTGAGTTAAAGGCAATAATATGGAGTAAAAAACAATCAAATACATAAGAAAATAGATATCACAAAACTTTAGAACCAAAGTATGCTAGACCTTTGCTGTTTTTAGTATATGATTGCATAATATTTGTATATGATAATAGTTATTGTAACTCAATTTTTAAAAATGCCTCCTTTGGCCTCCATGGATCAGATCGTGTCACATATGTGCTGGAGAAGTTTCTTTGGTACTTACCAATACATAGAAATGGCGAAATAATTTAAGTTTTGCAAGACTAATAGCAACTGTGGAAAAAAAAAAAGAGAAAGAAATGACAGTTAGTTACCTACCATTATTTTGGCAAAATTATTAGTTCTGTGATTTTCTGGAATCTGGAGTGACACTACTTTACCCAGGGTTTGAGTTTTTTAAAAGGTGTGTGAGTCTGATCTAACACCATCATACACCTTAAATCACCTGTCAGAGTGTGATTTATGACACACCTCAATTCCTTAACTTCTAACCGAGTGCGATTTAATAACCCATCTCACAGCCCGTCTTATCATTTATTGAAGCATGATTTATAGACGAATCCAATTTCACGCATTCCTACACCCCAATGGCTGCCAAAGTTGGGTCCCGTCGGGTCCAGCTCACTTAAAATGTGAAATGATGCGGCCTTGGAGGATATTCTATCACCAGTGTTACACGTAGACAAAAGAATAATGACAGTGTACAACACAAAAGAATCTAACATCGAATTTGAAGCGGCTTTAATCCACCCAATTGGGCAGTCACTACACCAGTTTGGTGCATGCGGGGACCCGTCATGGCCGACCAAATCCTGACCATGACTTGGCTCGTTGGATTCGTCTATAGCACACCTGTTATTTCAAAACTCAACCCGTTTGTATCTCAATGGCTAACAGAAAAAGAAGCCTCGGTCCACGCAATCCATGTTTCAAAAATATGCATATCAAACTTGTTATAATCAAGTATCAATTCTAAGCCCACATGTAAATTATGCCTGTATTTTTTTCACCCCCTTAACAATTAGGAGGTATTGGTAACATTTTGTAATTTTTGTCAATACTTAAAAATAATAATAAATGCAAATTTATTATCAATATTTAGCTTATCAAATACTGAATAATATGAGCCGTAAATCATCCTTGTCTACCTTTAATTCAAATGTTATGAATGTTACAAGCCATTTTTCAGATGGAAATTGAGTTTTTTCACAATCTTTTGTGCTGCAGACATCAATTTCCAGCAATCATTACAAGAAAAACAAATTATAAAAATTCTTGTTTTGAGTAAATGATGACATCCTATATTAATGAATAAAAGTGATAAATGGATCGAGGTTATGGTATAATCACCCATTTTAAATGAAGGCACAAAATTGTTGTCACACAGAAATTGCATTTTTGGAGAAAAATGACCCCAAACCATTTTTCCTTCAAATCTATATACCAGATATATACCCATATTAATAGAGTTGTCAAAAAATGCAATCGTAAGATGGGCATGATCATGCGTACAGTAGGGTTCAATGCCCCAGTAAAAGTAACCAGAACTCTTTATAGTTCCCTGATCAGGAGTGATCTTGAGTATGGTAGCTGTCTTTGGAGCGGTACATCCAAACATAACATCCAAATGTTGGAAGGAGTCCAAAGACGAGCTACCAAATTCATTTTACATTATCCTGATCAGGATTATAAGGAGAGGCTTACCAATTTGGACTTACTCCCCCTTACTCTCAGGAGAGACAAAAGTGATCTCTTGTTTTTTACAGATGTAGGGCGGGTCACTATGATATTAATGTCAATAATTATGTTAAATTCAGCCAAGGGAATGGGAAGGACCATCCCACCACTAGATTATCTTCCGATCCATTTAAACTCAAAATTCAACGTTGCAAAACCGAAGCGCACATGACTTTTTATTTTAATCGCATTGTGCAGCTTTGGAATCAGCTACTAAGGGCAGCCGGTTCCTTTTCTTCCTTCAAATCCGGTTGATTGAATTTTGAATTCTCATTTACTCAAAATTTTTGTTCTTTGAAAACATGCTCTTGGAGCTCTTACTGCAGATGCTCGAATTGCAGGCTTATTTAATTTGGGATGGGGCTGTGATGGGGTTTTTTTTCCAATAATTTGTTTTCAAAAATCGAAAGGTGGGATGGTCCTAGAGGTGATTTTGCACCTGTTTGTCCCATTCTTTTCGCTGGCATTTTATTCTTTACTTTGTCTTGATTATTAGTATGTGCAATAGTTATATAATATATTTATCTTTGTAATTGTATATGAGCCAGTGATGAAGCATAATAAATAAATAAAAAATAAATAAATAGATAAAAGTTTTAAGTTATAAAATTAGAAAGTATACAATTTTACCCCGGAAACGACATATGTGGTGAGATCAAGTAACATCAGTCTGAAGTCAGACATATTCAATTTTCAGTTTCGTATAGGATTGTAAACAGTATTTGCAAAGCTACATTTTGCAGAAAACCCCATGAAATTTGGACAACCACAAAAGATGTGGGCAGTTAAAGAGTTTTCAAAACAACAGGAAACAAAAGGAAATACTTCCTTTGTTTGGCTATATCTCAAAATCAATATTTCTGACTTCCCGACTGTTATTGCTTGATCACATCGCATATGTGACATGATCAAGGGGAATGAGTCGGATGTCGCTAATATTGTTTTAGAGATATTGGCAAAAATAGTTTTCTTTTGTTTTATATTGTTTTCAGCTACTGATAAATTGCTCATAACTTGGACACCAGATGTCCGATTTTGATGGGGTTTGCATCAAAATGTAGCATTTGTAAACTGCCAGAAAATTATGTAAACAACTTCTAATTGAAAATTGCCGACAAGTGACTCATTCCCCTTGATCATGTCACATATGAGCATGTTTTATCCGGGTAACTTCCTGATATATGAACTTCGTAAAGTTTCCTGAAGTTGAAACAAATAAGTGGGTTGGCAGATTGGACTGTTCCGGTTGAAATCCATACACCCCTATGGTAGACATGATCTTAAATTATCTCTCACACAGGGAGTGTAGATTTTAAAAAGAGTTGCCCATTTAGGTAACTCCGTTTGAAATGCATCAATCATCAAATACTGTCAGTACTTTGTTTGGCAATTTCACAATGTTGTGTCCAATAATAATATCATTCGGGAATAACAAACCCTCTATTATGTTGACCTCACACGATTGACCAACAAAACACACACAGCTTTCAGTTATTGCCAAAAGATCGAAGCTTTATTTACATCTTTACAAAAACAACAACAATAACAAGGTGGTTCTTGAACCAAGTCTTGACCGGTTTGGTGACCGCCTGCTTTTGCGATGCATTTGGTGGGGCATCTAAGTAGAGCTAACCATACATGTAACATGGCAGATGCTGTATTTTATTCTGATAGACAGAGAATAAAGCTTGTTCAGTTTTATGTCAAGAGTTCAGTCAGAAAATGGTCAGTGTTTTTACAGTATATAACACAGCAGTGACTTTAACTCAACAAAGCCTAAATGCAATTTTTTTTTATTAATTTCATTATGTTGATGACAGGAGCTACAGCATGCAGAAATGCCATCACCAAAATGGTGGTCCTCTCTAAATGACTATGTACCTTTATTTGTTACCACCAAGAGTCAAGAAGCTCTAATACTGATTTATTATCAGATGTGCAATATTTCATTTGTCATTTACTTTAGTGCAATAAGATCAACCATGAAAAAAATAAGAAAAAATGAGATTAGAAAAATATGAAAACGAGGACACAGTGGCTCAGTGGTTACGGCCTTGGACTCATAATCTGAGAGCTTGCTCGACGTGCGTGGGTTCGTGTCCCCGTCCACCACTGTGTTGCGCCCTTGGGCAAGGCGCTTTGCCTCGCTTGTCTCACCCCACACAGGTGCAATGGGGTGCTGTTAGGGGCAGTCACAGTCGTTGTACTGATGAACCCTGCGCCACTTGTAGGCTGCAAACGTGGTTCCGACATATTCTAATGATGGCGGAATAAATGAGGCTGTTTACGGCATAAAGCGCTATACAAATATCTACATTTTATTATTTTTTTAAAACAAAGATGTGCTTGCGTTCAACTTTCACTGTACAATATTTTGATGGTTAGTCACTCTTGACATTCCTGTCATCTTGCGCTCTATATATACAGAACTTTGCTTATAAGATATGGAAAACTTAGCAGACAATAAAAAAAGGTTGAATCAATAATATCTGAAAAAAAGACGGTGTTTTGTTGTACCATCGCAAAATGCAGTTCATTTTCTACATAACATTTTAATGGGACACCTTGTAAATTTGAATTTTTCAAGTGACAGCAGCTGTCTAATACGGCCCATACACGCTCAATATTATTGATCAATATTGCGGACCGTAGATGCAGGAGTGGATACAAAATCTAAAATGTGCGTGTACAATGGTAGATTTTGTATCCACTCTTGTATCAAGGGTCTTTGATATTGATCAATAAATTGAATGTGTATGGGCCGCTTATGGTACAACTTAATTCTGTCAAATGGCTCAATAAAATGACCCATCTAAACCTTCCTGCTTTTAAAGATAAACAAGTTCAGTTGACTAGTTTTATATTCCAATTTAATCTTCATTATTATACCTGGATGATGACAACCTACACAAGTGCTTCCTGCTTAGGATTATGGTGATTTTGATTACAGATAAGCTGAGTTTTAATGATTATGTGTGTTAATTAAGATTCACCAATTGATGACATTATGACAATAAGTAAATTGAACATACCGGATCGGTCGCAGCCCGGACCAATGACCGCGCTTTCTGTTGGGCGTAGCCAGGGCAGAAGTGATAAGTACATGTATGCTACTAGTGCAACAAAGATCCGAGGTAGAGACAACATCACCATTGGAACATGGAATGTTAGAACTCTGAGACCTAATGGAAAATTAGAGGAATTATCCCATGAGCTTGACAGGTATACAGCAGCTGGAATATCATTAGGCTCAGTGAAGCACGCTGGAAATTCCATGGCGAGTTGTGCACAGATGAAGGTCATAAGCTCTACTATAGTGGAAGTGAAATGAAGCATGAGCATGGAGTGGGGTTTATCATCCACAAAGATACCGTAAATGCCATCATGGGCTGCAAACCAGTTTCAGAAAGGCTCATCACTCTTCGTTTGAGAGCTTCCCCCTTTAATATCACCATCATTCAAGTGTATGCTCCGACTACAAGTCATGGAGATGATGAAATGGAGTCGTTCTACAGCCACGTTCAGACACTCGTGGATGAAACACCAAAGAAGGACATCCTGGTAGTAATGGGAGACTGGAACTCCAAAGTAGGAGAGGATGCCCAGCCAGATTGGAAGGAAGTGTGTGGCCCTTATTGTAACCTGGAAACAAACGACAGAGGCCTCAGATTGTTGGATTTTGCTCCCTACAATAACCTTGTACAAGCCAACACCCTTGGACAACATAAGGCCTCTAGAAGATGGACATGGCACAGCCCTGATGGAAATCATCACAACCAGATCGACTACATCCTGGTCAAAAAGCGCTTTCGCTCTGGTATTAATGTTGCAAGAACCCGCAGCTTTCCCGGTGCTGACGTAGATGACCAACAAGCTGATGACCAACAATCCATCAGGAATCAGTGAAGCAGTGCAAATAAGTGAGCAAAGGTCAGGCACAGTAACAAGTTTCAAATATCTTGGTGCGATGATATCAGACAAAGGCTCAAAACCTGAAGTGCTCTCCAGGATCGCACAAGCAACCGGTGCCATGGCAAAATTAAAGCCATTGTGGAAGGACAAGAACATATCGCTGGGATCAAAAATTAAGCTAATGCGCACCCTCGCCATATCCATCTTCCTGTATGCTTGCGAATCCTGGACTCTGACTGCTGACCTGGAAAGGAGGGTACATTACTACAAGCTCTGGAGTTGAGGTGTTTCCGTAAGATCCTAAACATCTCATATAAAGACCATGTGACCAACGAGGAGGTACGGACAAGGGTAAAGCAAGCTATCGGTCCCTATGACGACCTACTAACAACAGTCAGGCAACGTAAACTACGTTGGTACGGCCACATCTCTCACTCCTCCGGGTTAGCAAAGACAATCCTGCAGGGTACAGTGAATGGTTCAAGAAAGAGAGGAAGACAAAAAAAGATGGGAAGACAATATAAAGAATGAACTTTGCCACCTCACAGAGGGCAGTGGAAGACAGGAGCAGATGGAGAGAGATTGTTATGTCATCAGTGGTGCCCCGACGACCAAGACGGTTAAGGGAGCAGTAAGCAGTAAGTAGTGTTAATTACTAATTCAACATTTTAATAAGTACGCCCCAAAAAAGGCTACTTAAGGCCAAAAAATAATTGTTATGTTGGCGTAACGGGCTGATCGAAAATAGGGTAGGTAGGTCAGGATTTTTTTTTTTTAGGAACTGTTTTTGAATAATGTTGAACGAGTTAGAACATTCTTTTTTAGCATGACAAACGCATCCTTCGCAACTTCACCATCTTCCTCTTTGTACTTCTTCAAAACTGCATAAGGGCTCATATTGAAATACCCTACCACGTTTTCACACAGAAAGAAGGCAGGATTCCACTCGCTAAGCGCGCGCCTCAGGAAAGCTCGGTCATAAAACGGATGGATTATATGCATCAGTGATACACCCTGCCCAGTATATTAACAAAAGAAGGCTAGCACAGGAAATCTGCAGGATGGTGCGCACACCTTCCAGTATAAGGGAATTTCAATAAGAGCCCTAACAGATCACGGTATGAAAGGTCCTGTAAGGTTTGCAACTTTGCATTGGCTCGATCAATTGCATGTCTCGATATCCACAAGTCACAAAAAAAAAGTGTAGGGTCGGGCCTAATAATAGGGTCGGCCGGGTTACGCCAACATAACAATAACATTTGAATGAAAATATGTGTGTATCCCTCTTCCGAGATTAGCTCGATATGCAAGTTGGAGTGTTATGACAGCAGATTGACAAAACAACATCAATTCTAATTCAGTTGGTACGTCTTGTCAAGAATACACACAATTTGATTGGTTTCACCTATGCATTATGACACGATAGTGGATAGTCATATAAGACAGTGAGCGTGCCGACATGCAACAGAGGCACACTTGTAGATCCTCAATGATCGTGCGATAATGCGTTCGTGTAATACACATGCACAAATTAAGAATGCGGTTTGGCGGCTTAGATGTTCATGACGGTTTCGTATGTCCTGACAAAAGTAACTTTATTTTTTCTGAAAAAAAGGCAGTTTTACTTATAAAAATTATACTAAACTGAATAAGAATGAGAATAAAAGATTTTGTCTTTTGTCTATCCAATATCGGATCGGATATAGTATGGGTAGACAAAATGCCATATCAGTTGAGCCCTATATTTACATACAATTTTTACAGATATATTATATACAGATTTTCTCAGTTTCCGCAATCCTGAATCCAGGTTTCATTTTTACTTCGTTTACAACAAACGGAAAAATATATTAAAACAAACTTTTTTGATCAGCTAAGTAAGACCATAGGTTGTCATCATGCAAAATATGAATGGGCTGCTATAGAAGCTGAGATATGAGGGTGGAGGTACAACTATTTGAATGGCCCTTGTACATTAATTTTGGAGGCAAATACTAGTACAATGCTTAATATATACTGCAACTGCTGATCAGTAGGAGACCAACGAACCACAGGAGTAGTTTCTAATTATTAAATCGTCGATCTAATGGCACAGGCCTCTTGAGTTCTTCTCTAAGACGCTGCCAGAATAGGTATTGTCCGTACCCTTCGCCAGGCCATCTTAGACACTGGACTCTGCAGAATAATTGTCTTAGAAGCAGAGTTAATCTCCTTTGAGGAAGCTCTTCCAGGAGAACAAAGATCAGGACATTAGGGTTCTCTTCCAGGACCCTGCGATGTGACATGTTTAGTTCAAAGTGACACCAATATTATTGTCATCAACAAAATGAGGTGAGAGTATAGCAATAATTTTGCGACTTCTTTGTATGTGAAGTGACAATTCATTGAAGATGAGTCTGCCTGCGCGTATGTCTCAGGTTTTAAGACAAAGTCTGAATGGTTCTTCACCTTCCTCGATATTGGCAAGAAGTTCCCCATCTACCCAATCTTCATCTTGTCCATGGTATATCACATAAGCATCATACCGAGGTACACCCTCCTCATCCCCAAAATGGTCATCATCATCAACAAGAAGCTGGTTTTGATGTGGTCTTCTGTTGAACATAAGGAAGCGTATGTACTGAATATGCCAGCGATACCGCACTATTAACAAAGTTGCAATGCTTACAAGAATCAAACACACCACACCTATGGAAATGTAAATCCACAGTTTTGATTTGCAGTCCAAGTCAATCTCAGTTATACTCAAACATTGCTTTGAATCTGGTGAATAGCAACAAAAGTTGTTGACCTTAGCATAGTAACCATTAAGATATACTTCTTTATCTGTTAATAACCAGTTCTTTAATGCCATAATATTACAATCACATACCAGGGGATTATCTAATAGATCCAAAAGTTGAAGTTCTGGGTGGCTTGATTGGGATAGAAATGTCTCTGCGACATTTGTAATTCCATTTCCACTTAAATACAATGACTGTATGTACTTCAGATACTGTAGATTGCTTATTGATACAAGTCCATTGTTGCTCAAATCCAACCATGTCAAATTCCTCAATAACAAAGCATCTTCTTTGTCAAGTGTGATATTTTATTGGAACTTAAGTCAATCTCCTTCAAGTTGGGTGATTTAAACAATGTCAGTACTGCTTTTACACTCCAAAGGTTTTCATAATTATAAACAGTATGATTATTTACATGTCTCAGGTTAAGAGTTTTTAAATGTGGTAAATAAACTTTGACATCTGATGGTCTATTTATGAGGTATGTTTCAGAGAGATATAGAGTCACAAGTTTTGGGCATGTGCAAACCAATATACCAGAATTTGGCATCATGCACGTATTTTGGGGGGCTTTGGGGTGCCAGCCCGGAGTAAAACAGGGCGGCAAAAACAAAGGGGCGGCAAAAAGAATTAGTAAATACAAAAGGGTGGAAAAATTTTATAAAGCATAACAAATTTTGTAAAAATGGTACTATCATGCAAATGTGCTGCTTTTAGGACGCTAGCGCCTGAAGCCCTTTTTTTTTTCTTCTTTTTTTTTGCTCTTCACTTTTTCAAACGACCAAGAAAAAAATTGGGTCAACCTTTTCGGGCTGTTGAGGGAGGGGCGGAAAATTGAATTTTCTTCAGCCCTCCCCCCAGGGTTGGGGTGGCCACCGTACGCCACTGGGCATCCAAGACATTCAGTGAAGGTGCATCTTGACATATTTATTGGTATATCTGCAACATCTGTAACTATTCTTATTGAGTCGCTTGCAAACCGTAATGTGTTAAAATGGTTACTAGAAATGTTAATTGGCACTTCATCACTAATCTTGTTATGCGATAAATCTAGCTCCTCAAGTGATGAAATTAAATCCATTATGATTTGACCTTTTATAGAATTAGATGCCATGTCCAAAAAGGTCCACAAACGTTGGCCTGGTCAACTGACCAGCGACCTTGTCCTTGTAGATCACACTCCTGTATACTTGTATACTTGTCTGGATTTAGGTGGTGTCTGGACTGACATTTCCTGGGCCACATAACTCAATTATGAAGCTCATTATTCCAGATGTGGTGGTGGACCTTTAAGGGAATTGTAGGTACTGAATATACGTAGTGCATTTGATGGAAATATGTCTAAAGACAAATAGTTTATATGAAATTCTTGCAAGTTTTCTAAACCATTGAAAACATTTGCTGAGAGCATATTGATTTCTCGAGGAATTATATACCCAGATATCTTAAGTATGCATAGATTTGGAAACCATTTGAAAGGAAAATCTTCAATCCAGAATTCAAAACCACTGATATCCAGCATAGTTAAGGTCTTATTCCATTTTCCCAACGACTCAAATGTTGTTGAATTTAAGCTGACAGCAGTTTGTAATGACATCATTAGGCTTTGAAGTGATACCGAAGTTAGCAAGTTTAAATCCTGTATGACTGTAGTGATATTGGACTAATCCAAAGTTCAAGGCTTGTGAGATATTGTAAATCCTTGAATGGAATGTATGGTATAGTGGAATAAAAGGTGGATACAAATCGTGTCAATGGAATTTCTTTAAAGCATTCGCCAGTTATGTTTTGAATACCGATCCTGTACAAAACCAAAGTCTGCAGAAAGGTAAGTGAACAAAAATCAAAAGGGCTACAGGTTTGATAGTGATAAATGTTTTGAACACGCAAGTATTGTAGTTTAGTGAGTCCTGTGAAGAAATTTCCAGTGTGCTGACAATCCGAGAGTATGGGAATATCAAATACTGTAAAAGTCAATATTTTCGCGAGAACATATATTCGCGATTTTGAAGATTTTGTCAATTGCGCGAGAATTAAATTTCGCGGTTTTGATATTGATACAATAGAAACCTAATACAAAAGGTTATTTTTGGCGAGTTTTTATTTTCGCGATTTTATGTCCACTCGCGAAATTCGCGAAAATAAAAACCTCGCGAAAATTTCTACTTTTACAGTACAACACAAAGACTCTGCAGGGATGCGAGACCAATAAAAGGGGCGTTTGTCACATTTTTCAAGCTAGCAAAATCAATTAAGAGCTCCTTCAGGTTTGTGAGTGGTGCAAATGTTGTAGCAGTGAGACTGGTGATCTGATTACCGTACTGACACGAGTATAGTCCCACCCAAGTTTTTTTTTTTTTTTTTTGGTTTTGTAGTCTAAATGCTAGGATCATTCATGGTTGACCTAAAAAAAAAAAAAAAAAAAAAATGATTTCAAAATGCATTGAAATTCAAAGCATTTTGAAATCATTAATAGATTATGACATGAATACCAAGTATCAATTTTCATATTAAAAATACAAAACATCTTGAATTTTTTTTTTTTTTTAGGTCAACCATGAATGTAACTAGCAACGTACTGAATGGTCTATTGTTCTATTGTGTCCGATTTGAGCGCTGACATATTGGAAAATGTTGCCAATCAATATTCATGAGAGTGTACATTCAACATCCAATTTTCGAAATTGGGTGACTTGTGCTTGGCAGGTGTAAAATACATCTGACTGGGCGTTTTAAATACGTAACGCATAAAGGCATTGGCATCATCGAATGGCTGCCTATAGTGCTGTTAGTGTTAGGCCTATGTGTGTGGGGGGGGCTGTGTTTATTTTCTATAATAATTATTATAAGGCCTACATTTATTTGTCATTCATTTCTTTTCCTTTCTCTGCACTTGCTAAAGTATCAATCTCTCTTCTTATCTCCCTTCCCTTCTCCATCCCCTCTTACGTTTTGTCCCTCTCATTCCTATCATTTTCCTCACCTTTCTATTTATTTACGTCTATTTATTTATTTCTCTTTATTTCTTCCTCTTTCTCTCTTCCTCCGGTCCCCTCTCATTCTTCATATCCCCTCCTTCAACCTCATCCCCTCCCAAGACCTCTCACAGAAGAGCTGCCCCCTTCAGTACGCCACTGATTATGACATTCTCCTTCTTAAAATAAAATAAAATAAAATCGCAATTTGTAAAACAACTTTTATATAGGCCTATACCGGTATACTTATTATATGTTACATGTATACGTAGCTCCCGGGACGTAGCTATTTAATACCATTATAGACATGGCAGCCATGATGTGTAATCATTCAGCAGGCGCATTCAATTTATTTAAATGTATAACAATAGGTACTTTTCATTCCATTAAGCGCTTTCACGCGACTTGCATTTGATCACTTATTGACAGTAGCCTGCTAGGTAAAGCGTTAATACACTGTCGGGTCAGCTTACCGATTTAATGGTGGAAGCCCTTTGTCCCAAACAAAAGGTACCTTTCGATGAATAGCTTGTCAGATTTCAAATCGGCACAAGGTTTCAATGCGTTACGTAATCTATTTCCTCTCCATCTTATAATACCTCCATGGTAACTAGCATTTAGGTCTAGGTCCTGGGACACTCCAAAGCCGAAAAAAATAAATAACTTACAAAAATTTTTTTTTTTTTTTTTTTAATTTCTGAAATTTTTCGAAAATTTGGGGGTGGGACTTTACTCGAAGGTGGGACTATACTCGCGTAAATTAAGTGTCTGTAATGAAACAAGATGTCTAAATGGGGAACCAGTTAACAGCTTGTTAAATGACAGGTCAAGTGTTATGAGCTGATATAACCCTTTGAAGCTGTCATCATAAAGATAAGTGATAAAGGTCGAAGACAAGTTCAGAGTGTGCAAGTTATCGAGCCCATTGAATGCTTCATCAGGAATAAACTTAAGCTTATTTCCAGTCAGGTTCATCCAAGTAGCAAACTGTGGTAACAGTGGTATGCAGTCCAGGTTTCTAGAGCCACAATCTAAGTAGGTCTGGTCGAAGACTTTACACGGAATAGTTCCGTGTGGATAATGACATGGTGACTGACCGGTTGCTGAGGTTAGTGCTACGATTTGACACAAAAATAGTATGCCAATGTATTGAAATGAAATCACAGCCATGATGGAGCTAACAAGTGGTGTTGAAGCGATTAGCAAGAAACAAACTGATTGTAGGCTTCAATAAACATAAACTCCTCAAAAAAAGTTTGGAAACTTTCAAAAACGGTTGTATATCAGAAAATTTTGAAATCTATCTCCATATTGTTTCATACCAGCGAAAACATTGTTCTTTTTTGTCAACAATGATACCTCATTTGTGACGATAGCTTATTCCACGGCTGAGTAACTTGCTTTGAAAGACAGAGAGGTCTCAAAGAAAATGTGCGAAACTGACCATTATCTGCGCTCATCTTATTGATCTGAATGAATGAACGAGTGGTTTAATGCATGAATAAAAGAATGAATGAAAAGTTGTTTGCAGTACATCATTTTGAATGAAAAGTGCTAGGATGGGATTAGCAGTTCTACTACTTGTGGATTCAAACAGATCAACGCAAGTCAACCTATCTTGCTGGTCACTTCTTCATAGTGGTCATTTGCAAGAAATTTTAAAGCAAACATGGTTCGATTACCAGACCTGGATAAGGCTCGCGCTATTGGTCAGCTTGAGGCTGGCTGACATACCTCAGAACCACGGCAACATTTGGATTTTCCTGCAGTATGATCTCCAAGCTAAAAGCCCGGGGCTAAAAGTCAAGTTTCGTCAGACCGGAGATGTCAAAGACAGACCCATAAGTGGCCATCCAAGAAAAACAACGGCTGCAGAAGACCGGTACGCGAGACTGACAGTACAAGAACCGCTTTTAATGAAACAGTGTGGCATTCCTTATTCATGTTTACTGATGCAAATGGCGCAGACAATGACAGATTTGGCACATTTTGTTTGAGACCTCCTTGTCTTTCAAAGACAGTTACTCAACAATAAAATAAGTTATGGTCACAAATTTGGTGTCATTTTTGACAGGAAAGAACAACGCTTGTATCGATATGATTTAATATGGAAATAGATTTCACTTTTTTCTAAAATAAAGCCGTTTTGGTAAGTTTCCAAACTTTTTTTGAGGAGTTTAGATTCATGAAATATATTACGACTGCTCAGTGCCAAAAGTGGGTAAGTGCAATAGCTGCCATGTTTAGCTGCCATGTGTAGATGAGTACAAATACTGTTGTGTAAATTGCCAAATATTCACAGGGCAGCTACTTCTGGCACTGAGCAGTAGATTATAGAATAGATACATCTAGTTTGACCTTCCTTCCTTTCATACAGTGCAGACTTACCTGGATAAAGATATTTATATCACTCATACATAAATTCTAGACAGTTCATTGGTTGATTACCATTTATCATTTTTACCATCAACCTCTCCGTGTGATAGTCTTTACCATCATAGTGCTCTGCCGTAGTGCGCCTGCGCCAAGCCGTGCGCCGACTCTAGGACTTGCCGATTTAGTTATGGGGTGGACCCCAAAATGTGAAGTATACCACGGCAAAACATGGTGTTTTGTTGATGAAAAAATGTATTTCCTACCTTAAATAGTATTTTAGTACGGTAATAGAATTTATGCATAAGTGATATAAAACAAGTATTAACCGTTTTAAATTGTTCTTTTTAAGCGATAATCAGACAGGACAGACAGACATCGCTGAAGTAATTTGCTGAATGGTTTAGTCTGTGAGTGTCACACACAATCGAAATTTAGTTCCGAACACATTTCTGAGCAAAACATGACTATCGCCATATTTTCCTCCATGTCTGAATGAAGTTGGCATGGAATCCTCATTATCCTGTATAAATTTCTCTGCAAAATGTACACCTGAGGCATGAGAATGGTTTTTTAAACACTGCCTGAAAAATTGTTTGAATTTGGCCTAGAAGGGCCCAAAACAGGCTGAAAAAAAATTCTTACATTTGGACAACAAAAGCTTGAAAATTCTCATGTCTGACACCTACATTTTCAGCCACATTGTCGCTGTATCCTGTAGACATCATATACACCATTTAACAGGGTTCAAAATAGCGCCTAACATAAAATGTGCCCATCCACCACAAACTGGTGTCGTAAAGTCGGCATTTTCCATTTTGAGATACAACCAAAAACGGTAATTGGATTTCTATGTTGAATATACTAGGAATTTGACCTTTGATGAACTATAACTTCACTTCCAGATGTCCGATGAAGCTGGTTGAGGTGTCATTTTGAAGCTGAAAGTGAATTCTTTCAAAATCTGCAATAAACAGAAAATGATCCAGAGCCGACTTTACTACCACTTCGTGGTGGATGGTCACAAATAAACTCCTCAAAAAAAGTTTGGAAACTTTCAAAAACGGTTGTATATCAGAAAATTTTGAAATCTATCTCCATATTGTTTCATACCAGCGAAATCATTGTTCTTTTCTGTCAACAATGATACCTCATTTGTGACGATGGCTTATTGCACGGCTGAGTAACTTGCTTTGAAAGACAGAGACGTCTCAAAGAAAATGTGCGAAACTGACCATTATCTTCGCTCATCTTATTGCTCTAAATGAATGAACGAGTGGTTTAATGCATGAATGAAAAGTTGTTTGCAGTACATCATGTTAAATGAAAAGTGCTAGGATGGGATTAGCAGTTCTACTACTTGTGGATTTAAACAGATCAACGCAAGTCAACCTATCTTGCTGGTCACTTCTTCATAGTGGTCATTTGCAAGAAATTTCTAAGCAAACTTGGTTCGATTACCAGACCTGGATAAGGCTCGCTATTGGTCAGCTTGAGGCTGGCATACCTCAGAATCACGGCAACATTTGGATTTTCCTGCAGTATGATCTCCAAGCTAAAAGTCAAGTTTCACAGACCGAGATGTCAAAGACAGACCCAGAAGTGTCCATCCAAGAAAAACAACGGCTGCAGAAGACCGGTACGTGAGACTGACAGTACAAAAACGCTTTTAATAAAACAGTGTGGTATTCCTTACTCATGTTTACTGATGCAAATGGCGCAGACAATGACAGATTTGGCACATTTTGTTTGAGACTTCCTTGTCTTTCAAAGACAGTTACTCAACAATAAAATAAGTTATGGTCACAAATTTGGTATCATTTTTGACAGGAAAGAACAACGCTTGTATTGATATGAAATAATATGGAAATAGATTTCAAATTTTTCTGATATAAAGCCGTTTTTGGTAAGTTTCCAAACTTTTTTGAGGAGTTTAGATACCAGCACAAATATTGCCTTCCACATAGTTTGAATAATCATGTCAGAAAGTTGACATTCTCCTTCATCTACTTCTTTGAAAAAATATACACCTACCTTTCCGTCTGTTGTTGGCGCATCCTGTAGATGTCGATAGACCATATAACAGGGTACAGAATAGCGCCGCAACATAAAATATCTACAAGCACGAATACTGCCTTCCATGTAATGTATTGTGATTCGCCTTCTTCAGACGTGTCGGTTATAATATATGCTACATTAGCTAGCACCTGTGGGAAGATGATAAACAACCTGTTAACCTATTGCCCTTCTTAGAGTGCTCCTGATTGGTTAATTATGTGATATAATCATCTGAGTAACCAATCAAAATAGAGCTTTTAGAAATTTGACAAAAGCTAGAATTTCTGCATTTCTGCCATAGACAACACAAGTGAGGTAAGCTCTCCATTTCAATATATTAATTGCGTCTCGCATTGTCTTACACCCTGCTAGGTGACGCATATTGGACGCCTCATTTCTTTCTATAAAGGGTAATGCATTATCCTATACACCCAAATAATGAGTCCGAGGCAGTAAAAATGTAAATAATGGGCAAGGCAAGATTTGGGGATAAAGGATATGCTGCACCCTGTATCTCTATTCTATTACTACAAAATAGTGCAATTTGAAGAGAAAATATCGCTTTTATGCCTAAATATTTTAAGTTGTTTTCTTCAAGGTGGAGCCCGTACGCTTAGCCAAAGTGACAGCAAGTATTTCGAAATATTGTACAAGTAACCAAGCACAATGATTTATGTAGAATGTGTAACGGTGCTTATACTGCATCCCACTTTGCTGTGTGCTGTTGTGCGAGAAGAACATAAAGTGTATTGTCCTGGCCGCTTTAATTGTAATTTTAGGTCTTTCATGTGACACACTTCAACAAATCACAGTGCATGACTTACAGGTGGGTAACCTGATTGACAGCCTCATCTCCAACTTAACCCTATCAAAATGCAGATTTTGATATCAGGTGAAAGCTCGTATCTTTCTCATTAACATATTGAAATCAGGCGTTCCAAAACAGTATAGTTCCGAAGAAATCATCAAAAAACTGTCGAATTAGTCTCAACTGTGGTATTCTACGTTTTCGACTAATTCAGCAGTTTTTTGATGATATCTTCGGAAATACACCGATTTGGAACTCCTAATTTCAGGATGTTAATGAGAAAAATATGATCTTTCTTTTGATAGCAATTTATTACATGATCATGATGATTATCATTAATAAAAACATTGTAGACTACCAGTTTTACACTGTATTAAATGTCAGTAATGCCATGAAAGAATTACAAGGAATGAGAAAAATAAGATCTTTCATTTGATAGCAATTTATTACATGATCATGACGATTACCATTAATAATAACACTGTAGACTACCAGTTTTACGCTGTATTAAATGTCAGTAATTCCATAAAAGAATTACAAGGAACAATTACATGATATCTTTTTGCATGAATGCTTGAAAGGGACAACATTTTATGTTATAACAATTAATAAAAGAATTTGAATTTCCAAATATGTCAGGTCACCTTCCTTTAAATTAGAGTCCGAGGTTTTCCCGTTTTACGGAAAACAGAAAAAAATCACGGAATCGGACAACACGGAAAATGACATTTTTGTATGATGTGACCAAAATTGTTAAAAGATAAGAGAAATGCTAAAAACAATCATGAGTTGTGTGTGTCAATTTTTATGATAAAAATACTGTTTAATAATACCGAATAAAGGTATATTACCAAGGCATGAACCCTATATCCCTCAAAGACATCGTAACAGTCGGCCTATTATCGTGAGAATATTCCAATCAGAGCATATTGTTTGCAACATTGAACACTTAATTGTGACATTAATGTCATTGTTTATATATTTTAAGCTTTATTCATGAAATACGGATTTACAAATTTTACAACACGGATTACAACACGGAAAGTGGATTTTAGAAAACAGTAAACATCGGACTCTACTTTGAATGTACAAGACTGGACACTTACACTCATACTCACCTGAAGAGGAATAACAACAATAAATATTTTCTTGTCCTTATCAGATAGGATTGGTTTAACAAAGGCCCATCCAGACCCGACTAGTGCTATTACTATAAACAATAATGCTCCTTTAGTTCTGTAAAGTAAAAACCAAAACAAACAAGATTTTAGACTTCCTGGAAAGAAAAGAAAATCAGGACGAGTCTTATGAAATTATTAAAATTGCAACAGTAAATGCACACACCCCCTTCACAGGGTTGCCAAAAGATTTCAGCCCGAAACGCGGGTCAAATAATCGAAAAGTCACCCAATTTTTCTCTTTACCATTGGTTTCTATGGGGCAGGATACTATCGGAAGTCGCGGGAGCCAATGTTGAAAAGTCGCCCAATTTTTTTTAACCATTGGTTTCTATGGGACAGGAAATTGTCAAAAGTCGCGGGAAAAATCTTCAAAAGTCGCCCAATTGGGCTACCAAATCGCGGGTTTAGCAACCCTGCCCCTTCATACACTCTCTTGTTCTATGTCTCATCTTAATTTAAGATGAAAATGGTGAGAAGATGTATTTTGAGAATATTATTATCAACATGCTTAAGGGTACATGCCCATGAGTTTCATTCAGGGGCGTGTTTGTAAAACGGCACAGCGCATTAGTAAAAGAATAAAAATACTAAAATTTTCACCGGGTTCGAACCACTGCCAATTTCACTGAATGCTAAAGATGCCTATGCTGTGCCACGGTGACTGTGGTTAACATTCGGCGATTTTCAAAGATATACATATCAACACGTTTCTAGTGTATTGAAAATCATTTTGATTTTGATTTTGGTAGGAATACGGTCATAGAAAGACATATGACTCTACTTGTCTGTTTGTTTTTCATTTAATACAAATTAATTTTGATGAATTGAACTGGTACAACTCTTAGCACGCGTGATAAACGACGATTAATTTAGTAATAATAAAATGAAAACGCTGGGTCATTCACGACGTCATTTGTAATTTATGTCAAAACCTGGGAGGACCACACACATCCGTGCTGCATGTATACGTGCTCAATCGATACTCAATGATCCAGACAATAGCGTTTGAATATACCGCCCTGCTTGACACATCTTGTCACTTGCGGGAAGATATACTATAGGCCTACCCTAATAGCTTACAATAGATACCCCACCGTAAATAGCTCTGTTCGTTATCTCGCTGTGCTAGTTTATACACGCAGCGTCACGGACTTTTGAACCATATTTTGTTCAAAAATGATAGGAAGGGACTGTTTTCAGCTAAAATGTTGGTTATCAGCAGATGCTTAATGATACCGGGAAGTGTTGCAGAAAGGTAAGCGTACTCTTTATTTATTCAAAATATGTATATCAATAAATTTAAATTTGAAATCCAAAAAGTAAATGTCAGGTCAAAATTCTCACCTTAGAATTATTGTGAAATAAAATCAAACCAAATTTAGGCTCAAAACAACGTCCAATTATTCCCATTGGTGTTTGCTACACATGCATATAATAAATTATGATTTGGGGCTAATTTGAGAAGAGTTAATGCCTCGAGTTTCAAAATACACGAGTGATGTTTTTTGATCAAAAACATCGACAATTCAAGACTCTGTAAAAAAAAATCAAGAATTTTCTGGGATAATTGCAACTAAGTGCAATGAAAGTTATGATCTAAGCTACCAGATGCATCATTAATTTCCTGACTATGATATTTAGTTGTGGGAAAAGATTACTTTAATGTTTTGGCGGGATTATTTCCCGCCAAAAATTTCAACCAAAAAGAGCATGTAGCCTTAAAGTAAATTTTATTATCAAAACACTGATTTGATTCAACAACAATTAATCTTTTGGTAAATAGTAGTAGTACAGACAGAATGTGCCTTAGATTTAAAAGGGCATTTCGTGATCCACAGCATCATCCCCCCACTTTTCTCAAAAAAAGCTGAGATTTTTATACCACTGGAAAACTCTGGCTAAATAATGTTTATGTACAAAAACGTTCTTGCAGATTAATTCATTTAGCAAAAATATAGTGAAATTTGAATTACGTTCTGGTACACCATTGTCTATGGAGCAGTGCAATGCACATAATCATGTAGAACTCACAAACGCAAAATCGGAATCAACTGAAACTTTGGGAATAAGCTTTTTTAGTGGATATCTACTGACAAATGTCATAAAAAGAGGATGCTAGGATCACAAAATAATCCTTTAAAACTGCAAAATGTTTTTTATAAACGCAATAAAAACATTATTTAGAAACTAAATGAAATAAAGCAGGAATAGAATTGATGCAGTATGTAATACAAATTTACCAATGGCACCTCAATGGGCTGTAATGTTGGCAGAGCTTGTTTTGAGATATAGTCTACAGTATTCAGTTCGGGGGCACTGCTAATTCAAAGACGTCTCTGATATCAAATACTCTTGAAGCGTCATGTCACATAACAGTATTATATTTCAGAGACGTCTCATAAATCATATACTCCCTAGTTTCAAAACCCAGTCGCAAACGATATAAGTAATTTTGATGAACGTGCCAGCGCAGTGGGAATAATTTTGTGTATAGGCCTTATCAGGGTTGTAGCTAGCCCAAGTTGAGCATGTTGAGTGCCTGCTAATTTTACTATCCAATTATCTATATAAAATTTGGATTTTTTAACTTTGCAATCTAAGTGTGTTCTGGGACCATTTGTCAGAATTTGCACAGATAGATATAATTTTTGCACAGGTAGATATTTGCTAAACATAGGAAAGCTTATTTTATATCCCTCATTAATATATTCTCGTTCATTAATTGGTTAAACGAGTATCATGTGACCAAAAATAGTTTTACTATCTTGCAAACTTGTTAACAAGCCGATTGATGAGGGAACGGATACTATTCAAAGTACTATCTCCGGGAAATAGTTTTACTATCTCCCTCTGAGCGTCCCGGAGCGCGTATGACCTCATAACCGCGTCGCAGTTACTAGTGGTCAATGCAACTCGCCACATACGCGGGATATCAGTACCGGCTCCGGGGTATTAATGTGTAGCAATTCGTTTTGTCTTGTGAAGCACACAATTAAGCAGCACAGACATGACAGAAGTGCAGCTAAAATACGGAGGTTTAATGGCATAATCTGAGTTACATCAGGATCAGTATCTTAATATTGATGGTGAAATAACAGGGAACATGTTAACATGGTTACTCGTTTCACGGCGGTATTGTAGAGGTTGTCACACATTTTCACGGTAAGCTTTAGCCACTCAACTGTGTGCGTGCTTTGTGCATTCAATCAAAACAAAGCAAGGCCGGCGTAGCCTTGACTAGGCCTAGCCTACATTTATGCCTAGGCCTATGCCTTGTGTTTAATGAACAAAGAATATATTAATGAAGGATATAAAACAAATATTTACTGCTCTAAATTCGGGATCTGGTGGAATCGGCGGTCTCGGGAAAATAGTAGGCTCACGGTCTCCAGTTCACCGAGGGGACCAATAGATTCCACCAGATCCCGAATTTAGAGCAGTAAATATTTGTATACTAATACACTCAGCTTCGTTCCGATGTGCTGCATCGAGTGCCCAGCTGTCAACAAAGCTCGACATATGTGATATCACAGACCCCCGTATGTGAAATCACTGACCCGTCTTTGAAATCAGAGACGTCCGGTTATTTACGAGTGCCCCCGAACTGGTATTAAACTTAGCAAAACACATTAGACATCAAAGGATTTCCCAACTCTTTTACTGATTTACTACCTTGCATACAAGCAACAGGACATGTAATATATCATTGTAAAGCTTATTTTGAGGTAGGCTTCTCCATAGCCCCTTTTGGAAATTATTCAATATCAACTCATCTCACAATAATTACAACGAGAACCACTCCCATCTGAAAACCGCAAGGTCCGAGAAAGAGCAGAGCGGTGACTGGGGATGTGTTGTGGTTCATGGAATGGCATAAGTGGTGTGAATCGATAATCAAAAAAGGAATGCAAAGCAGTCTAATTTTGAGGAGAAGTTGCCTGTCTAATATCTCAAAAAGTGAAAATGCTGACATAACAGAGTACTTGTGAAATGTGAAATCTGCATCCCCTGTATGGGAGAGATTAAGGTCATGTCTTCCATAAGGGGTGTATGGATTTCAACTGGAATACCCATTATATACTTACAAATAAGTAATATAAAATAAAATTGCAAATGCTTCCATTGGAGAACCATCAATCCCTATATAATGATAGTCCAGCTGTTGATAAACAAATAAAAAAAAAAAAAAAAAATGAAAAAAGGGAAAAATGCAGATATTTAATTTATTACTTATGTATTTCATAATAAAATTGTAATTTATGTGCATAATTGCTATTTCACAGAGAAATGGATGGTACATCATATTCCTAAGTAAAAGACATTGCAGACAAATTGCAGACTTTAATAAATAAAGGACAAAGAAATACACCCGTCTTGTATACCACACATCTACTACACCTGTGTCAAGCCATTTTTTAAGAATAAGTTTATCGATTGTCCAAATGAAAATGCATTAATTTTCCCCCTTTTTCTTTTTGATAATAAAATATAATTTTTTATCTGTTATTCAAGAAATTTAGCTCAACTACACAGATTTCAACTACTGCATTCATAAATATGCTGATGCTACACACAGCTGTCCCACATATTAGCAATAAAAAAAAAAGAGTTGTTTTTATAAAATATTCATTGTCATAATTTTTTTCTGTTAAGCACAAAATGCAGCTCAACTGCACAGATTTCAACAATTGTTGGTGCAGCACTCAGCTGTCCCACATATCTGCACTAAATATTTGAGCAAACAAAATATTAACCCCATGAGAACTACCTGCCGATTGGCCAAAAAGAAGTTTTCATTATCAATTGGACCAAGCAGCAACATTGTTAGAACAATTTCACAACACAAAAAATTGGGGTGAATTATTTCCAAAGCTCCATTCTGATTGGTGATTAAAGTGAAGATATCATGTAATTGACCAATCAGAGGCAACATTAGATTGGCAAGTAGTGCCCATGGGGTTAAGCATCCCATCTGGATTATGATAACATAAGCCTCACATATATGTGGGGGCCAAAAAAATTGATATTTTTGATATTTATCAGTCCTTGAATTTAACTTTATAAATCTGAAGTACTTGTAGTGTATGTAGCTGGGAGTAAAAGCCATCCATCATATGAAATGTTTGACCTTTCATCGAAGGTATACATTTTTCCCCACAGACCTAAAAATTTTGGGAAAAAAATTAACGTTTATTTTCAATACGAAATGTCAAAATTTTCATATGATGGACGGCTTTTCATCCCAGCAACATAAACTTAAAGTACATATCATTAGTTTACTTCAAGGACTGTTAAATATTAAAAATATCATTTTCTAATAATTTGCCATAAAATTATTTGGTATCAGAAGGATATTCCTTGTATTCAGAATGCAATTTGGTGTGTTTGATGTGCTCTCAGGTCCCACAAAAATACTGTGCAAACGTTGCTATCTAAGCCCTTAAACAAATTTATTTCTGGTTTAAAATGTGCACTTTCATGATTTCAGAGTGGGAGGCTAAGTGACCTTTTAAAGGGAAGGTATTTAATCAGTAATCAAGTTATTATGTTAATCCTCATTCACATAACCCCATGAGAACTACCTGCCGATTGGCCAAAAAGAAGTTTTCATTATCAATTGGACCAATCAGCCACATAGCCCACATTATTAGAATAATTTGGGGGAAAATGGGGTGAATTTTTTGCGAAGCTCCATTCTTAAAATGAAGATATCATGTAATTGACCAATCAGATGCAATGTTAGATCGGCAGGTAGTACTCAGGGGTTAAATGGTAAGTAAAAAACAAAGTGGCCTATTTTAGCAATTATAACATGTCAAAATACCAATTAGGCCAAAAAAAAAACCAAGTTTGTTTCCAGAATTTCGTTTTTGACGGCTTATTGTGCGCATTTGGACTTTTTTTTTTCACTTACAAAGAAAAAAAAAGAAGAAAAAAACAGGAAAAAATCGCAAAATAAATAATATAAAACACTACAGGAGTAAACATTTACACATTACACAACAAACGAGCATAGTGAAAAACTACTGCAGGTTGAAAGGGGGTCTTAAATATTCTTGAATATGAAGAAATGTGGTGTTTTTTTTGTGTCGGACAAACCCACTGTAAATTCCCATTCCAATTTGCAGCGAAACAGGTATTTTTTTCCATTTTAAGACATGGATTAAAAAATTTTAAAAAAGCATTTTGCATTTGACTTTTTGGACCTGCTACAGAAAACAAACATTTTTTTTTGCCTTATAATGTTGCAAATCATACACGATCTTCAGCTTATTACTGAAAACTGCAAATGTCAAAAAAGTGGCTTGTTCCTGGTCAACATGTGTCACATATATCGCGGGGTATGTTAAGAAAGCTGAAAAATATGCAGTCTGATCCAAGGTTAGTCCTCAGTACAAGGATTCAAATTCAAGGAGAACCCGTTCTCGCTGGATTACAACTAGGAGAACCAACATTGGTTCTCGTAAGATTCCAAGTCTCAGAAAACTGTAATTTGCTATACTGAGATGTGGCTACGTAAAATTGTGATATATCTGCAATATGAAGTTTGACTAAAAAGTTTAATGATTGGAAGAATCTGTGGGTGCTAGCGATTATTTTTGTACCAAAATCTCAAAATGGCCAAAAAGTGAGTTACAGCTTTCTGGTTCTAAACCCTCGATATCGTTCCTTGTTTCTTTACTTACCGCATGGAACAGAAGAGACAACGCCTTGAGATAAATAAGCAACAACATGAGATAGTGGATCTTGAAAACATCCTCTCTATTCTTACGTAGATATACCATCCAGTACACAGCCGAGGTAAAGAACACCATTGACATTGTGATGAAGAGCGGAGGCAGTGGGATGTCTCCTGCAGACAGGTAATTCTTGCCGTTCATCTCGACGATCCCAACCTGATGGAATATGAGCAATAAAATATAAAAATAAAAAGCTTCAACATTTCTGATTTTCATTCTTTTGACTATTTTTACATGGAGAGAAAATTTTGCATGATTCGGCACTGATGATTCTTGCTATTCATCTAGACGATTTTTGCAAACTGTATGAATGGTAAACAAACACAACCTCAAATGACCTTTGACCTCTGTATGCGACCTTAGATACCACCAATACATGAAGGTACCATAATGCAGCTATGACCCAAGTTTGGTTGCATTTGTTTCTCCAGTATTTTTTTTTGTGAGGGCAGTAAGGGGGAAAACACACTGTCCAAGAGGGTGAAAGTTGTCCTTCTCCATACATACATGTACCTAAACAAACTGCCAGCAATATTTTTTAGGATGGGGACTTGATGAGGGGACTGAAGGCACCTGTGCCCCTCCCCCTCTCTAGTTACACCCCACACCATAACATATTTGTTTGCAAAAAGACTGGTTTCTGATGCGTTTTGTGAACAATACTAATATTGCCAAGCGGTTTAAGGTGCCGGTCACACAAACCCCAAGGTCCTGGGTTCCATTCCCAGACATGATCCCTTTTCCCTGTTTCCTCCTGATATGTTACGACAGCAAAACTGTAGTAATCTTATGAAATTTGACCCAATGACTAATTTGAAATTACTACTAATAAATTGGAATTCAGCTGCACTACATTATTTTCACGTCTATCATTACCAATGTTTTTATGTGTTCTTACCGTTAAATTGACGTTGCCTCCACCAGCTCTGCAATGATGGAAATAAAGATTATACAGCCCCTCTTCTCTCTTCTTGCCGATGCACACAACAAACTGTAGAGGCGTGACAAACATCAAGAATATTCTTTACAATTTCTAACTTAATTTCTAACTAATTTCTTCTCTGGAAAAATGTATTATAACAAAAATTTTTTGATTATGACATCTACCAACACAGATCAATGTTCACAATAATACTCATGTTACTTACGCTGACATTGTATGTGACTCGACTACCATCTGGACTTGTAGATTCAAGTAGCTTTAATGCCTTGCGTTGGGACCCTGGCAATTCCATCTCGCCATCAGCCACAGAGTTTCCTTGAGGGTCTGCGTTCTTCAGAGGGACTTTGAGCTCTGTTTGTTTATCATCCTCTACCCCCTTTGTATCAACAACATCTCCCTTTTTTTGAGAACCTGTTTCAGGATTATTTTCAGCGTCCTTTAAATTCAAAGGTGGAGGTAGCTGCTCTTCATTATTTGGGAGATCTGTTTGTTTCTTTTTTTCAGAATTCAAATCTTCAAGATTTAGTTCTTTATCATCTTGTTTAAGTTTCAAATTAGTTTTATCAATATCCTCATCTTTAGATATCTGTATGTCATTTCCCTTATTAGCACTTTCAGACTCGGAAGGTCCACTTTGTCCAGCATTGTCTCCACCAACATCTTTGTTAACTTCTTTTCCTACAAAAAAAATGTAGGAAACAAAATAAATTTGGTCAAGTTGATAGATAATGACGACATCAGGCAGAACCTGGCATGTTGATGTACCGGATGCTATGGGTATGTTGCCAAAATCTAGGGCTGTGAGCAGGGTTTAATGTAGCATATATGCACTCATGCATGTAACAGTCTCTTTGTGCATGAAATTTCTGTTGTTCATGTACCGTACTTGTATTTGTAGGGAAAAACTCATTTGTGAAAATGTACATAGATATTATTTTGATATTACCACTGATGGCTGTGAGTGGCCTTCGACCTAGTCTAGGACTTTGGACATATCCAATGCATTTTGAAATCATTAATAGACTATGACATGCACATAAATTATAACTTTACGGTTTGTAGACACAAAAATTTTTTTTTTTAATCAACCAAACATGATCTATTGTGAAAATGCATATAGATTTTATTTTGTTATTACCACTGATGGCTGTGAGTGGCCTTAGACCTAGTCTAGGACTTTGGATATAAATCTAACACATTTTGAAATCATTAATAGACTATGACATGCACATTAATTATAACTTTACGGTTTGTAGACATATAATGATTTTTTTTTAATCAACCAAACATGATCTATTGTGAAAATGTGCATATAGATTTTATTTTGTTATTACCACTGATGGCTGTGAGTGGCCTTAGACCTAGTCTAGGACTTTGGATATAAATCCAATGCATTTTGAAATCATTAAGAAATTTTCTCCCTGGCCAATTTAGTGCATATTTTTGCATTTTCCTCAAAATTATAAGCGCATTGGGGACAAGTAAGATATGTATATTATAGGGGCAAGGACTACAACTACTGCACTGGAAATTTTTATTTTAGCACAGACAACAGTTGTGGAGTTACAGTCAAAAATGAGGGGAAACCAATATTTGATCAATAAATCAATAACTACTTGCTTTGAGTTGCTGAATTTTCAGTACAGTAGTTGTAGTCATTGCCCCTATAATATGCATATCTTACTTGTCACCAATGTGCTATAATTTTTGAGAAAAATGCAAAAATAGGCACAAAATTGGCCAGGGGTGTAGTACCCCTTAATAGACTATGACATGCACATTAATTATAACTTTACGGTTTGTAGACATATAATGATTTTTTTTTAAATCAACCAAACATGATCTATTGTGAAAATGTGCATATAGATTTTATTTTGTTATTACCACTGATGGCTGTGAGTGGCCTTAGACCTAGTCTAGGACTTTGGATATAAATCCAATGCATTTTGAAATCATTAATAAACTATGACATGCACATAAATTATAACTTTACGGTTTGTAGACACAAAATGATATTTTTTTTAATCAACCAAGCATGACACACCGTCGACGTCCTATACGATAAATATAAATTTAATACTCCGTTGGTGAAAGCGGCAGGCGAGTGGTAGTGGCGACAGGCGAGTGGTATTTCACTGAACATAAGAAAAGGAGTTCTATCTGATTGGCTAGCAATCGATCGCTTAGGTCGCTCAGTAGTCAACTACAAACTCATGCATTCAATTCGATTGAATCGATTATTCTATTATTGACGAAGATAAAGAGCGTGATAGTGTGTCAATAATGTACATTGTATTGCACCTGGTTTTACCAGCATTCCTTTATAAAATAATTTTCTCAAAGAGTTAAATATTATCAAAATTTTTACCCAGGATTTCAAATGTTTTACA
Source organism: Amphiura filiformis (assembly GCF_039555335.1). Classification (NCBI taxonomy): domain Eukaryota; kingdom Metazoa; phylum Echinodermata; class Ophiuroidea; order Amphilepidida; family Amphiuridae; genus Amphiura; species Amphiura filiformis. Next base: position 5,431,411 of record NC_092645.1, read on the forward strand.
TCAAAATTGCAGTTAAACATATCCACAGCAAAATACCGGTCCTCACTAATTAGTACATTTAATTTCCAGTTAGTACATTTAAACGAAACCTGTGATTTACGTGACAACAAATAAAATTTTCTTACAATAGAAATATCATATGGGATACTGATATGGTAGGCCGCAACCGCCACTAACGTGGAGCTGCTACGCCGTAGCTGACTTTTTTGTTCCGTGGAGCCAAATTGACCAATCATGTTAGAGTTTTTCATTACTCGGAGGTAAAACTGACCAATCAAGTACGACAATACTCATTACGTGAAGCGAATTTAGTCATTAAGAATTTGCCAGGACGGGCTTCACGTAGTTGCAAGATATCCTCGGTCACGATAGTTATGATTCAAAAAGTAATTTATGAAAAGTACGAACCGACTTATTATTAAGATGGACATGCACTCACAAGAAACTCATACAGTATTGTACACAACTATATAGCTAGGCAGAGTGGTGGTAAACCATGCACACAATTCTGCGATCTGCAGTGTATCGCCGGGAGCTGATTTGTACATCTTGAGCGGCGTGGCCTGCGTAATTCGACCTTCAGCAAACCAGTTCGGATTTACTTTATATACTAGTAGTAGGCCATACATACTGTAGTTACGGTACTGCCCGTTTTCCTATACACAATACTCAGTGCGCTCACCATTGTGCGTGACCTAGTGTATGTTAGAAGTATTATGCCATTGCCTATATGGCGTCACTGTGTAAAAAATAACCAGTCAATATTTAAAGTATTCTCTGAAATTCTAGAAAATATAGTTTTGTAACATTTCCTAAATTTTTAGCTAATTTAGGTGTTTGGAAATATTGGTACTTTTGTGTTTTAGGAAGGATATGTAAACGACAGATAACACCAACAAATATGAACAAATTATTTCTAAACCGTGTTAAGTCTGCAAATCATTATGCTTCTCATTTTCAAGAACGCTGGTTAACAATAAGCAGACTATTGTCTCATTTTGTAAACAAAAGCCCAGACAGTATTGTTACCTTGCGTTCGCTTTATAATCATTCACCCAACTGAAACTATAATACCAGCTCATTGTTCATTGCACAGGTAAAACAGACACAAGTGCAGTGTGTATTTAACCAGAGAAGATCTGATGTAACATAGTTGAGCTGTTTTCATTGAGTGTTATCTTGGTTTAAATTTAGCTTTTAATGGGGTTTAAGTCCTTCAAAGGTCGTGGTGAATTCTACTGTAGACATGACTGCATCATGATTATTTTAAAGTCAACAACATTCAACAATATGATCACCGTGATAGTATGACAGTATCAGTACCGTGGGTGTCAGTGATCCTGGCCTGACACAGCAGACAAACAAACAAACACGCCACACACATGGCACATGCATGCAAGGTAACATTGACTATACACTAATCAAACAATGGTATTGATCCTGTACAACTGTTGGTGGTTTATTTACATTCGATTCATTTAAAATCCACATAGTAAACATTAATTTTGGTAAGAGTTTTCTCTCTCTGGAACGATGATGCATCAACTGGCTCCGCGTAATGAAAAGATCTAACATGATTGGTCAATTTAGCTCCGAAGCGAAAAAGTAAGTTACGCGTAGCAGCTCCACGTTAGGCGGTTACGACCAGCCATATACTGATCATGCGAAAATCGTAAAACATAGAATAGAAACAGTGTGGCGGCTCTCAAAATCTCAAATTGTATGCATAGCCTGATCGCACGGCCTATCTCGAACAAAATCACCATGCGTAGTTGTTGAAAAACGTGAGGATTTATCGTACTACCACGGCAATTTTTAACACGAAGATATAGGGATGATGACGGTGTGCATGATCTACTGATTTTTTTTTAAAATTCAAATATAGTCCAATAGTCCACTGCCAGTTTTGGTAACTTTTCACCAAGGGGTGGGACCACATAAGTAAAAGAGATCAATGACATCAATAATTGACACTTAATTCTCACCTCCTCCTGGCAACAATGTCTGTTCAGCCGTTCTTCTTTTCCTTTGTGCCACAGCCTGGGAGTCCTTGGCTATAGCATTAGAGTCTTTGCAGGTGCCTTCATACACCAGGCTGATGTTGTTAGATGGCATGGGGTTTATGGCTAGGTTCTTTAGACTCTTTCCAACTCGGTCTATGTGAACGCTGTAAACAAAATCCAAAGAAATGCAACTGATAACTTGTAAAGAAATTCAAGACAAAATGAATGAAACATCAGGCCTGAAAGTCCACTTTTGACAAAAAGCCTGACTACGCCTGAAAAACAGCATAGAAATGACCACAATGGCCCTAAAAAGCTGAAAATAAAAGAAATCTGGACTACAAAAAAGCCTGAATTCAGGCAAAAGCCTGAAAACTTACATCCCTGAAGCATGATGTAATACAATCACTTATTGCAGGTCTGCTATTTTAGAATTTAAAAGAAAAATGATTAATATTTTCCCAGCCTACACAAAATGTTTTACAAAAAAAAATCCTTCCCAGCCAACACAAAATGTTTACAGAAAATAATTAAATGTTGGGTTATATATAACAGGTATACATCACATATTAAGGGTATATTATGTTTTTTTAAATAACATTCAAAAACATTTTGAAAACTTGTTGCAAAACATTCTACCATTTCCATACCACAACCCCTATTGTTACTATTCTATTAGGCCAATTCTTTCAAGTAGGGTCGGTCGTTTGTTGTTGGGTTTTTTTTGTTTTGTTTTGATTTCCTGGAGACTAAAATTACCCGTAAAATTTCACAACAATCTGAAAAAATAAATCAAGAGAATTTGTGGCAAACATATTTTCTAAAAATGTTCAGCCAAAATTAATCAATTTTGGCCCCAAAACAGCTGATTTTACATGATTTAGCAATTAGTGAATTGAGAGTTTGGCTTGTAGCTTTTTCATATAGTACCATGAGTATAAAGAGATTGCATAAAAAATGGAGACAATAATTGTGATGTATGTAAGATGCTTGAACATAATAATCAAAAGTTGTTTCTCCCATCTTGTATGAAGTTTATCCCATCTTGTATGAAGTTTATCCCAGTTAAGGGGGTACTACACCCCTGTGGTAAATTTGTGACTATTTTTGCATTTTTCTCAAAAAATAATAACACACTGGTAACAAAAGTTATGTATATTATTGGGGCAAGGAATACAATTACTACACTGAAATTTCAGTGACTGAAGACAAGCGGTTCGTTATTTATGATAGGAAATGAGGTACATTCTAGCGGTACCTCTTTTCTTATCATAAATAACTAACCGCTTGTCTTGGGTCACTGAAATTCCAGTGTAGTAATTGGATTCCTTGCCCTATAATATACATAACTTTTGTTACCACTGTGTTATTAGTTTCTGAGAAAAATGCAAAAATAGACACAAATTTATCGAGGAGTGTAGTACCCCCTTAAGAGAAGTTCTAATATCTGCTGATAATGAATATGAGCCTGTTTGATACCTAGACATTGACTGGACCAAGTTACCAACCTGCTTTCTGTAAAATTGAACTTTAAGAAGACGACAGATACAGAATCATCATCCCGCTTGTCTTGAGAGTTGTCATCACCGTTGTCAAGAACACAGGGTTCAGCATGGTCCTCCTGCCAGGATAAATGGTGTACAAAATCACATAACATCATTGGGCAGGACAAACCTTGTATGTATCATTGGCCCCTGAACATGTTTAAAGCAAAACCTCCATGTAACCTCTTGGCAGTTTTGTATTAAACATGTTCAAGGGCCACTAGTACATAGGTTTTTCCTGACCAAAATCACAGTAGTACAAGAACAAAATATGATCCAATAAAAAATGGGCTATTCCAGTCAAAATCCAAAAGTTTAAAATTTGCAACATCGTAAAGATTTGACTTTTTTACCAAATATAATTTTCCTACAATTTTTTGTGACAGTCTATTTTCTATACTTTTTTTTTAACATGGATTATGTTGCAGATCATTATGAATTCTTTGATTTTAGTAAAAACTTCAAAGTTTCTGAAAATGAGTATTTAAAAAATCATTATTTTGAGAAAATCTTAAAATTCACGGATTAGACATATAACGCACGATTATACCCAAAATGCGCAAAGGTCTGTGTTTTGTTTTTTGCACATCACATATTCTCTCTGTGCTTAGGATAACAATACAGAGCGGTAAAAAATGTACGCACCATGTATGAAGCGCTGCCATCACTGGTTGATTTATCTAGTGTGAAACCAATGCTGTACTCTTGAAGTTTGGGGTTCACCTCGTTCTCCTTGATGCCGTCTAGCAGGTACTTGTCCAGGCTAAGATGCATATCGATGGCTAACATACCATTCCTGAAGAAACCAAATGTTGTGATGTCTATCATGTCCCGGTCCTCATTCTATATAAAAAAAAAAAATTTAGGTCAGGAAATTATATCAAAAGATATTGGAATACTTAGGCTGTACTCTCAGGGATGCAAGTGGCCTGAAGTGATTTTGCAGGAAAAGCCTGAAAAAGCGCGTAAAAGGGCTATAAAGCCACAAAACGGGCTGAAAATAAATTAAAAATTGTGTTAATTTGGAGTAACAAAAAGCAGAAATTCCTGCAAAAGCAGGAAAACTTGCATCCCTGTACTCTTCATGTGTGACCTTATTCTTAATGTCGTCTGACAGGGTCATGTCAAGGCTAAGATACCATACCATTCCTGAAGAAACCAAATGTTGTAACGTCTATCATCAGTCTGGTGCCTAAGCAAAAAAACTGAAAATAGCGTCCGCACAATGTTTTATTGTGTTTCCTATATCTCCGCGACTCATCGATTCAGAATCTGGCAACCATGGCACCCTTTGGGCATTTTGAAATAAATTACCCATAAGTGATGATACGGGAGTCAAAAATTGAAAGTGTTCAAATTTCAATTATATCAAATTATTTGTCTATGCGGATCACAATGACAAATAAAATGTACTTTTATTTTTCAATACCACCTGTGATTCAGAAGTTACGTGCCACAACAGGTCAAGGGTCAATTTCCCTGGCATAGCTGATCCCCGTTCACACATGCCCTCACACAGAGGCCATGTGAATGATGGATTTTTAATGTCACAAAAAACAACAGATGCGCAAAATTGCAACGGATCAGCCTCACAAGCTTCAGCGCATTCAACACTACGATATATACATGTACACTATGCCAATGACAGATAGACATTGACATTCATAAAACCATGAAAACAAATGAAATATTTGCAATTAAAAACTCATGTTTTTCAACAATTCTGAATTTTATCAATGAAAATGCAGCGATGACGTCATTGGGTCAACGATTTTCTAAATGCTGATTGGTTGATTGCGTCAATGTCAGTGATCTGTGCATGGACGCCCACGGTATGGAATGACTTTTTTGTATGGGTAAAATACACTGTGCCGTGCCGCTGGTCGTGTCTTGTTCAAAAATTCTAACTTTAGTATGAACAACCGATAGCTTGTGATACGAAAGTTAGAAGGTGCAAGTAAATGTTCTCATGTCACGTACCTTGTTTGGCACATGTACACGGTTGCCATACAGGGCCCAATATCATGCATATGAATAAAAACTTCTTCCTCAAGTTAATTATTGTCTCAAAAATATGAGGATATTGTTCTTGACATATTAGTGACACATGTGCTATATTCCTTCATCAATTCACCATGACTGTACTCAAGAAAAACGTCATTTTGTGTCAATTTTTCTCGAGTGATCGTCAGACTACTCAGACATCACACGGTCCCCATTGTAATAAAGTGATCAACATGTGTAGTGCTGGGCTCACATGTTCAAGAACCGGAAGGGTATCACCATCAGTTTGCAATGACAAGTCAACCTTTGAAAATCGGGAGATGGATTGATTTGCCCAGCACTGGATTTTCCCATTAGTATTTAATGAGTGGCACTGGTCGGTCGTAAAAACAACTTTGATCTTTGAAAGCAAGGTTGCAGAATTAAACGGACTAATAATATGGTCGGAATTTGTACTTCAGCGCTTGTGTTTCTGGTTAAAAGTACTGTAAGCAAATACTTCAGCTAAGATACATAAATGTTAGCCTAGCTAATTAAATTGTTACTCGTGCCAAGACCGCCTGAAGTGATACTAGACTAATTCCAATCAGCCGTCTACACTTCGCATGTACTGTGTATGCTTCGTAGTGACGACTGATTATCTTGCAGTCCATATCATGACCGACTAATGCGACTTTGATTGTGCGCAGTAGCGCGACTGACTAGCGGCGCCCGTGTACCGCGCCGCTGTGACAAGATCGCGCTTTGAACTTCTAAAAACAACAAACTCGGTCAAAAGGTCAATTTGGACACAACTGCGCACGCTCTATGCCACAGGAATCCTGTTGCAAAATCCGTCACTTTTTTCCACATAGTTTTCTCAGTTGTCAATCCAGACGATTGACGACTGAGGGCAGCAGTCTAAAGTGATACCAGCGAATGAAGCGTTTCTAGATGATTTCAAGAACACCACCGCGCATGCGTAAGACATTTTTAGCCTACGTTTCGTATCCTACCATCGGATCGTTGAAACAAGAAAACATCATTCACAAATTCAATCACCTTCCTACACCACCAGTTGAAATAAAATTCAAAACTTCCCGTTTTATTCCTCAAAACTACATGTACCTTCATTAATAAAAAATTGAAATCCTAGTACGACCCGTTATCGAAAATTGTTTGATATAAAACGTCAACAAAAGTAATTCTTCTGAAGAGTAGAACGAACGTGTCAAAATGGCGGCTTGTCGCTGATCGGCATGACGCATGAGCAGTGCAGCGAAACGGACATAAACAAGACTTACGATTGGCTGATACGTCATCGCTACCATGTGTATAAAATTAGTGTCAGGCCATGCCGCCAGACTGTATGTGGCTTTGTTAGGATCGACGAGCATCAGGCCGACACAATCTGGTTGTGTAGGAGACTATCATCGTGACGCCCACGTTGGAACCATTGGATTACGGAAGAAATATTCATTACCAGTCCTGACTGAAGCAATGTGGCCATTTCTATGTTTGTACTGGGCAAGTACCGGACATTTTTCAACACAGAGATTACTACAAATTCGTCTAAAGGTAAGCAAAGGGTTGGGGATCGCATTTTTAACTGTCTTGACTTTGACTAATGACTGTTTCGGAGTTAAGGGTCGCTAAAAGTAGACCATTTCGGGGTACATGTAGTCACTGTTATTGGTTTACTTTTAGCCGTGTACTCACTGCGGAGTCCCTAGCGTCCTAGTGAGTAGATTTTCTTGCAATATTTGGCCTATTTACCTTCAAATTTGATCCTTACATGTACTTTGATTCCAGAACAATATCCAGCGTAGTAAAAAATAAATTTTTGGCGTTTCTGATCGTCACGATGAAGCATTTTTCAGGACAAAAATGGTTGCTCAGTTCTTCGTCTTATTTGTTTTTGTCGTAGGCAGGTGGTAGGTTAGTCTCGGCCCACACTGTAGGCCTATGTGTCTATAGGAACGACGAGCGTTAGGAAAGACGCAAATTGGCTGTGCAAAGACTATCGTTGATGCTGACCAATGACGTATTTTCACGTAACTTAATCAACCAGTCCTTCAACTGCTTACACACGGTCATCGGGTTGTGCTTGTTCCGCCATGTTTATTGTTTCGAGATCGGGCCTTGGGATTTAGGCTATTTTCACGCGTGTCCTTGGAACCAAAACAACAGCGGGAATCGTGTGTTAAATCGACATAGAAAAGACTTAGGTGGGGATAGCGAAAGTTAAGGTCAAACCTTTGTGCGCACGCGCAGTGAAATTTGTCATTTTTCATTCGTGATCATTTTTGTTGGACGCGGGGAGAGAGGCTGCTTCTTAAATCATCTTTATTCGCCGAAATTCCAAACGATATTGCGTTTCAAGAATTTGGTAAGAATCCTAGTTAAGTTTCCGATTCTTATATGATTATGAGTACAGTTTTATATGCATCGTCCAAATTTCAAAGAAATTTGTTAAAATGCCAGAGCGGCGCAAAGTCTTAAGCGTGTAAATCACATTCACACACAAAATGGGAAAACCGAGTCTCAGTGGACATAGGAACGGCGTCCATGAGACTCAGCGAGTCTAGGTATTTTGAACAATGAGTGAAAACCGACAACATTTGCTGGTGAATTATAGCGACGCTGTAGTAGACCGCCGTTCACGGAAGAACAGCGGTATGCAAGTAGACCTACTAAATTGTAGCCAAATTGGACAATCTAAAAAAATTGTTTTGATGCGTTTTAAAACTGAAGACGATATAATGACTGAACGTGTTAATATACTACCACCCTCTATCTTCTATCCACACAGTAACTATCGTGTCGTCGTGGATAGTAGATAGATTTCTCAATCAAGTCATGTGATGTCATATATTAAATTAATTATGACTTCACAGTTCACAATCAAAATTTTGAATCATTTAAACATGATTAACATTTCAGAGTTCCGACCATTCATGAAAGCATTCGACACACATCCCCACATCCATCACTCACTGCACTGTATTAAGGAATCCAATTAAGCTTACCAATTGTTTTGATTCATAAGAAATCCGAATTCGTCATTCGTGAATGCAATGCACATAAATCATAAATGGGCAATTGGAAAAAAATCTAGGCGTATATTCTGGGTACATCTTGCTTGCATTTCAACTAGCACACGACATTTTAAATTCAACAATAAATAATCCAATACTCACGTGCAATTTTAGTTTATGTTTTCTTGCTAATAAAACGTTTATTAACGCTAAAACAATGAATATTTTGATAACCAGATTGCTTGTCCTCGTCACTCGAAACGCCATTTTCGTGATTTCCTTTTTTCGCTGCTTTTCTGTATGCAAAAAACACCTATTCAATGTTGATGGTATAGAAAATGTCGGGAACCAAAACGATTCATTTCATTTACTAGAAGGCTGACATCCACGTGGCACTGACAGTAGGTTGACATATTTTGTCCAAATAGCTTTAGGCCTACCCAACATTTCATATAAGGTCGCATGTCATGAATTGGTCATCTTTTGTGTAACATGATGTAAAATGAGAAAAATATCACCAATTTTGATTCAATTCAACACAACTTTTAATGAATACATTTTAGACCATGTTATAAGTATATATTTCTGGAAAGCTTATATTAATACAAGGATGCCAAATCAACAAAGCATAACATCATAATACAGGGTGGGTGAGAAATATACAGGGTGGAACAACAACAAAATTAGCATCTTTCTTGTCATGGTGAACCCCATATTTTTCCCCCGGGGGGGGCACTCCAACTTTGGAGGTGACGCGTATGTAGGGCTGTTAAGACCCCCTTTTTCAGCATCGCTGTCACCCAAAGACCCCATATTTTTTTACTAACACATGCTCGCTCCGCGCTCTGTCACCCGAAGACCCCCTATTTTTCCATTTGATCTGTCACCCAAAGACCCTTACAAGTTCAATTTGAAGAGCAACTTTCATTTATCACTGATTTTGTTACTTATTTTGAAAAAATAAAGAAATTTGAAGCCATTTAGAACTAGAAATTCGATTTTCGAGGTTTTTGTGGCGCTGTTTTGGTTCTCACCCAAAGATTCCATTTTAAAAAATGGTCATGTTCTCACCCAATGACCCCATATTTTTTATATTTTGCTCTCACCGAATGCCAAAAATCATGCTCTCACCCAATGACCCCATATTTTTTACATGTTGCTCTCACCGAATGCCCCTTAGTGCGAAAGCGCCAGCCCTACACCTATATCCATTTCAAATTGAAGTGCCCCCCCGGGATTTTTCCTTTTCTGAAAGCTATGTAGTTCAAAATAAATGGATTCAGAAAGACATTGCATGGGTCCTTCAAACAAATTAGGAAGAAAGAGTTTAGTATCCCTTGCGTTAAACATACAGGGTGGTCAAAAATTGTAAAATAATTTCACCATTTTTATGACATTTTTCAATCAAAACTTTTTTCCTCCATTTCTGGCACTAAAACTAATAGTAGGGTGGTCACATGAAAATTTCAAACCCACCCCTGGAATTACTTTTTCTGTAAGGATTGTTCCTTCTGCAAAATTATTAAAAAACCTTTTGAATCAACTCAATCGGACAATCCGTTGCGAAGATACAGCCTTTTAAAGATTCGCAAAATTGGCCATTTTTACCCCATTTTTTGGAAAATTCTGATTTTGTCATAAATTTGCATATTCACGGAGCGATAATTGTGGGAATAAAGCCAAAGGAGGCATGAGATGTATTGTTTTTGTTTATTTAATGTTCATTTTTGCAAATATTAAAAATCCAGGGTCATAATTGCTATATTTGCTTCTTTACAACATTTTTAAAATGGCTGAAATCACAAAAATAACTCTTTTGCCAGGATTTTTAAGGTAAATATATGTGATTTTCACCGTTGAGGGCGCTATTATGTGCCAATTATGACCTTCAAAGCCCTGTATTTCCTAAACTACACAACCAAATTGTCTGATTTTTGCACAGGATTTTGCTCTGAGGGTCTAGATTGTATAACTCAATATAGCATAATTGTACATCATTGGGAAAATAGTTTGATTTGATGACAAAAAATTATTTTGTGCGTAACTTTTTTATGCGTGACCGTACAAAAATGCTATATTCACCTTCATTACGAGTAGAATATTTTCTATCTAATTAGGTAGTCGGGTTTGCACAGAAGTGACTAGGAGACAGATTATATGGAATTCAAAATGCCCAAAAGTGTTCCAACTGCTGCAGAATCTGTTACATTTCCACCATACATTTGTGTATGTAGGCAGGGGTACACACAATAGCTAGCATTGTGGCCACCCTACTAATAGCATCATTTAATTCCTCATCAAATTTCCTTTAAAATATGTGTTCATTTGAATAAGCAGGGCGACTCGGGCAAGAGATAGTCCATTTAGAAATGTCGGAGCATAGTATGCACACTTTGTACAGTAACATATAGGGAAAACTGTCTTAATTAGCATTTAATTAGGCAATTAATTGGTTACATCTTTTGTTACAGTTGATGTATTATGAGGTAGATCTACAATCCAGGATGACATATGTGCAATTTGAGGTCCATGCTAGTTGTACTTTTCAAGATACAAAGGTTTGAAGTTTGCCATATTTTCACAATTTTGTGTATAACCCTATGGGGCTCTCCCGAACCGGCTCTCCCGAACCGGCTGCTCCATTGGCACATCTTACATATTGAGGTATAAATCTCAAAGTACTTGTCCAATTGACTTGGGGTTTTTTGTATTTGAAACAGAACATAATTATCTACAAAATGACACCAAACTTTCTACAATATGTATTATACTTTTAGAATAAACCTAACTTGAAGTGTGATGAAAGCGTTTTCAGGTTACGGCTGCTCCATTTTTGGGTGACCTATTTGTGACATGCGACCATAAAACAAATGTAAAAGAGTGAAAAACTCACTCTCCAAAAGAGTGATTCACTTATAAGACCACTCAAAAAAGAGTGAAATGTGTTTTTTAACTTTAAAACCACTCAAAATTAAGTGAAAACCACTCTAAAAGTGTGAAATGAAACTCGTTCAAGGAGTTAAAGCAATATTATAACATTTTCAAACAAAATAGATTAGCACTTCTTTGCCATAAAATGTTAGCTTTTACTGTCAGATATATCCCCTTTTATTTTTTAGCCGAACAACTACGCCAAAGCAAAGAAAATTGAAATTTACTACCAGCGCACATGTCGCCAATACGTACCACTCCTTCGGTCATGTTGTGGTACGACCCTTTGTTGTGTACATCACCGTCGCGCACGCCGTACATACTGTGTGTTATGAACATCGTGTATGCGTTCGACTAACAATTCCATCGTAATAATAAAGGGCTGAATCAGCCTTTTATTCAAAATCTCTGATTTTGACAAAACTACAGCACCTAGAGTCTTGATTTTTGCAGGCTATATTGGTTTAATAAAGTACAATTTAATCGTGTAAAAAGGGAATTTTAAAAATTCAGTGAGGGCGTCCTCCTCAGCAAATGTTATAATATGGCTTTAAATGAAGGACAACACATTTTTCGAGTTGTCATTTAACTCCTTGAAAGAGTTAAAATTCACTCTTTTAGAGTGGTTTTCACTCTATTTTGAGTGGTTTTAAAGTTAAAATACACATTTCACTCTTTTTTGAGTGGTCGTATAGGTGAATCACTCTTTTGGGGAGTGAGTTTTTCACTCTTTTACATTTAGAGAGACTAACACTTTTTAAACACTGCAAGGGTAATTTTTCATTTACACGGTTAAGGTATAGGACACCTAAACACCAAAGTAAACACAATGTAAACACATAAACACAAAGAGTAAACATATGAGAGTATTAGATTCTAAATATTCAACATGTTTACTTTCAAAATTGTTTAGAAAGTAAACACACCAAATGTTTACAAAGTAAACACATGTGCATTTACTTTCCAAACAATATTAAAGTAAACATGTTGAATGTTTAGAATCTAAATACTCTCATGTGTTTACTCTCTGTGTTTATGTTAGCTTATGTTTTTACTTTGTGTTTACTTTGGTGTTTAGGTGTCCTATACCCTTACTGTGAAATGAAAAATTAAACACCTTGCAGTGTTTAAAAAGTTTTACAGAAATCCTAAACACTTGGATTTAAAGTGTACGTAATTAAACCGATCTTATAACAAATTTAATATTCATGTCAACACGTTATTGCTTTGGTTTGTATACCCGGTACCGGTACCTCATTTAATAAGTCACCCCCCCAATAATATTGAATCGTCACAGTTTCTAACATTTCAAAGATAATCCCTTGATGCTGCTCAGCTTAACCCTTTTAAAGGGTTTTTTTGTCAATCCAGTGTTTTTGTTCATCTCCTTCAGGCCCGTACGCAGGATTTTATTGGGGGGTGCTGATTTTGAGAAAGTGGACTTTTTTCAAGAAGGGGCGATTTTGTGAAAAGTGGACTTTCTTCCCAAAATTTAGCCCTTTTTTTAACCAAAATAGCTTTAAAAACATGATTCGCAAATTGTGAAATTGTGGGACTTTTTGTATAGGCCTACTTTTATACCCCCGCACCCCCCCCACCCACCCACCCCTGCGTACGGGGCTGCTCCTTACCCTTAGGTGTTGCACCACCAGCCTCGAGTAGACTGTATGTATCTAACTAATTTTGTCAGACTCAGGTATTTCCTGTCTACTTTTCCATTTGGTTTATCTGTCATTTGTCAGTCATGCTGTCGAAGTTGTCTGTTTTCTTTGACTTTTCTTTCTTTCGCCCTTTCTTTCTTTCTTTCGCCCTTTCTTTCTTTCTTTCGCCTTTCCTTTCGCCCTTCCTTTCGCCTTTCCGTCCTTTCTTTTTATTTCTTACTTTATTTCTCTTTCTGTCTTTCTTTAATTCCTTTTTTGTTTCCTTCCTTCTCTTCTTCCTTCTTTCTTTCCTCTTTCCTTTCTTCGTTCCTCCTATTTCTTTCTTTCTTTTTCTCTCTTTCTTTCTCTCTTTCTTTAGTCTCTCTCTTTCTTTCTTTCTTTCTTTTTTTCTTTCTTTCTTTCTTTCTTTCTTTCGCCCTTTCTTTTTATTTCTTTCTTTCTCTTTCTTTCTGTCTTTCTTTAATTCTTTATTTATTTTCTCCCTTCCTTTTCTTTCCTCCTCCCTTTCTTCATTATCCTCCTTCCATTTTTTTCTTTCCTTCTTACTTTCTTTCGCCCAAGTTCACCCATGCTCTTACCTTATTTCTCTTTCTTCCTTTCTTTCAGCTTCTTTCTCAATCTTTAATCTTTCTTTGTTTCCTTCCTTCCTTTCTGCCTTCTTTCTTTCATCCTTCCTTTCTTCATCCCTCCTTCTTACTTTCTTTCTTTCTTTCTTTCTTTCTTTCTTTCCTTCTTTCTTTCTTTCTTTCCTTCCTCCTTTCTTTCTTAGCTTTTCTTTGACCATCTCAAAGGTTTTTCAAATCGGCGAGATCATTATACTATTTACAGTGTATCCTAAACCGGCTGGAATTGGAGACAATTTGTGATTGCTGACAGCGATCAACTTGTCACCTCGTCGCCTGTTGGGGTCAAGTTTGTTTTTCTTCTAATTGCTATAGGCATTTCCGCTTCATAGACAAATCGCACCCATGGGAATGAACCATTTTAAGGTGGTTGTCACTTAAATCGGAAAAAATATAAAAATATTAAGGTGGGTTATGAGGCATTTTAAAAAGGTTGTAAAGCATGTTTTAGGCGTTTTCCGATTTTTCATGTTCTGTTTGATTTTTCATGTTCCGTTTGCTTTTCTACAGACTTTCGGATGCTGACTTTCTCTATACCTACTTTTTGCCGTTTTTACTTCCCATCGGTATACCAATTTTCAACAATAAACACCCAAATATCACCCAAATTTACCCTAATTGGGCACTTTTAAGGGACTTTGCCGGAATGCGCCCAATTGGGCGAACTGGTCCTCACTGCAAACCCACACATCGATATACCTAAATCGCTGAAAATGTACCCAAAACCGTGGCACATCCCCGTATTCCTTCAACCAGGGAGAGACCCCCCCCCCTGGTTGAGATTTACCATTTTGATAAGAAGCAAACACACAATAATATTCTATCGGATAGTACATTCTCTGGTCATTTTAAACCACACTATGAGGTAAAATGGAAGAAAACTTATTTTTGAAAACGATTATTTGCCCTCAAAAATATCTTGATAAAATATTGTAGATTTAGAGAAAATTTACCAATTTACAAGTCTGTCATTTTATAGACAATTTACCAAACATGTCTTGACAAATATTTTCATATCTGAAAGGTACCCAATTGGCTGCCTTTTGTCTTGCATCTGAAATGGTAGCCAATTGGATACCTTTTTGATGTTTAACAGGGCCGGATTTACCATAGGGCCAGATGGGCCCGGGCCCAGGGCCCCCAAATTTTTGGAGCCCCAAAAATTGTCCTGTGCAGTATCCATCTTCCGTTTTAGCCGAAAAACACCGTGTTTTGGATCAAAATAGGGTACAAAAAAAATTCGGTATTAATATTTGGCCGATTTTGGGAAATACTAGGGTCAAAAGCGTGTATATTTGGGGTATGCTGCATGTAACAATCGAGCCAAAGATTTGTAGAAAGACTAATTTCAGGACATTTCTTAAAACATATTTTCTAATCTTTTATTAACCAATTATATCAAAATTAACATGATATCGAAATGATGAGCAAACTCTTAGCCTTAACTCAATATTTTGAATGCTTATATAGACTTGTGCCAAATCTTTTAATTTTGGGCTGCAATTGTCTGAATTAGCTTATGACGTTTTCAACATCATTAGAAAAGGTCGCCAGAAAACGTTTAATATCGGGTTTATAAACTGCATGATAAAGGGTATAACGTTTTCATAACATTCAATAACATTAGCTAACATTTTTTGATAACTTACTTCAAATATTATTTAAGTCTTAAACAAAATATTTGACAAAAATGTTTGCAAAATATTTACAATAACATTATGAAAACATTTGAAAAATATTTTTGCAATGTGCTTTAAAAAAATACAAAACGTTTTAATGACCTTATATCACCCGACATTTAATGTCGGGATTTAATGTTATTAAAATGTTTTTACCAAACCCAAAATATAACCTGTTTAAAAATAAACACGTTTTGTGTTTGCTGGATAGTGGTGTGTTTTTCGGGAATCAGGAGTATAAAATATAACAGGAGCCCGGGGGTGCAGAGGTAGCAGCAGGAGCGGGCAGGAGTATTTTTAGTTCAGTCTGACAAAAGCCCCCAGAATTCTGGTTAACTGAAATCAGAACTAGGAATGTATGATGTGAGAGAAAATGAATTTTAAATACCAAGAATTTGGAAACTCAACACTGTTAGTGCACAAACAAGATTGACTTTATCTAGAGCCAGGGATATAAAGAATGAATATATATCTCGGTTTTACCATAGGTTTTACGTATACAACCTGGTACCTGTCCTGTGCCGACCCACATGAAGCCATCCTATGCCTGGGGGTAAACGTTTGTTTTGGTTAAGACAAGGACGTTTGTGAACCTGTATTAACTATAGTACCTGCACACAATGAGATAAGCGACACCATATAGGATCCACAACATTCTCATCTATTAGGGCACAGTCTTTGACACCAATCCATTTGTACATTCATTGAATAACCTTTGAAAATGTGGGTACAAAAACTCATACTCTGCAACATGAGGTCAAATTTTGCACCCTGATTGTTTAATTGAGGTTATTGAACTACGCCATTGGGGTGAGGTCATTGTGGTCTGTAGTGATATATATTGTAGGAAAGGCGACAGATTTACAAACGAGAGGGCAAAAGTTAAACCGTTAAGTCAAGTTTTCACAATTAGAAATGTCAAAAAACATCGATGTGGGTACTTAGTTGAAAAGGTTGTAAATGAAGTTCAACACGTCAGACACAGCAAGTGAATGAACCGACTTCGTACCGTATCTTGTTGGAATTAAGCCCAAGGACTTTAGCAACGCTCTTGCTGAAAGATAATTCAATTCGAAGGAAAGACGTGGATTTTTGCGTTACATGTGTTCCTTGGAACCCCGGCTTGGAACTTGCACTTTAATATATACTACACTCGTGATATATGATTTATAGTGAGTGTATGTGTGAATTTTCTCGCAGTTTGACCCTTCTTGTGTCGTTTGAACGTTCTGCAAAACGTGTCTCATGGTCTGTGTTGACTTTGAGTCTGTATACACTGTTGCACATAATAATAATACGATCACTTTCTTGCAATAATTCCGGTGGAATAAAGGAATGGTTTATAATACTTCTTCGATTTCCGTGCAGTGCTCAATTCGGAACTTATTTAACTCGGAATTCTTACGTATAGTGGAGATATATCTATCTTATCTAGTAATAAGCTTATGCAAGGTATAACCTGTATGTTATTTTTAAACGAAAACATACACACGGTTAATTAGTATGGAAAAGTTATTCTCAACCAAAACATGTGAACGGTGTCATCGCCGACGACGTTTAAACTCGTGGTTCATTGTTAGTATATATCTTTTGATATTTATTTATTTCACAAACTGTTCCTGGGGTGCAGTTGTGGTGCCAACACAAAAATATGGACAACATATAACTGAGGAACATCATCATCTAACGCTAAAGGTGAGTACATGAGTAAAATATTTATCACGTACTGTTTTATGACTATCCAAATGCAGCAACATTTTTAAACGGGTTATACTTTGGGGTTAGGTTTTGGTTGAACGTTTTAATATTAACATTAAATGTCGGGTTTAATATATAAAGGCCATGAAAACGTTTTTAAAACGCTTTCTATGAAAACACACTACTACTAGTACTACAACAACATTTTTCAAATGTTGTCAAAATGTTAAATGTAAATTCTTTTTTATACAAAAGTTATATTTTTGGCCAAATATTGTGTCAACACTTAGGCCTAGTAAAAAATAATACATGTTTCACGTCCGTGTTTTCGAAAAAAAGGAGGAGGAGGGGGCTTTTTATTTTCTATTTTTTATCGCAAAATTGGTGTAAATACCCATAATTAGAGCTATTTTAGCGTATACAATAATGCCTGGAAAAAGGAGGAGGCCTCTTTTATTTGTTGTTCTGAGAGATAGGCCCCTCTAACTATCACAAAACCTTATAAAAGTGTTTCTTGTATATTAGCAAGGCTATAGAAAGCATCTCTACTTCCTAGACATATTTTTTGAAAAGTTATAACCAAATTTCAAAAAATAAAAATAAAATTGAAGAAACCTCAAAAAAGGAAGCGGGAGGGGACGTGAAACATGTTTTATTTTTTATTTGGCCTTATAATAACATGTTGTGGTTAGATTTCAACAAATGTTTTTTGGTGTTTTATACCCTATATAAATATACCCTCTAACACTCAAACGTTTTCTGGCAACCTTTTCTAATAAATCTTTTGCGATTATTTGTAGAAAACGTTTTGCGTTAGCTGGGTATATAAAGCACCTCAAGTTCAGATTATTACTATAGTATTCATTCCAATATAAACCGACCAAGAAAATTACTGAATGCTCCATAAACATACCATACACCGTCTCTGGCATCCGAAAGTTCAACCTCCGCTGACTCCAGATCTCTGATACATGAATTACAGGGCCTACTTTAGGCCTAATACGCATGAGTCATGAAACTTACGGGGTTTCACGAAAGGCATTTCATAAATGCAGTCAATAAAGCTACAATCATGTGACAATGTTGAGGTATTAAACGAAAAGTTTGTCCAACATTTGAAAGTCTGTTTTTGTTTGTTTGAGGGTGTTTTTTTTATAGTTTTTTTGTTTTATGTTAGTGTTGTATGTTTTATCGAAGGGGTGCGTTGTCTGTGTTTTTAATTCCTCTGTGTCTTCATATTAAATATTGTTTTTAGAAATGTTTTTACGTGTAAAAATCAAACTATTCACAATATGATGTAGGCCATAATAGTGTACACACAAAAAGCATTCTCGATGTTAGTGAGATATATGGCCAAAAGAAAAATGAACTATGTGATGATGGTTTGTAGATTTTTATCGAAGTCGTATAAATTATTTTTGGATCTCAGAAGTTATATTTCAGAATGTCGCATGTAAGTTTGAAAACGAGAGGAGACCTGCTCCCATAAAATCGGAACAAAGTCTGGAGATGTTTTTATGGGCATCTGCATAGAATTTACTCAGGTTCTGCAGCAGTTGGTTCTCAATTTCGAACCAAAAACAATAGATTCGCTTGCTATACCATGCTACCATCAGAAAGCAAGAGAAGATGTAGTGGTGGTGGTCTTTGAGTGTGGTAACCATGTCATGCATTCCAATTCTGCATCACTTCATCCAAACCAAATACAGACCTTAAGGTGACGCTGACTCTACCCTCTATATTGAAAATAAAATGTTCAGCATACTACTCCCCATTCCAGAAAAATACAGAACTAATTTTTTTTTATTAAGAAATATTATCTAGTTTTGCCAAATGAAACATAGCTTCATCCTAATCCTTTAGGTAGTCCTAACTGGCAACAAAAGTCAAATAAATAAATAAATAAATAAATAAATAAATAAATAAATAAATAAATAAATAAATAAATAAATAAATAAATAAATAAATAAATAAATAAATAAATAAATAAATAAATAAATGAAAATATTCTTGGCATTTCTTCCAGGACATATTAAATAAAAATTCCTTAAAAAAAGAATGGTGCGCCCAATGGAGCTTTGATGTAATGTTCTGCAATGTAACAGTTTGGATACTTTTTTTCTTTGAAACAATAATGTAATATTAGCATAGAAAGTAAAGAAAGGTCACATCATGTCACACATCACCTGGAATGTACTGTGTTCGCATCTCTTGAAATATTAGTAAACAGTAATAAAACCAAATTTGTTGTGTTATTTATTCTAAGCACGTACTTTAAAGGAGTATTTCGTGATCCTAGCATCCTCTACTTATGTCATTTTTCATTAGATATCCACGAAAAAACCTATTCCCAAAATTTCAGTTGATTCCGATTTTGCGTTCGCGAGTTATGCATGATTATGTGTATTACACTGCTCCATAGACAATGCGTTGTAATTTCGTTCTGGTGCACCAGAACGAAATTCAAATTTCACGATATCTTTGCTAAACGAATTAATCTGCAAGAAATATTTTGTACATAAACATTATGTAGCCAGAGGTTTCCAGTGATATAAAGTGGGGGGATGAGGCTGCGGATCACGAAATGCCCTTTTAAACAAAACAGATGAAAGTTAAATCTTTTTGCAAAGTCATGCCAATATAGGGGCCCAGCCGTAGCTGGCGCCCCAAAAAGTATAAACGCATACAGTTTTTAGGGGCCTCGGCCTATAATAGGCCTGCTTAAACCGAATGAATCGGGTCGGAGTGATAAAATTGAAATTGGTGCAATAGCAAAATACGTGGTGACACCTTAACCACGTTAACTATCATTCCAACGATCACTATATATCATGATATAGCATCATCTGTCATGGCAAGTTTTGACGACATCCATTTGAGAATCATGGCTCAACAATTGACATGTATAATGGAGAAGTATGAGTTTTTGTACCCAAAATGACACATTCAAAGGTCATTTTGTGTACGTATAAGCATAGTGGGGTCAAAGAACTGCGCACTGATGGATTGAGATGTTCGATATCCTATTTTTAAGTGCCTTCCTCCAGAAAATTGCCCCCAAGAAAGTATTTACGATGTAAAGAGTTTACACTTCATCAGTCAAGTGTGAAAAGCATATGGAAAGATAGTGATTTATAAACACAAGACCTGTTTTGTGTGGATACAAATATTTCGGTATTTTGAGCTTCAATTTTTAACATAATGATTATTATTAAAAGGGCATTTCGTGATCCACAGCATCATCCCCCCACTTTTCTCAAAAAAAGTTGAGATTTTTATGTCACTCACTGGAAATCTCTGGCTACAAAATGTTTATGTACAAAATATTTCTTGCAGATTTATTCGTTTAGCAAAGATATCGTGAAATTTGACTTTCGTTCTGTACCAGAACGAAATTTATAACACATTGTCTATGGAGCAGTGTAATACACATCATGCATAAATCGCAAACGCAACATCGGCAACTGAAATTTTGTGAATAGCGTTTTTTCGTGGATATCTACTAAAAATGTCATAAAAAGAGGATGCTAGGATCACGAAATACCCCTTTAATATAATTATTTCAGGGTTCCCGGACGTAATGTAATACACATTTTATGGCAAATGATTAAAAATTGATCATTAATCAGTACTCGAAGTAAACTTTATAAATCTGATGATTTATACTTAAAGTGTAGGTGGGATGAAAAGCCGACGATCAATTGAACATTTTGACCTTTCGTATTGAAGATATTAATTTTTTTCCCAAAACACCAAAAAAAATTAGGTCTTTTGGGGGAAAAAATCCATATGTTCAATATGAAAGGTCAAAATTTTCAATTGATCGTCGGCTTTTCCTCCCAGAGAAAGGTCTCAAAAAGAGAGAAAGGTCTTAAAAACAGTGAAAGGTCTCAAATACAGAGAAAGGTCTCAAATATAGAAAAGGTCTCAAAAACAGAAAAAGGTCTCAAAAACAGAGAAAGGTGTCAAATACAGAGGAATGTCTCAAAAAAACCCAGAGAGGACATCTGTATTTGAGACCTTTCTCTTTTTGAGACCTTTTTTTTTTTTTTTGACCTTTCTCTGTTTTTGAGACCTTTCTGTTTTTGAGACCTTTCTATGTTTTTGAGACCTTTCTAGGTTTTTGAGACCTTTCTCTGTATTTTGAGATCTTTCTCTGTTTTGAGACATTTCTCTGTTTTTGAGACCATTCTCTGTTTTTGATATCATTCTGTTTTTGAGACCTTTCTCTGTATTTGCGACCTTTCTCTGTTTTTGAGACCTTTCTCTGTATTTGAGACCTTTCTCTGTTTTGAGACCTTTCTCTGTTTTTGAGACCTTATTGTACTATCGAGACCTTATTGTAGGCCTACTATCGAGACCTTATTGTGTGTTTGTTTCTGAGACCTTTCTGTGTTTTTGAGACTTGAGACGTTATTATACTTTTGAAACCTTATTATACTTTTGAGACCTTATTGTGTGTTTATTTCTGAGACCTTTATGTGTTTTTGAGACCTTATTGTACTTTTGAGACCCATGTGTGGTTTTGAGACCCTTTTGGCACTCACGGCCGCCCATATTAAACTCGAAATTATACATTTGTTTATCACAAGTTAGTATTCAATAAATGGTCATAAAACATTTTTAAATATTTAGTGACAGTTGGCCTGGTAGTAAATGTTATCGAATGCAACATATAATTATATGAGGGCTCATATTATATACAGTGGGCAAGTGGGTTTAATACGGAGGATTGTCCAGATGTATCGAAGAGGAAACACTGCATACGTCATGGATTGTTATCGGGGCAGGTGTAGTAATACAGGAATATTGAAGGCTTATAAATAAAAACTCCAATTGGATTTGAACTGAAAAGTTGGATATAGATTGATGTTTATCTATCTGATATGGATTATTTAAAACACATTTTGATAAAACCGATTGAAAGTTTGCCAATAATTTAATAATTATGCAGACTGATACTAAATACGATTAAGGCGGGTCGAAGGGGAGCCTGACATAGCAGTGTTTGCACTCATTGAGTCAAATAAAGCTGACACACAAGATGAATGGTATGGGCTCTGGAGATCTCAATGCTTGATAGGCCCGTATATATAATCGGTGTCATTTCCGCCCATTATGCAAGAATTTTCTTGGAAGGGGGCGGGAAATGACCAAAACTTCATTTTTATGTATCATTGCTCAGAACCGCAACAATATTGATTCTGTCACCCCCTCGCCTTAAGGTTATTAAGTATTTTAAACTGTTGTGATTTGGTAGTTCACAGCATCTTACGAATGGTAGTGAGCTTTGGCAAAAACTGCATTGCTCAATTCATAGCGAGCGTGTAGAAGAATTAAAATATCACAGTTATACTTTTATAGGTGTTGCGGTTCTTGAGTTACGTTGTAAAGAGGGCTGAAACAACAACACTTTTGTAAAACGTACATAACTCATTAACAACAATAAATTAAGCAAGTTTGCAAAGTATACGATCTGTAGAATGAACTTTTGCAAAACATCAAGGTGTTAATTTTCAATAATATATTGATCTAGATAATGCCAATCGATTTTTAGGTTGCTTCGACCAACAATACCTCGTCTACCCTTAAAACCATAATAAGTGATTTGCTCCAGAGCGACGCCCTCAATTTTTTCTCGAATTTCTACTTTGTGCATGATTGTAATGCCCAATGGTGTACTAAAATAGCACGTGAAAGACTAAGCCTGAAATGCTTTAATTAAAGTAAAAGTTTAGTTTTTATATTAAATCCGGAGATCTCCGGTTTACTATTCCAAGTTTACCGATCGAATGATAGCTAACATTGTATTGTGCGTATGAGCTCACGATGTATCTTTGAATCAGTGACGTATAAACTGTGTGCATATTGCTTTTCGTCTTACGTCTTATTTGCCACTGAGGCCAGGGACCAAACTTGAGGGCCACAAACTAACTAGCTTGATTCAGCCTGCTTGATTGACACAAACTTAACTAGATTTTGGCATCTTTTTTGTTTTTCAAATTTGAAAAGTCACAAGTTGGAAAAGCCAGGTTTTGCAATCGAAAACCCGAGTTGTCCAACGATTCATTGCTTCTCCACTGGTTTCTCAAAAAAAACAGGTTGTTCTTTGAAAAGAATAATCTATTATACTTAGTTATCTGGGTTGATAGGATGAACCTGGGGTGAATACATTTGTAATCTTTACCCAGAGCAACCAGAGCACATTAAGTGTTGAAAAGTTAATCTGGTCGGATTCGAACCGGCAACCTTCGTAACACTAGCATGATGTTCTAACCAACTAAGCCACAGAGGCACAGCGTCATCGCCCCGATATCTTCATGGCAGAAATCGCCGTGGTAGGTTGAATCCACCGCCACGCATGGCCATTTTGTTCCGACCTGTTTAATAGTTTTGAGACGCATAATGGGCCGAAGGACATCTGACTAAGGCTACTGACAATTGCCCGGTGACTGACCTCGCTGTGTGTGAGTCGAGCATGGTACGCCATAGGTCATATGCTTTTAGACTACCCACGATTAGCATATACACTGCGCTATATAATTCGGCACATATAAAATCAGAATTATTGTCAGTTTTTGAGTTCAAGACGCAAGCTTCTTTCTCAAGACGCAAGCTAACGACTATCATATCTGTTCAACACATATATTCAAGCGCAAGGAACCACATCTGGTTTCTTTAGACGAAATCATACGGGAGATATTCATCATTTTCTACCCCGGTATCCAAAGATTTTCGTCTGAATATCAAAATCGTGCATAGCACATTCACGTGTATCGATCCCGGGTATTGATTTTAGTATCTCTGGTGTACCAAGTAATTATTAGCCAGGCGATGTCGGTGTGAGAGGCACCCTGGAGAAAAGCGGAAGAGTTAAAAAAAAGAAAAAAAAAGAAATCTATAGGTTTTAAACTTTTTTTCGTTACATAGCGGAATGTATCAGAACAGAGTCATGCATAGGGTGCTGACTAAATGTCCAAAAGTCAAGTTCAACGAAACGACTCTGGTTGCATTCCTCATTGTTATATCGATTTTATTTTGACACATGATTGTCAATGGGCTATTCCTGTTAAAATCCATACACCCCCTATGGAAGACTTGACCTCCATTCAGGTAAACCCATTTGAAATTCACACTCCCTGTGTGGGAGATTATGTTCATGTCTTCCATAGGGGGTGTACGGAATTCAACAGGAATACCCCATTGGCTGACAGCTTCTGACACTGGTATGTTTATATTATGGTTTCAATGTTTTGATATCAATGTTTCATGAGTATTGTTATTCTGACCCGTAACACTAATAATTCATTTCATCTTTCCGATGACATGGAATTTAAAGTGTCACTTCTAACATTTATGTAACACACGGGCCTCGGGTTGACATAAATGTGTATAAAGTGGGGAGGGTCAGTGGCGTAGTAGTCCCACACCCCCGTGCCCTCAATCGATCTATAAAAAAAAAGCTCAGTTTAATTTCGGAGCAAATTTAATGAAATAAAATAATAGGCCTACACCTTAAAGTTCCCAGCAAACACGGGAATCTAAATTAGAACGTTTTAAACGTGCGTTTAGTCAGTATTTGGTTAATACCGTTTAAAATGTCTGGTAATAAAACGGTCATGAAAGCGTTTAATAACATTTTGTACAAAAAAATACGACAAAGGCGTTTTTAAATGTTGTCAAAATGTTACCGGTAATGAAAACGTTTGACCAATTGCCTGCATACTTTCAAAAATGTTACAATGTTTTGCAGTATTTTTTTTAATGTTTATAAAACGTTATTAAACGTTCTTTAACCCCAATACATTTGTACATTCATTGAATGACCTTTGAAAATTTGGGTACAAAAACTCATATACTGAGGTCAAATTTTGCGCTACGAGTGTTTAATTGAGGTTATTGAGCTTGGCCATTGGGATGAGGCTATTGTGGTCCATAGTGTTTGCAGGATATTTATTTTAGGTTTCGATGTCACCATTTTTTTGATATCGATAGAAATCAAACGTTTTACACTCGATATCGTTAGGAATTAAAAATAAAGAGAGCCATAAACATTTATATAATATTATACTAATGTTTTGATTAGATAAGATTTTTAATATTACATAATCCAAGGAATTGGGCCAGGGTCTTTAAACGGATTTCCACATCCATGTTGTCATGGGAACCAATAACCATAGATTACGTCATATGTAAAGGAGTTGGCAATGGCAGCAACGACGGTAAAGCGGTGGACGTGAGATTAAATAGAAAATATAAATAAGTTGGGTATAATCAAACCCCCAAATCAGGCTAGGTTTTTCATTCTAGTATAGATCGTAAAACGATCTATGATTCTAGTATGCCTTTGTAATTTCTTCTTTTTTCTGAGTTTAAGGGCTCGGATAGCAACGTATGCACAGTAGTTTTTGTGGGAGCACATCGGACATATCGAATTGCATTCTGTGGGGGCCCTATACGAATAATGTCCTTCTGATATCAAATAATTTTGATTTCTGAAATTCGAATTATAAAAATTGATATTTTTGACATTTAACAGTTCTCGAAGTAAAATTTGAAAAAAAAAGTCATAGAAAAGCCTGATTTTCACCCAAATTTCAACCCACTTTGGTGCAAATTTCTCAAAGATGCACACAGATTTGTTTGCCATTGGAGGATGGGGTTGGAAAAAAAAGTATAGTGAATCCAGCACCTTTTGGCGCAGAATAAGATTATAGTACAAATTCGAGCGAAGCGCGCGAAATATTTGCCACATTGAAGCTAAATTGATTTAATATGCATGGTGTAAAAGTGGAATAAAATCGCGCAAAAATGGGTAATTTTGGGGCTAAAATGGCCAGATATGAGGTTAATTTGGTCAGAAATCCACATACAGGCATCAACATTGCGGGGGGGGGGGGTGATTATTCCCCTAGTAAAATATTGGGGGTATTCTGTATCCTTGCATATTCTAACTACGCCACTGTTCGAGCCATGCAGTGTCAAAATAATTATGTTTTAGTGGAATATCATGGCACATCATCATCGTCATCATCGTCGTCATCGTCATCAGCATCATCATCATCATCGTCATCATCGTCGTCATCGTCATCAACCGTGGCACAGCAGCATCATCGTCATCATCGTCATCAGTATATAGCATCATCGTCATCATAATCATCGTTGTCGTCATCGTCATCATCGTCTTCGTCGTCATCAACGTTAATATGACTAACGTCATTGTAATTGTCATTTTCTCTATTTATTCCTATTTCTTTAGTCTCTATCAAGTCAGGGTATACACTGGGGCGAATACGAACAATGGAGTGATTGTAGTCAAACGTGTGGAACTGGACTGGAGTCTAGGAGAAGATTCTGTTTAAATAACTTGTAAGTTATCAATTTGGCTTAAAAATAGAATCATCACAAAACAATTTATTTGAACATGTTAATGCTCTGCGTGCTATCCATGCGCCTCCGTGGAAAAAGTTCAAGTTTTGAAATATTTTCTCAAAATATCAAGAGCTATCTTAAGAACTACTGAATCAATACTAGGCTTGTTTGTACTCATTTTAATGCATTTTTCATGCTGATTCCAAATATGGTCATGAAAATTTACATTTCTGAAATTTTGAATTTCTAAAATTTTTTGAAACTTGTCGTCTGCAGTCGACACCCACGTGAAAAGAGTTAAAAGTGTTTTTAAACACTTCACAAATGCGGTGCAGGCCTGTTGTTTTATACGGGACAGATGCTCGTTAAGAAACATAAAGTGTGAGAAAAATTAATCACACCAATAAATAATAAGATCTTATTACTCTTAACTTTTATATTATTGATATTTTTGTCTAGAAATGAAACTGTAGACAACTTACTTTGTAACGGAACATCGAGAGAATATAGAGTTTGTCGAATAAAGGTAAGTTCATACGATATATATGAGAGGGACACTTGAAAAACGCAATAATTATAATTTTGTTGATATCTTATTAAAACTGGGTGAATCATTAACACATGCACTGTTCTCCATGATAGGTGTACAAACAGCCAGGCAGGCAGCAATCGGAACTGACTGCGAGGTATTTGTCATTAACTGCCATCTGCCCCACAATTTAAAAGTATGGAGAGAAGAGGATATGATTTGTTTGATATTTGCCTCCAGTCCAACCCGGAATTGACACGAAGACGTAACCTGCCCCCGTGTGAGAAGTCTTGGCCCTAGTGGCTGCGGAAGCATTAAAAAAATGGGGGGGGGAGCATATAATGTTGTGCCGGATTTACTGGGACATTTGCAAAAGTTTCAATTTCAGGTTATTTTTGCGCAAAATTAAGGTATAATTATTTTGGTATCTGATGGGCCAGTGGACTTTAAATTTTTACAGTATTTTGGCCCAACAAAACATGATTTTTAGCGCTATAAAGGAACATACATATAGGGCAATTATATTCTTCTTCTTTTTTTTCTGTTTGGATTTTTTTTTTTCTATTAGGGTTTTAGGGGGTCGTCTCCCATGGACAAAATTAGGGGGCGTGTCACCCATCCTCATGCTCCCGCCGCTTATGCTTTCCTCCTCTTTATTACCTGTGGATGCTGGTAGCCCTTATAAAAAAAATTGTACTTTTTTAGCCCATTTTTGACGATTTTCGTCAAGGTTAGAAAGTTACGACCCCTTTGTACCACCATTTTGAAAAAGTCCTGGCTTATTCCATTAGTCAATCAATTCCCTTATCGTGTACTGAATGCAAACTTTTAGGCGCCCCCCCCCCCATTTCACATACTTTGTCATCTCCATCCCGGGGTCACCCCCCCCAAATATTCCTGGTTGCCGATACTATAATAATGTATATAAAATTGGACTATTCCAGTTGAAACCACACATCCCCTATGGAAGACGTACATGACCTTAATCTCCCATGTAACCCATTCAGGTAACCCTATTTGAAAGTCACACTCTCTGTGTGGAAGTGTTTTCCGTAGGGGGTGTATGGATATTAGGCCAAAAAATTGTTTGTTTGTCCACGTCTGACCGACCGTGTACCCTGGCCCCGGCTGTGTCTTTTTTTTTTTTTTTTTTTTAGATTTTTTTTTAATTTTTTTTTTTGGAATTTTTAATTTTTATTTATTTTTTGTTTATTTTATTTTTTTGGCATCGATGGGACACCGTATAAAACAGTGGTTAGTATAAATTTAAAGAAAGAAAATGTAAAGAAAATGAACAGTATAACATGCAGATTGCAGAACCATCTCAAGAGTTAAACCAGTAAAATGCTGTGTGTTTTGACTTATTTACCAGTCTTCAAATTGTCAGTTTCAAGTGCAATATCTAAAAAAAATAAAAAAAATCCGACCTACCGACCCAACTGTTTCATAAGCCTCTATGGACAAACAAACAATTTTTTTTGGCCTAATAAGCAGAATAGTTCAACATCATTTTTCCCTTATAATCAGAATTGCCGGGATCCTAATGATGCCAACTATCGCTATGACAAATGTTCGCAGTTTGAATTGGATGGCCTACGATGGAAACCACACATTGGCAATTCAGGTAGGAATTATTCAGCAGACATTATATACCCTGGAAATTGAGTTTTATTAAAGTTTTCTTACTCTATAATAATACTGTCTGTGAAACTGTCCTTTCCAATCCACTTTGATTGATTGATTGATTGATTGATTGATTGATTGATTGACTTATTTTTTTATATAGCTGATAAAATTGATTGATTGATCGGTTGACTGACCGATTGATTAATCCATTGCTCGGTCGATTACTTAATTGTTTAATTGATCGATTGATTGATTGATTGATTGATTGATTGATTGATTGATTGATTGATTGATTGATTGATTGATTGATTGATTGATTGATTGATTGATTGATTGATTGATTGATTGATTGATTGATTGATTGATTGATTGATTGATTGATTGATTGATCGATCGATCGATTGATTGATTGATTGATCTATTTATTTACTCAATCTATTTACTTATTTATTTATCATTTTATTCTGTCGTCATCCCGCCTGTCCCATGCATTTTGTACATGTAAGCTGAACTTACACTCTTTGAGTCGTTAACTGATTTCATTTTTTTTAAAGTGACTTGTTTAATCTACCTCCATAGATTTGTTTTGTAGTGAATTCAAGTAGGATTTCCAATTCTTTGAATCCACGCCTTTGATTGATAAGGCAATTCATTGTTAACGATTTGTTGAGTTCAATTTTAAAGTGACAGACGCCGGCGGAATACTTCATTTGATATACTAATCATGGCTAAGCATAATTAAATTTGGAATTTGGCTGCAGTACGGGAAACTGCTTTACATGCATTTTAATGCGATTCCTAGACGAGACTTACACAATTCTTTCAAAAATGGGACAAGTTACAAATTGATAGTTTCCGACTAAATGGGGTGATTTAAAGTGCAGCTGCAAGGAGAGAATTGGCGTATTTGTGAGGAGTTCCTTTTTGTGTTGCCGTTTCAATTTACTTTAAGTTCAATTTTTGTTGTCTTTTTTAAATGTCATACCCTGTAATGCCTTTTATGTTCTGTGTTTCCCATCGTTTCTTCTACTCATTCAGACTCATTTTTCTTCAGCAGTAGCAGCGTGTAATAATAATATGATAATATTTTTATTTTAGCCATACACAATAATAAAGTCTCAAGCAAAAACATCAAAACAAGAACAAACACTGTATAAATATGACAACAGAACAACAACATAAGAGGTCGAGAAGTTACCATGGTTACCTAGCACCACGTCGCGACGTGTGTGGGGTGTGTGTTGTGTTTTTATTTGTTGCTTGTTTTCTTTTAGGTATAAATATAATATTATATCAAAACATAAAGGAACAAAGTAGCCCACAACGCCAGATATTCGGGCTAAATATCAACATGATCAACTTTAAACAATGAATAGTGTCTTCAGCTTTTCAGAAGCATCCGCGTTAATATTTTTTTATTTTTTTTAAAATTTTTACTAATATTTCGAATATAAGATTATCTGTATAATTAATTCGCAAACCATTTCAGCCGGCCAGTGTGGCCATAAATACGATGCGAGTGCGAGGAGAGACTAAATTTTTACACCTGTTTTTTTCGCGTCTGTGATTGGTGGAAAGTATAATGGGTTACGGGCTGTGTATATACAACAGTGCAATAATTCAAATGAGTAGAAAGAGTAGCTGTTTATTGCTGAAAAGTAACAGGGTTTTGTAGGCAATTTTCTGGATATTTATGAATATCTCACGTCAGACAGTATAGAGGAATAGGTAGTGATCATAATATGCAGCCAGAAGTAGTATTGAACCCTCCTAAACATTTACAAGCATCGGTTATCGAGCAAGCTAATTCATTGTAATATTAAGCTTCAAACTCAATCATGATTGACTAAATGACTACCATTACCAGTACTTTTTTTGTTCATTGAGCACTAGCCCGAATCATCATGGCCCTAGTTGTTCCTTCCTTCACGTGAGGGACGGTAGGAAGTGGTGTTTACTAGTATGTGAATAAGTGGTAGTCTGTGTGTACCCTGGACCAGTAAGGTCACTGCATGAGGTAGACACCTCAGAAGCAGAGAAGTCAATGGAAATCAAAGTGAATAGGTGTGAGTACCTCGGGCTAATTGAGCACTCTGCATTACTCTATATTTAGTTCTCACCATGTTAGGAAGTGTTCATTAATAGCAGTACCGTAGCGTCATATGGGCACGGGGAGGGGGCACATGCATAGCTCATTCACGTAGTCATAGAGGTTCCGTTGCCCTACTGGCCTTGTATGGCTGATCGAATGTGTTATCGTCAGAGCACCTCGGACTAGTGTGGGCCCTCCCAATCGATTGCAAAATTTAGAAAATCCCATAGGAAAATCGCCGGAAAATGGCTTGTGCCCCCCCCCCACCCATCAGACCTGGTGCCCCCCCCCCGGTCATGGTCAGTTCCCCCCAATATATATGATGACCCACACTACGACACTGATTAATAGTACTTTGGTAGGGCCTGGTCTTCCTCAAATTTGCTCAAAATTTAAATTTATAAATAAGTTACCCATTTTTCTATTTGAAACCCATAGTAAAATCATCCACTACAAGAGTAATTAGAGTGGGGATGTGTGGAATAGCCCATACTGCATTAGTCATATAGATTTGCAATTTCTTTCTGTATTACTGAATTTACTTTGTAGATTTTCCAGCCGATCCTTGTTCCGTGATGTGTTTTGCTGTAAATAATCGTAGCCGTATAGAGCTTTTATCCGATATTGTACCGGATGGTACACAGTGCTTTGGATCTGCAGGTACAACACAATATCAGGGTGTCTGTTTTGATAGGCAGTGCTTGGTGAGTATGCTTTGCTTTGAGTTACACAAGGTACTTTTTATTATTACCTCTTTACTGGGAATGCAATTTTCAATTTTGTTTCTTTCTGTTGATCTGGGATTTTTGAGGTTCTCGGGTACCTACCCATCTCTAAGGTACCTGGGTCTGAATTATTTAATATAAGCCTTGCCTTAGCCTAGCTTGCATGAAAAGTTTGCCTAAAAAGTACAAAATTTGGCACCAAAGCTCACCAATGAGTTGATAAACTTAGTCCCTAGCCACAAAATCCAATTACAACTTACAAGAGGCCAAAGTTCAATTTTAATAACTGCGCATTGGTTATTTGGAGGGCATTGTGAAAAATCTAAACATTTTGCCTTTGGACCTCGGTTTTCACAATGCCTAACATATTACGGATGCAAAGATTCATAAACGTCACTTTCATCTCTTCACTTTACAAAATAACACACAATTTTCCTCAAAAATAAACATAAATTTTTTTTTTTTTTTACGTTTTGCCTTTCCAAAAATTGATCAGGCTAAAACAGGACGACCAATAACAGAAGTGCGATTGACAATCTGTGCAAATATGGAAGCACGCAATCTAAATACGGCGGCCAGCGCTCTTGCAATTTGTTCAATGCACAACACGGCACGTGCGGAGGTTACTAATGTTTACGCTGACGGCGTGAAGGTCCACTGTTGAATATTAGTTTAACCGCGTTCAGCGTTTGCGTTTTGGCAATTAAATAAATAAAAATGATTGGATCGCATGTATTGTGTATATTAATGAGGTTATGAATGTCAGACAACATTGTATGAATCCATTATATGTTCAATCCTTTCTTTTAAACACTCTTCCTCAGGTAGTTGGGTGTGATCGTCTCCTGAATTCTACCAAGACATATGACCAATGTGGTGTTTGTGGCGGAGATGGTTCAACTTGTCAAACTATTTCTGGAACATTTGTTAGGGAGAACCTCCAAGTAGGTAAGCCTGGCTGAATGAAAAATATAGATTTGACAAGATATGATTAGTTACCCCCTGTTTGTTCACAAAATACGGGGAAATATCTACGGTCTGGTGCCGTATTCCATGAAGCCGAAGGGCATGCATGAATTACATGTAATGCCATGACGCAATCAAGTTATATCCTCGGAACCACTGGCCGGGCCAGCAAAACCCAAGTGGCTACAAGTCTGTGATCTTCTGCTTAGGGGGCTGGCATTTTCTTCGGAAGGGGGGGGTCCAAGTATACGGGGCACTAGACTGTAGATATTTTCATGTATTTTGTGAGAACAAACAGGGGGTAACGATCTTATCCTTTATTGAACATGAATTAAATATATATTATCTTCTGACTTGTTCACAAACTTTGTTGAAAGAATTTAGTTTGATAATCTTACTGAAAAGTAGGTCAGTTTCTTCCTTGCTTTTTTATCAGTGCAGCCATGCCGCATGTGAAGTATGCGAGTGAGGCTTTAAACTTAACCCTAACACAACTAAAACTCACTACCAAAAACCACTGGGCATGCATGAATTACATGTGATGCCATGACGCAATCAGCCTAAGTCATATCCTCGGAACCACTGGCCGGGCCAGCAAAACCCTAGTGGCTACAAGTCTGTGATCTTCTGCTTAGTATGCGAGGAGTCCAAGGTTCGAATCTGGGGGTACCAAGTGACTTCTTTGTTCATCTTTTCTCCTTTTTATGCCTCCACCGGAGGTATTATGTTTCCTGGTTGTCTGTCTGGGTGTCCGTCCATCTGTCCCTCCGTCTGTCCGTCCGAGCTTGCGAGTGCAATTTCTCAGAACTGGTAAGGCGTAATGCAATTTGGTTGAGGGGTGGCAATTGGTGGTCCCCAAATTTTAGCAGGTTTTTGTTGCAAAATATGGTACCGGTAATTAAGTACCCAATTTGCATAATTTATGCATATCAAGCAAAATAACCTTGTGCACAGATTATCTGAAGATCTGTACGAGTTACAGTGATGAAACTTGGCAGAGAGTAGCACAGCTAGAGGTTCTTGACCTGATTTGCTTTTCAGCGCAAAATTTTTGTACTCGCAAGGTCATTGTGAGGTCATTTGGGGTCATCCGGGGTCAAATCGCCATATATTGTTGCAGGTGCATGAAATTTGGTGGGAACGACTACTGTAGGAAGAAAAAAAAATGTCAAGGTCATTTTGGGGTCATCCAAGGTCATCTGAGGTCAAATCGCCATAGATTGTCATGAGGTTCATGAAATTTTGTGGGGACGACCACTGAAACGAGGCAAAAATGTCAAGGTCATTTTGGGGTCACCTGGGGTCAAATCACCATAAACTGCTGCAGGTTCATGAAATTTGATGGGAACAGCCACCTTAGTGAGGCAAATAATGTGAAGGTCTTTTTGGTGTCAAGTGAAATTGCAGTTCTGGGTAATTACACTTACAATCTCGTATGGACGGACGGAGGGAACGAGTGAGTGATGGATGGACAACCATGCATTAAAACATAGTGCCTCTGGTGGAGGCATAAGAACAGAAAATTTTGCTCTTTTAACCCAGAACTGGTAATGCGTAAAAAAGATGTGATTTGGTTGAAGGGTGTCAATTAGTGGTCTTCAAATTCCACTTGGTTTTCATCACAAAATAAACTAATTTGGTAGCTCATTTGTATAAATTTCCTTTTTCCATCCATTTATCCAGGGTTACAAGGTGCAATTGGAACTGGTTAGGCATATAGTGATGGGATTTGGTGAAGGGATGGCAATTAACGGTCTTCAAATTCCACTAGGTTTTCGTCACAAAATATGCTAATTTGGTAACTCATTTGCAAAAATTTGCATAATTTTTTTGGATTTTTTTAAATTTTAATTTCCCCCTTCAGCTCCAAGTGAAATTGACCCGGTGATGCGTGTCAAGGTGGAGGCATTGTGTGTGGATGACGCTTTGCATTGAGAACCATGTAACCTGAGTGAGAACCGCAAAATTCTACATACCTCTATAAATGGGGTAGGATTTTGAAACTCGGGTGGTACACCCATCAAAAGATATTTAAATTCATGGGGGTGATATACAAAACAATTTGTGAATAATTTTTTGTTTTTCTTTTTCAGGATATACCTACACAGAAGTCCTAGAGATTCCTCCTGGAGCCAGAAATATCCACATCTATGAAATGGAAAGGAGCAAAAACTATTTAGGTATGTTTATCCCGATTGCTCCTCTCCACCCAGTGGGTGCCGGCATTCTTAGATGTTGGGAAGGTAACAGACTCACTATGAAGGAAGTGTGGCGACCCCCCACAGCAATATTTCACAGTGGAGTCTGGCCTAATCGCTAATGAAAGAGAGATGCATGGCACTCTATCCTGTAAAATATGCAGGTTCGACTCCTTTACCTTTTTTTAATGAGCTTATATGTATATTTTGACTGAAATTCCATTTGTCAACTCTAGCGTTGAGTTGCAGGTTCGACTCCTTTGCCTTTTTTTAATGAGCTTATATGTATATTTTGACTGAAATTCCATTCGTCAACTCTAGCGTTGAGTTGCAGGTTCGACTCCTTTGCCTTTTTTTAATGAGCTTATATGTATATTTTGACTGAAATTCCATTTGTCAACTCTAGCGTTGAGTTGCAGGTTCGACTCCTTTGCCTTTTTTTAATGAGCTTATATGTATATTTTGACTGAAATTCCATTTGTCAACTCTAGCGTTGAGTTGCAGGTTCGACTCCTTTACCTTTTTTTAATGAGCTTATATGTATATTTTGACTGAAATTCCATTTGTCAACTCTAGTGCAGCACTGAACGATGGATTGATTTGACATTGGGGAGGGTGATCAACATTGTTATGGGCTGTCTTTAATAATTATGTACCATATTATTGTTGTTTAAAACATTTTATTGTCCTACAGCTGTTTCAGATAGCGAGGGTACATTCTACTTGAATGGTGATTTAAACATCAACCAGCCAGGCAGGTATAGGATAGCAGGTGCGGTATTTCGTTATCAGAGAAGTAATGTCTTACAAATGCGACAATGGAGAGAGGAACCAGAGGTATTAACAGCACAAGGGCCAATAGACAGGGTCATTATCATAATGGTATGTAAGCTAATGAATTTCAATACCTTAGGCTGCGATCACATAGAAGTATACTGTATACGGTATTCACTATACGATATATGCTCATTCGATCAGGCTGAGTTCACATATCAAATGAGCTTATAGCAAATACCATATACCGTATAGCTGAGTTGACCTCTGACGTCACTGTCTGACAGTAGGCGCACGCATCATCACAATTTCCATTATTGTTTGCCTGGCAGTATGCGCTCGCATCATATTTTGTTTAGGGCTCATGTTTTTAAAACTCCCGCTTCCTCATAATAAGGCTATTACCAGTGTAGTAGTTACATGGGGTTCACTCGAACATATCGATATATCAGTCCCTTGCCTTTGTTGATAAACATTGAGGTCACCTCATCTATACAGTATATACTTCTATGTGATCGCAGCCTTATGCCCATGATCATTGGGTCATATCTTTACTTCTGCAAACTGATGAATACCAGATTAATATGAAGCGGCCCTATATAAATACACCCAATGTCTCCCAAATACACCAAAATATCACCCAAATACACCCAATGTCTCCCAAATGCACCCAAATGTCTCCCAAATACACCCAATGTCTCCCAAATGCACCCAAATGTCTCCCATATACACCCAATGTCTCCCAAATGTCTCCCAAATACACCCAATGTCTCCCAAATGCACCCTAATGTCTCCCAAATACACCCACATGGCTTACAAACACACCCAAATATCTCCCAAATACACTCAATGTCTTCCACATGCACCCTAATGTCTCCCAAATACACCCACTTGGCTTACAAACACACCCAAATATCTCCCAAATACACTCAATGTCTTCCACATGCACCCTAATGTCTTCCAAATACACCCACTTGGCTTACAAACACACCCAAATATAAATCTATCCCTTATACCAGCTATATCAAAATGATTGGTGGTACCATCAGATTTGATGTTCATTGCGTTAAATCCTGCTTCCCAATGCCATGTAGAATTGTTTCATTTCACTTGCCAGCCTGTGAAATAGAGCGATCCATCTTTTACTAAATGATTATTTTTCAACCATTACACTCAAGTAAAAGACATAACCTGTAATGTAAACTGAGCTCAAAAAGAAACTTATAATTTTTCACAAGGTCATATCTTGAAATCATGTCCATCAAATTGAACCAAAATTACACACAGATTTACTTCAATATTCTACTCTTAACACATGTCAGTAACCAAGCAGTTATCCAACTGACACAACAGCAAAATGCACTGACACGGGACAGCTTCCTGGACCACATTCACAGCCCAGCCCTGTTTCATGAAAAAAGTGTATGAAAAGCAGAAAGCAGCACCGTTTTATCATCTGTGCAAGGATCTTGTGTGCATTCTCACAGATTTTTTGTCCTGGGTGCCAAATGTTGGGCTGTGAAAGTGAAGGAAGTCCAGGAAGCTGTCCCATGACAGTGCATTTTGCTGTTGTGTCAGTTGGACAACTGCTTGGTTACTGACATGTGTTTTGAGTAGAGTATTAAGGTAATCCTGTGTGTAATTTTGGTTCATTTTGATTGACAGTATTTTAAGATATGATCTTGTGATTCACAAGTTGTAATACTTGTAATACTCAGTATACCATCTCATCACCCTTGTTTACTATTTGTGTTATCTTTTTGATACTGGGGTATAATCAAAGACAGAATTAAAAAGGCTAGTTTACATCTTACGTCACTGTCAATCAAACTTTCCACAACCTTTGATTGGTTAGTAGCACGTAAGAGGAAGATTGATTCATCTGGTGCAAATCGGAGAATCACAGAAAATAGGGGAAAATTATAATACTTTTTAAAGGCAAAAACAACTTTCCCAGGCATTATTGACATGGTGCCTTTATAAAAAATCCTATACTAAGACCTATCTTTGAGATTTGAAGGTGCAAAATTAACCATAAGACATACTGTTTTATGCAACGCGTTCAGGAACTCAATAATCACGACACATAAACAAATTGTACCTGAATTTGATTGACAGATATGTTGTCAGACGCAAACTAGTCTTTTTCATTCTGTCTTTAAAGGTCCGTAACCCGATCGACAGCATCATCCCCCCGATTTTTTTCATTGTTGATGAGGTTTTGATATCACATAATAGATACTATTTTTCTCATTACTATCCTGAAATTTGACGCTCCAAGTCGATGTATTTCCGGAGAAATCATGAAACACAGCGGTTTTTACAGGCTACCAGTTGTTCGCATTTTACACGACACAGGAGTTTTGGGTAGTCATATAGAATGAAATCGAATAGATTCGGAAGACTTCACCCCAGTACCAATTCGTCCATAAAAATACATCAAATAGGCCCCTAATGTCAAACTATAGATGGCGCTATAATGATATAAAACAAAAACAAAAATAAAGAAATACATAAGAGGCGAAATAAATAAGGAAACATGACCTATATTGTCAAGCATGATACGAGGAATATGAAAAAAATTATGAGAGCACCTCCCCCATTAAAAAATTAGTTAAAAAATAAAACAAAGAAAAATCATAAATATGTGAAAATGTGCATCATATAGCTAAAAATAAAGAAATAATTAAGCGAAGTAAATACAGCATGGGCTATCTTGTCAAGAATGATAATGAGTGCAGTGATATGTAATGTTTTTTAAGATTAATCAGTATGAATAGAGGGTATAAAAGTGTACAGGGCGAGCCGGTTTTCAGTGCCAAGGCGAACACTTCCTGTTTCCACCGGGACATGCGCCGGCCGTTGTTTCGGGATGCCTGACCAGAATGCAATTCACGCGTACCAGTGTATTGGCTTGCTAATATGCTAATTATTCACATTTATGCTGAAATTGTTCCTGTTTTCTCACATAGATTGATAAAGGGGACAATATTTGACATTGTATGTAAGTTTGAAGAGAATCCATATCCTAAACCGATAGGGTTACCCCCCTTTAATTATAGCAGACAGGTTATAATAACTGGTTAATAACTTATATTTATAACTATTATATTCATCTTTTCTTGTTTCTTATGTTTTGATTTTCTAGGTTTTAAAGCTAGAATCAACAGCACACATTGTGTTTGAGTACACTGTACCAGTGCAGACTACCCATGATGCAATGCAAATGATGAGTGCTAACAGGCCAACTTACATTGGAGAAGAATATGAAAATGAAAGGACAGAAGTGGATGATGGGATTGAAAATATTGATACTATAGGAGATGAGAATGTTACCATAGCAACTGAGGAGAATGGAGATGTTGATTTATCAGATGTAGAAGAATTCAGAACCAACTCTACAGTTAATAACAATAGTAGCCTAGACACAAATTTTAATGACAGAAATTATTCCAAAATTGATTCTACACATGACTTTAGTCAAAATAAGCAGAAAGAGGATACAAAACAATTTTTACTTCTTTCTGAAGTTGAATCACTAAAACAAAGTTCTCAACCTGAGGATGAGAGTAAATTTAAAACAAATATAGAAAAACATAGAGATCATCTCCATGGCGATATTTCTGCTAAACATCTAAGTATTAAGGGGACAGTGCAACCATCACCCATGACAAGGTAAGTTTTTGATCAGTTTTTTAGTTTTGCGGTAGGGTGATAAGGGAGTATCAAAGAAATTGTCTTAGGCATGTTTGACAAGGGATATGTTACTCCTCTTGTAGACTATTTGAAAACATTGTTTATTATATCAAGTTCTTCCTTTGTTTTAGGTAAGAAAGAGAGAATAGTCATACCACAGTTTGACCTGAAAATGGTGAAAGGGTGTATCTTACATTTACATCACTACACTTGGTTTCAGAAAAGAACAGCAGTCCCTTGCTCAGATTGATGAGAGCGCCCCGTTAATAAGTTACATACAAGGAGCCTTGTGTTCGCTGACCAACATTTTGACACGTAATTGGCCAATCAGATAAGCGGTACGTTGCTATGATTGTCAGATGATTGAATCAGCCAATCAGAGCTCAACTTCCGAGTTTACAGTGTGTACGCTCTCAAAATGTAAACTGCCGTTCTTCTCTGCCAGAAACTGTAACAAGTTACTTACTTTTGCCATGGTTGAGATTGACATTTATATTTATATTATAAGTGAGAAATGTTTTAAGGGCAGAGTAATGGGAGAGAACATGGACCTTTTTGAGCTTCATTATTTCCGAATTGTATGCCCAAAGTATATAAAACTATACATTTTTGGAAAGGAAATGAGTCAAGGAATCCCATGGTGACGTCAGATTTGTTCAAAAATCTCAAGTTTTTGAAAAAATCACAAAAATTCACTTTTTACCCCAATTTTTTGTGACAACTTAGAAAAAAATCTGTTCGAGTAAAAAAATTCAGTTAGCTTTTCATGAAGAAGAGACATGAACATAGGGAAGCTTTTTTCATTTTTTCAAAATATTTGTTTTCGAAAAACAAAACATGTGACAAAAGCCATTTTGTCACTCTTTTAAGCTAAAAATTGCACATAATGGTGTATATTTTGAAAAAATGAAAAAACCTTCCCTAGACTTTGATGTACTCCAAAGGATAGTGCAAAAAGTTTACCCTTTGCTTGCATATTTTTCGAGTTATCTTGTCACAAAAATCGTGCAATATTGTCAAAAGTGAACTCTGAGAAATCGATGTTTTAGTAAAAAAATGTCAAAATTATGCACAAAACGTCCTTAAATTTTAAAACGGTAAGACTTTCACACTTTTAAAAGCTGTATCTGGTGCATGGTCTAAATATGCATCTTTTTGCACCAATGAATCTATAATCTCTGCTTTCAGTGCGCCAAAATTCAAAATAATTAAAAAATCTAAGTGGCATTTTGACTGCAAATTTTTGTTTTTTGTTTACACCACATTTGCTGGCGTTAACAACATACCGAATGCGCCTTGACTGCGTTGGACATACGCGCAGAGTTGCGCCGCATCATGTGACGCGAATCGTGCGCGTAATCACAATATTTCGCATTTGCGCATTTCTGACTCATTATTTCCGCCAATTTACTAAGCTGTCTTGAGCCATGTGACTTTTTAGAGTTGAAAAGAGTGAAATAAATCAAGCAAAAATACGAATAAATATTAGCAAGTTGTATTTTATCAGTTTCAAGTGAAAGAATACATCTTAGTGTTGATAAATATCAAAAAATTCGGTCGTGGACGAATGTGTCTTCCATTACTCTGGCCTTAACAGCATTGTTACTGTATTTTCCCATTAGCATGGTTAATATATGGCACATACCACTAGCGTGTCCAGGGGGGGGGCTTTGGGGGCTTCAGCCCCCGCACGCACGGACCCAAAAAAAAAAGAAGAGGAGAAAGAAAGGAAGAAAGAAAAGAAAAGAAAGGAAGAAAGAAAAGGAAAGAAAGGAAGAAGTAAAGGAAAAGGAAACAATGATAGCCAACGATATTTGAGCCCCACCCCCTTCCCCGCTTAATGGATTTAGAGTACCCGGTATGCCGCCATATTATCCATGATACGTCAGAATAGACGTAGGTAATCCAGGGAATGGAGGAGATATGCCCGCAAACATTTTAAGTGGGGTGGCGGGGCTGGAGTATCCCTGCACCTCCCCAAAAAATCACATATACCCTTTTTTCCTTGATAATATGGTGAATTTAGACTAAAAGAGGGCCTGAAATTATGCATTTTTAGTTCACCAAATACAAAATTTTCTTACGGCGGCCCCGTGGACCGCCGCAAACGCTTGGCCTGCCAGTGTTGACAAACTTCCTAAACCCACGATCCAAAAATTGTGCATAGGCCTATATGTATATGATCGATGTGACATGTGCACTTTCTAATTTTTCTGCGGACTTTTTGGAAACTTATATTGAATGTATTTTGATTTTTTTTTTCAAAAATGTCCAGTCCAAATCAACCAATTTTGGCAAAAACAGAGCTGGGTTTTCAATGATATGGGCAAAATGTTAACAAAATATTCTCCAAAAACACATTTGGGTCATCCGGCTGGTATATAGAACTACCTATATTGGTATCGTCTCATCGCCTTTGCTAGAAATTTGCGCCTAAAAGTATTTACCAATTTGCATGATTCCAGTTTCAAAAATACAAAAATTTTTAGCTTCTCAGAGGACACATCATATCCCCCTCAGACACCATCGGCGGCGGAACCGGAGAGGCAGGGGGGCCAGTGGCCCGCCCCTCCACTTTTTGGACCGGGGGGGGCCTGCCTCCCCTCCCCACTTTATCCCATAATGTGCTGTGTGTAACATGTCTGGGTGAACATAAATAATCAAATCTCTATTCTAGACCCCTAACATGCTTAAAGAAAGTGTAAAAATGATGCACCAAATGGCTTCAATTGGACCTTCACTTTGCAAATTTTTCCAACTCCCCTGTGTTAATACACAGTGTGTATGGATAAACAATTTCCCTTTTCGCTTCACCCAACACTAAAAGCAATAATTTATACAATAATACTGAAAATTTGTCCACGAATGGCTTCAATTTGGGCCTTCATTTAACCCATTTTCAGATTTGTCAAACTAAAATTGTACACAATAAGCTACAATAATAGTGCCAGAATGGTCCACCAAATGGCTTCAATTGGGCCTTCAGTTTGCAAAAGTTTCTCACTTCTGAGGGCGGCACAGCCCCCTCAGACACCC
This sequence comes from Amphiura filiformis, assembly GCF_039555335.1. Classification (NCBI taxonomy): domain Eukaryota; kingdom Metazoa; phylum Echinodermata; class Ophiuroidea; order Amphilepidida; family Amphiuridae; genus Amphiura; species Amphiura filiformis. The sequence continues at coordinate 5,473,585 of NC_092645.1, forward strand.
CCCTGTTTCGTCTTTTTTGTTTCTGCTTTGGACATCCGACACTTAATGTTTACCGTAATAATTTATACAGTTTATAATAGTGGAACTTGTCCACGAATGGCTTTTTAATAGCTTCTTTTCACCAATTTTCGGCTTTTTCAAACTCAAATTGTGCACAATAATAATACCAAAATAGTCCACCAAATGGTTTCAATTGGTCCTTCATTTTGCAAAAGTTTCTCACTTCTGAGGGGGGCACATCCCCCCTCAGACACCCCCCTACGTCGCGCAAGCGCCACGCAATATACTTATACGATTTACATTCAGCCCCCCGCAGTAACAAATCCTGCACACGCCCATGCATACTGTGACAAAAGAAAGTATCTACCTCTTATTGTTATTACAAGTTACATCCCTTTACCAAGTGAGGGTCATTGAAAAACATTGACCAAAGCTGTGGCAAAAGAGACTAAGATGATAGTGAAGTAAATGCACACTTTCACCATCATATTAGGCCTGAGTTGCAACTGGTTAAAAAACTCTACATGTCTACACTGACTATCCCACTGAAGCAGAATTGGGGGAGGAGATCCACCCCAACCAGCCTGGTGCTTTCATTCATTTTACACACCCCCGTCTAACATGTTTATGATGTATTCTTAAACAGTTGTTTTTCCCTTTAATTTCATTGGTTCTTGCCCGTCGAGACAGTGGAGAACAACTGGATGCATATTGTGTGCGCGGTTGTGTGTATCATTAGTGTGGCGTATATTGATCTTGCGCATTGGCATGGTGTGATATTTTTCATTCGTGTGTGAGGGACTCGCTCAATGGATCCCCCATAACATTTGTTTATTATAATACTTTACCACTGCCTTAAACAGAGTGTGCATTTTCACATCACAAATTGAGTTCCCCTTGAGATCACTATGTGTCACTGAGGTGAGCACAGAAACAGATTGTCATATAGACAGAGGCAGCATGTGACCCATGTGGGTATTTAAATGAGTTACATTCTTGTGCAGTTACGTAGTTCCTGTAGTGTGTCTTGTCTCAAGTTGAGAGTAATGCTACATTGGATTTCGCAGTGTTATATGATCGAGTCGCCAGCGTATTAACATTAATTCGCCCTTCTATGTGTATACCGTAAACGTTCGCCTAATGGCGCTATGGAGTGCATGGAAATGAGAGAGCGCCATCCCTGTAAAAGCCGACTATTATCACTGATCATTAAGGGTGCGTGTAGTTAAAGGGTGAAACCTATCGACACATACAATTATGAACAAGATCGAACAAACTTGTTCATGATAATGTGGTAATCATTCACCTGATACGTTGCTGGCCCAGTGAGCAGAGCATTAGACTATAGTGCGAGGATAAAGAGAACTTGTGGAGAAGATTAATGGTTCGAATCTCATGCAGTAATTTCTGACAGATTATGATGTCTGTCAATGTTTTTTTTTTCTGATTTGAGGAAATTTTATTCTCTATTTTATCTTTAACATTGTTTATATAATTTTATTATTTTATCTTGTATGTGTCTTTTTTCATGATTTGTTTTTATCGTTTCATTTTAATCAAATGTTGTAATGAACCTATTTGATTGTATAAGCATTTGTTATGTGTGTGAGACGAACTGTCGTGTGCGACAAGTCTTTCAATTCAGCGAGTGTCTTTGCCTATGCATCAGTGGTCATAAGAGGTATATCATTTTATTCAAAAGGGGGGGGTCCCAAATATACGGGGTCATAAAGTCTTGGAAAGAATAATAGGAGGGGGTCATAAAATGTTTTATGACCAAAATGTAGGGAGTCACACGATGACCACAGAAAGTGTGTTATTTTATTCAAAAAGACTGATTTCAATACAATTTTGGGGTTTGGGATCATACAATTTTGTTGCCGAAATAGGGGTGCGCAATTTTATTGACGAGACTTTTTGTAAATTTGGGACCCCCTTCCTAAAAAAAATGATAGCTCTCTAAGAGGATTCAAAAGATAACCTCTGCCCCAATAATCCCTAGCTATATTTGTTTGAAACTGTTCCACGGAGGATGTATCATAATAGGCTCAGTCTTCAAATGCTATAAATAAAATTTGAATGAGTGAACGAACAAAATCATACAACAACCAACTGAATAGAGGCTGTGCATATGACGTATCATCCCGTAAATATGGCGGACTACTCAAATGCATTCAACAAAAGCATGATTGCATCTACCGCGACAGTTTGTCTCACACACATAACAAAATGCACTACGATCAAATAGGTTGATGACCGGGTTGATGACAACATTTGATTGAATGGACTGCACTGCGCCATGATTACGGGAAGAAACCGGTTCAAATCCTTTGTTTGGAGCCAATCGATAAACGCAAGGCCTCTATAGCTATCATTGAATACTGGCTAGGATTCCACAACACAATAAGAACATGTTATAAGGCGCTTTAGAAGGCACATAATACCCCAATGGCTTTCCATATTATGTGCACTCAACAACTATTCAGTATCGAAGCCCGGTATCGAAGTTACGTAATGTTACTATGTCAACGGGATCACGCGCTTAAGTAATGAACCACGATCGAAACAATCAGTAGCCTACAGAAAAAAGGGATACCAAAATAGCGTGATCGAAATGATCGCCATACAAACAGTGCTTGGTTCCGATACCATCACGGAGTTACGTAACTACTTCGTGGTCTGATAGTTATATGATCAATGGTCTGATCTACTTGTATTGGGTTCGATCCTTTAAATAAAAAGAAAAAATAGCTGATCATTTATAATGCATAAATTAATAAAGTAATGTAGTTACACAATTTGAAACATTGAGGCCGTTCTATTTTTCAAAGGTCATTTAACTGTTAAATATAGTGGAATATATCACGCATTGATAGGTAGCAGGTGGAGCAAATTTTGTCAGCGGTTTTTGTTGCCGTTTGTTCGCAGTGCCCATTTATGTAAAAAAAAATAAGAAAATTAAAATTAAATTAAAAAAAAATTCACAATATTCATTCGTAAAATGGGGACAAAATCCAAAAACATTTCTTGACCCTTCTTCACATAAAAGTGGGAGCAGAAATCAAGATTCAACAAGTACCATTCACCATCCAAGGCGCACCCTCTACCGACTGAGCTAACGGGTCAGACAATAGAAGGGTGTAATTTTGAACTGAAGAATATTAAAAAAATATGAAGAAATTACAATGTTATAAAAGGTTTACCAAAATGAGTTAGGTATAACGTATGAATCGATTTACAAATTAAGTCAAATGGCACTTTGAGAAAGAATACCTGAAGAAACCCCAAAACATCTGCTGCTCTAGCAACTAACCTAGTGACCTAAAGTATTGGGTCATGTCACGATATTTTTTCTGAGGCATTATGTCCAGGTTGCTCAATTTAACATACACGTATCCTTAATGCTGTTGAGATTTTACAAGGATGGCGCTCTCACATTTCTAAGAATCCAAAAGCGCCATTAGGCTGACGTTCTGGTATATGTATATGTTAGATACAAAATATAGTTCGGGGCATTTGTTTGTGAAATGGGCTATTCCAGTTGAAATCCATACACCCAATGGAAGACAAGATACCTACAGAACACAAACACATCTGACCGTACCCATTTAAGGCATTTCCTTTGTTTTCTTTCTTTAGCATAAAAATAGAGAACAGTAGTCTTACTACAGTTACTCCTGATGAAGAAACACTACACTTCTACACTGAAGATGTAACAGAAGAATTATCCCAGACGGATGAATTCAGCAGCTATGATGAGGAATCATCATATTTTCATTCTACAGATGAACTGACTGGTACCATCACACATGAAGAACCACCACCTGGTAATGGTAGGTTTTTGTTTATTCAATCTGACACAGGTACAATCTGTTTGAAAAAATTCGCATGTGAAAGGGGGAGGAGAATTGTTTGACAAATTGCTACGAGATCTCAAAACCAGTGACATAAGGGGTGGTGCAATAATTATGTGTACCCCGGGGTGGTGAATTCTCAAAATGGTCTGCCAAAAATCGCTTGCCCCCCCCCCTTTGGTCGTGCCAAAATCTTTGACGTGCCAAAAAACCCTTGCCCCCCCCTTTGACGTGCCAAAAAATCTTTGCCGCCCCCTTACACATGTAAGATTTTGGGGAACCCGAATTTAAAACCTTAAATTGTCTTATCATATAATGCGAGTGCAGCGAGCAGGAAATTTTGCATATTTTAACGTTTTCCTAACGTTTTCCTACGCCTTTTTAGGGCGTAATATAAAATGGTAGCCAAAATATCTGTGCCAAAAATTGCTTGCCCCCCCTTTCGACCTGCCAAAAATGCTTGCCCCCCTTTTGGCCTGCCAAAAATCTTTGCCCCCCTATAATTCACCACTCGGGGTACACATAATTATTGCACCACCCCTAAGCAGTAGGTCCCCCTCCTCCCAGAAATAATTGACCGATGGTACATCACAGGCCATCTGTAGCAGAATGGTCGACTGCAGATCTGTCGGATAACGCTTTTTCAATGGGAAATGAACTTTGCTGCTTCACGATGAGGTTTGCATTTATTCCGTATTGAAAAGCGTGTTCCAATGGATCTGCACTCGACCGGCCTTGTAGTCAACGGTCCCCAGAGCTGTGTGCAACAGTCCAGGGGAATAACCATACCACACACAGTGTATTTTACCCATAGGAAAAATCATTCTGTACCATGCGTGTACAGATCACTGACAGTGATGCAATCAACCAATCAGCATTAGGAAAATCATTGACCCAATGACGTCATCATTGATAAATTTGCAGAATTGTTCAAAAACACAAGTTTTAATTGCAAATATTTAATTTGTTTATCTATGAATGTCTATCTGTTATTGACATGGTATATTATCGTAGCGCTGAATGCGCCGAAGCTTGTGAAGCGGGTCCGTTGCAAATTTTGCAGATCTTTTGTTTTTTGTGACATTAAAAATCCATCTTTCGCATAGCCTCTTTGTGTGTGTGTGTACGTGAATGACGGTCAGCGATGTATGTGCCCATGGATTCTGTTGAAAACGACCTGCATGCAGAACACAAATAATACTGGCCGAGTGCACCAGTCATAGCAGGGTGTAAAAATATACAAAAAGTCAATGTTTATTCTCAAATACATTATGGTGTAAATATAAGCATTTAAATAATTTAACAATAATTTGAACATGATAGTTCATCATAGTGATTTTTCAACATATTTGACTGTTGGATAAATATGGGTGCTGCAGCTTTGGAGCTAAGGCAGTATGGCGCATTACTTTGAAGTTGGTAATGGGTAAATTACACTGTGCCACATATAAACAAAGTTTGCCAAAATTTGCAATGTGCCACTTCCCTTTTGCCTGTTTCAGTCCAAAATTAACCTCCACGTGCATTTCTCCTGATAAAATCATTTCGAGTTTTTGGATGGTAAAACACTGAGCAGTGTGTGTGTGGGGGGGAGATAGAGTGAGATCAGTGACATTTAGTATATTTATTTATTTTATTTATACTTTCTTTAAGCAGGGTAATCCCATCAATGAAAACACTGATCTTCCTGGGGGCCCTGCAAGAGCCGTACATTTACAAATTAAAATACAACTTAAATAGTATTCATACTGAGTACATGAGGAAAAATAGTATTCATACTGAGTACATGAGGAAAAAATATACATACAGTCTGTCTCAAAAAAAGTTGTGCAAGTGAAAAGCGCCCTCTTTGGCAATTAGAAGATACCGTTGTGACAAGATGCTTACATCAACGTCAAGGGCGAAGTCTCAGCTCTCAAATACCGCTTGTTCCGTGCAATTTATATATCAATTGATTTGTGCCCCCCCTTCTGAAAGCCTGGCTACATCACTGCTCAAAACTATATTAGTTACTTGTATGATTACATTCTGTAGTTAACCAATCAGGGGCTCTGTAAGAAAGTTAGCAGTGCCCATGTGGTTAGGCCTAAAAGTAAATTGTTTGGTTGCCTTTCCAAGACAAAAATTTGGAGGGTTGGTAGTTCAATCTTTGTTTTCATGGGGTCTTCCTCCATTTTTCCTCTATTTTGAAAAGGCTAGTATTGACAAATGTTTGATCATTTTACGGTAAAAAATTGTGCATTTTTGGACTGAATTTAAATGGAAATACTTCTTGTTTTTAATCCAATATGCATTTTATAAATAAAATGAGTGAATAAGTTTTAAGTTTACTTCTGAAAAAGTGATTGAAACAAAACAAAAAAAACACCCAAGATTTCAGTCAAATTTTGGCCTTATATATTGCAGTAGGGTTTACTCTGTGTTAAGTGATATAATTTCTTTCTTGTCATCAATAAAGGCTACACTCTGCAAGACTCAGATGAAAACCAAAATGCGGAGGAACCACTCATTGATGCAGAACCTAACATATGGGATAATAATGTTGAAACTACCGATGGACCGCTATACTCCAGTGATAGTATTGATATACCAGAAGTAATTGATGTAGTAGATCCTATAGGGCCTCATACATATAGATGGCAGAAAACAGGTGTGGCGCCATGCAGTACAACTTGTACAAGAGGTAGGTTTAATAGGTTAGATTATAACTTTGTGTGATCATAATCAACATAAGGCCTCAACATATGTATGCTACTGTAAAAACTTCATAGTTAGCATATGTGCTTACTATCAAGCGCTTTTAAAACATGCAAACATGAAATACCCCATCCACAAAAGTGTAAAGGGTTTTGAGCAAATCATCAATACACACATACAAACCAGCAAATTTGTGTCTCAACCCCATTAGCTCAGCGTCAGACTTTGGTACAATTTCATGTTTTCAAAAGCACTTGATAGTAAGCACATATGCTAACTATCGAGTTTTTTTACGGTATACTGAGATAGCAGAAAACAGGTGGCTTCAACATACAGATGGCAGAAAACGGGTGTGGCACCATGCAGTACAAGAGGTAGGTCTAATAGTTTAGATTATAACTTGGTATGATCATCAACATAAGATGGCAGAAAACAGGTGTGGTGCCAACAACAACAGGTGTATATAAAGACAACACTTAAAAAAAACCAGATGTGGAAATGAGAGTATAAACTACACTACCAGATTCCTAATGGGACCGCCTGCAAAGGTACACCATATTGCCAAGGTACTTGGTTGGTACTGTGCAGTACCAGGGGAGTACCAATGTAGTGCCAGTGCAGTACCACTGCTGGTGGGTCCTGTGCAGTAGCAGCATTGGTACTGTGTAAGTACTCTGTGTGTACCATCCCGGTACCTTTGCGACGGTGTACCTGTGCAGGTGGCCCCAATAGGAATCTGGTAGTGAAGCCTGTCCTACTAATGGAGGGCATATTGGATGGCCTTGGAGAAAGTTAGCCCATATTTGCAAAACTATCCATGCCTTCATGGTGACAATATTTTACCATGGGGATGTTCCATACAATCATCCCCCCACCCAATGTTGACGCCTGAATATGGGTTTCTGACCAAACTAACCTCATATTTGTCCATTTTAGCCCCAAAAGTGCAAATTTTTGCACGCTTCGCGCGCATTTATTCCACTTTTACACCATATTTCATCAGTTTAGCTTCAGAATAGCAACATTTTTCATGCGCTTCGCGTGCATTTACAACATGGACTTATTCTGTCTCCAAAAGGTGCTGGATTCACTATATTTCCAAGATTTTTTCCAACCCCATCCCCCCAATGTCAAAAAGAAACCTACGCCACTGCTGTCTGGCCTGCTGTCTGCTGTTTTCCTGGGAATGATTTTCAATGTGGGGCTTTAATAGTTTAAAACGTGTGTAACACCTTGCAGTACAACTTGTACAATAGGAAGGGTTTCCACTAGTTTCAAAAATTATAATTTGCTCATTTCAAGAGTATATGGGGGTCCAAGAGAATTTTTTTTGGTCCAAATCAAAAAGTGGAAATTTGATGCTGACCCGACTATGTACATCTAAAGCAAGATATAACAGTGTCATAACATGCAGATCAAGGCTCGAAATAAGCAGGCACCCAGGAGCCATTTACCCAATGGTCATAACATTTTGGCTCCTGGTCCACACCAAAATCAAGTGAACCAGGCTCTGCATTTAAACAAAAATTAGAGCCTGGTAGTTAAACCGGTTTTTGTATTTAATGTGTACAATTAAAATCTAAATGACTCCTAGCTCTTTAAGAATGGCTCCTAGTTCACTAGATAATCACAGGACCAGGAGCCACTTTTTCCAAATGTGTGGCTCCTGGTCCATATCTGCTTATTTCGAGGCTTGATGCAGATAGCTGTGTGCAGCTTAAAGTTAAGTGCAGCTACTTGACCAATGAGTTTTTAATCACATGAATGAGTAGTGAGCTGCGAGTAGTATAGAGCTACATGTAGCTATATTAGATTGATAAAGTTTAAAAGTTAAAATAATGGAGTGTAATGACTATAATAAATTAGCAATACCTGTATCTTCATTCCTACCCTCCCCCCCCCATAATCCTGGGGAGATTTTTTTTTTTTATCAAGATGTTTTTGAATGGTCAAATAGCTGCATGTTATGGCATGGTCAGCTTGCTATAACGTTGAGCACAGTGTATAAGTAAAATGAGATTGTGTACACAGAATCTAGATTAAGAACATTACATTTTTTAATTAATTGATATAAACATTTCAAAAAATTCTGTTAACTGACTGTCAGAGATGTCTATTACTTGCCTGAAGTGATTGGCCATCAATGTGTGTCATTCACCTGCACTGCAGATAGTGGTCATTTCGATTTGGAGAGCATTATAGCCCGGTCATTATGCATGGTTGATACCCATCAAAGCACATCTTTTTACACAGTAATGGATGTTGCTACTTTTAAAATCGCACCAAATACCATTCAGTCGTTAAAATTTGGCTCATTCCTAATAGCAGTCAAGTTAACTCAATCGATAAGGCGTTCGACTATGGTGCGAGAGGTTGCGGGTTCGAATCCTGGCGGTGCCTATTACACTCTCATGGAAACTTGAGTTAGCTTGAAATTCCCCTGGACAAGGAACTTACTGTTAATTGTCTCATTGTAACCCATACAAAACTCGGGGAGCTGATCCTGGTTGCGATGGTTATTTGTGGAATGTCTAGGGTGTGCGCTCTTGAAGCAGCAAAGTCCCTGAATTGTTGTTAAATGGTTTATGGAATGATGTGGGCCATAGTGGTCAGCGACAACCTGTAAAGTGTGCTGGGCTTGTGGATCAACGTCTAGGCGTTGTGCCTGTGTGTAGCGCACTATAAATCACTGCACTTTTCTTTTTTTTAAATTCTTTTGACACAAGTGAGGTATGGTACTGCAGCTAATGTATGTATATAAAAGCGCAATGATTTCTAGTGTTCTGTTACACACAGGCACAGTGCCTAGACATTGATCCACAAGCCTCAGCACACTTTATATTATTGCTTGTAATCAATAGTGTTAGGCAGATCTCATAGATGTGTTTATGTACCGGTATTGATAAAGTCATAGACCATGCAGAGGAAAAACTTTTTTTTTAAATACTGAATATACCCAAATGTCCCTTTAAAATGGTAACAATGACATGTAGTAACACAAACACATTGCTGCAACAATCAGGTGCATTGTTCATTATTTTTTTAGAGTGTTTTGCCAGTTTTGATCTACATTTAGGTAGGTAAAATTTCATGCATTAATACACTTTATGAATCTATGTTCATTAAATCTAGGAGTGTACAAAAAAGGTTCAATAATTTCATACTATTCTGTGTCCAGTCTACAATCATGTAGTGTGCTTCTCGAGTGCTCTCTGCTTTGGTACCATTACTTGCTAACTCCATCATGGCTGTGATTTTATTACAATACATTGGTATTCTGTTATTGTGTCAAATCCTAGCATTAACTTCAGCAGCCGATCAGTCACCATGTCATTATCCACACGGAACTATTCCTTGTAAAGTCTTCAACCAGACCTACTTAGATTGTGGCTCTAGAAACCTGGATTGCATACCACCATTACCACAGTTTGCTACATGGGTGAATCTAAATGGAAATAAGCTTAATTTTATTCCTGATGGAGCATTCAGTGGGCTCCATGACTTGAACACTCTAGACTTGTCTTCAAATAATATCAGTCATCTTAATGGTGACAGCTTCAAAGGGCTAAATCAACTCCTAGAACTTGATCTTATGTTTAATTGGATCACCCATCTTGCTGCTACAACATTTGCACCACTCACAAACCTGATGGTGCTCAAGATTGAATTCGGAAGCTTGAAAAATATGACAAAGATCCCTTTTATTGGTCTCACATCTCTGCAGAGTCTACATATTACATTAGATATTTACATACTTTCGTATTGTGGGGACACTGGGAAGTTCTTCAGTGGTCTTGCTAAACTACAGTACCTGCGTGTTTTTAACAGATTTGGCCTTAAAGACTGTATCCATTTTGATTTTTGCTCACTTACCTCACTGGAGACTTTGATTTTGGATGCTATCGATATTCAGAACATTACTGGTGAATGCTTTGAAAAAATTCCATTGAAATATTTCAAATCCAGGATGTATTCCTCTAAATCCCACATTCCATTCAAGGATTTACGATATCTCACTAGCCTTTATCTGATGCCTGATGATTGGCCTTATTTTAAAGTTAATTTCACTGCAGTCATAAAGGATTTGAGCTTGGTAAATTCACTGTCACTTCAAAACTTAACACTTGAATTATTATATAATCCTGTCAGCTTAAATTCAACAACATTTGAGTCATTGGAAAAATGGAATGAGACATTGACTATGCTTGAAATCATTAGCAATGAATTCCGGATTGGTGATTCTCCTTTCAAATGGTTTTCAAGTCTACGCATACTAACGATACGTGGGGATCCTGGGAGTTATGAAACAATCAAAAGCTTCTCAGTAAATGCCTTTGATGGTTTAGAAAACTTGCAAGAATTACATTTAAACAATTTGTTTTTTAATGTATTTGAATCAAATGCACTACGCATATTCAGTAGCTACAATTCACTTAAGGTTTTGGATGTGTCACATAATTCTATAGATGACGACGATGGTCAACTTTGCTCAATTTCATCTCTTGAGGAGCTAGACGTATCATATAACCAGTTCTATCCATTTCCATATTGCAAGCAGTCAAATTTAAACAAACTACATTTTGATAGAGACTCAATAATTATGGAGATGACAGTATATATAGCACGCATATGTCAATATGTACCTACTATGAATGTTGTGGATGCCAAATCCTGGAATTTTGCACTTATGAATTGCACATGCCCAAAACTTGTGACTCTAGATCTCTCCAAAACATACCTGCTGTATTTGGAGTCGAGTGTCAAAGTTTATTTACCACATTTACAAACTCTTCACCTGCGACATGTTTATATTCAAGTAGAATCACAATATCTTTGGAGTGTAAAAGCAATACTTAAGTTCTTTAAATCACCCAACCTGAAGGAGCTTGACTTAAGTTCCAATAAAATTACCACACTTGACAAAGAAGATGCTTTGTTACTGATGAATTTGACATGGTTGGATTTGAGCTACAATGGACTTGTATCTTTAAGCAATCTACAGTATCTGAAGTACATATGTTCATTGTTTTTGAAAGGAAATGGAATTATAACTGTTCCGGAGATATTACTATCCAATTCAGAACTTCAGAATCTGGATCTAAAAAAGAATTCACTGGTATGTGATTGCAATATTATGGCATTAAGGAAATGGTTACAAAGAGATAATGAAGTATTTCTCAATGATTACTCTGCTGATGATGGCGACTTTTGTTGCTCTTCACCGGATTCAAAACAAGGTTTGAGCATAACTGAGATTGACTTGGACTGCAAATCAAAACTGTGGATTTACATTTCCATTGGTGTGGCGTGTTTGATTCTTGTAAGCGTTGCAACTATGTTAATAGTGCGGTATCGCTGGCATATTCAGTACATACGCTTCCTTCTGTTCAACAGAAGACCACATCAAAACCAGCTTGTTGTTGATGATGATGATGATGTTCTTGGTGATGATGAAGATGAGGATGGGGTACCTCGGTATGATGCTTATGTGATATACCATGGTCAAGATGAAGATTGGGTAGATGGTGAACTTCTTGCCAATATTGAGGAAGGTGAAGAATCATTCAGACTTTGTCTTAAAACCAGAGACATACGCGCAGGCAGACTCATCTTCAATGAATTGTCACTTCACATGCAAAGAAGTCGCAAAGTTATTGCAATCCTCTCACCTCATTTTGTTGATGATAACTGGTGCCACTTTCAACTTAACATGGCACATCATAGAGTACTAGAAGAAAGCAATAGTGTCCTGATCTTCATACTCTTGGAAGAGCTTCCTCAAAGGAGATTAACGCTGCTTCTAAGACAGTTATTCTGCAGAGTTCAGTTGCTAAAATGGCCTGGTGATGGGTATGGACAATACCTATTCTGGCAGCGTCTCAGAGAAGAACTCAAGAGGCCAGTGCCATTAGATCGGCGCTTTAATAATTAGGAACAAATAACACCTGTTTATACTGATAAGTAATTGTAGTAATAGGTTTCCAGACTCAATGTATTTGCCCTAATTAGTGCCCCAGGCACTCAAGTCATTCAGTTTTTGGGGAGTGTTAAGGTGGTACTACACCCCTTGATAAAATTGTGACTATTTGTGCATTTTTCTCAAAAACTAATAACACACTGGTAACAAAAGTTAAGTATATAGGGGCAAGGAATCCAGTTACTACACTGGAATTTCAGTGACTCAAGACAAGCGCTACGTTATTTATGATAAGAAAAGAGGTACCGCTAGAATGTACCTCATTTTTTAACATAATATAATGAACCACTTGTCTTGAATCACTGAAATTTCAGTGAAGTAATTGGATTCCTTGCCCCTATAATATACATAACATTTAAGTATGTAGTTATTTTTTGAGAAAATGCAAAATTAGTCACAAAGTTTATCAGGGGGTGAAGTACCACCTTAAAAAATTGAAATGAAAGTCAAATGGAAAATTGATACTAGGCTTGGCCTTTTGCGATCACATTATTTGCTATGAAAATTGCATTTTTTTTTTATGTCTATTGCGTTGTTGTTGTTTTTAAAATTTGATGTTCATTGCACTTTTCAAAAAATCTGAGGTTATCTTAAAATCAGCTAAAAATGTGTGAAATACGTCTCACTCCTGGGTTCAAATTTGATATTATAGTAGAAATACTATTTAAAAAACTAAGCATATGATATTTTTGCATCAAAATGTACTTACAGAATGTGATTTTGTCCCATATTTACCGATAAATCATGACAATAAGCGGTGCAGCAGTGTTGAATTTCAAACCGGAAGTAAGTCGTTCTTTGCAAATGAATTATTAGCCTATTTTAAGCCTTTTTTAAAAAATTGTTAAAAAATACTAGGTGCATTTTTGGCTGTCATAAATTGTGCAAAGGTCCAAGCCTTATTTACACACATTAAAAATACAGGTTAATTATTATCTGAAGTTAAGACTTAAAATCACTAGGAGCCAGAAGGTTCAGATGGTGATTTTATTTAGACATTTGGTAGAATGCTAGCACAGGTTGGGTGCTTACTCCCTATTGGGCTATTCCAGAAATTAACGGCACCTACCCTAAAGAAGACATGGGATTCCCAATAAGTTTGAGTTTTCCCATGTCTTCTTTAGGGGTAAAAAGCCGTCCTCAGCAATTGCTGAGCACCAACATGCTAATACCCCCCCCCCCCACCCACAGACACACATTTGAACATGAGAGTCTGTGATCATTATTTTTAGAATCCAATTAAATATTCATAGCTGATTGATCATTGATTATCGGTTATCGACTATCGATTAACACCGTCTCACACGCTGCTTTACCAGCGTGCTAAGGTAAGACTGTGATGAAATCCGTAGGCATGATACTCTATGTACTACTACTGGCTATGATCTGACCTCATTGTTTACGAGGTCAGATCTTAAAAAAGATTAAGATTTTCCCATGTCTTCTTTAGGGGAGAGCCAAAATATCTGGATGCGCCCATATAAGGCAGGGTCACGTGACACAAAAGTTCGGACGCTCTGAGAGGCTGTATATCAATCTTCTGTCACAGTTTCATAACAGGGATTAAAGAGTGAAGTGAAAGCAGCAGGCGGAGTTGGGTGTATGAGGCTATTATTGTGTAAGTGTCCAATATGCCAATATAGTTTGTTTATTTCTTTATCATGTAGGCCTACTTGTACACCTAAATTAGGGTCAGGGTTAGGATTAGGGTTATGAGTAGCATTAGGGTTAGGGTTTGGGTTCGGGGGAATCATTTACATGGAGTATCAGCTTTGAATTTTTTTCGTTTTTTTTTTTTTTTTAAGTTATTAAGCATATATAAAGATTTTAAAAAACAATTTTGAAGAAAATTTATTTTCGAGTCCCAATTTTTTTTTTTTTTAAAAAGCAGTTTTGTGATTTTTCTTCCATAGATGACAATGTTAAAACTATTTTTGCTGTTATCCGTTTGTGAAAATGGAAACTCGGATGGCTTTCAAAATACAGTACCACGTGCCCACGGATATGATGATTGATATAAAAAAGTTTGAAATTTACCATCAAAATCAGTAATAGTTTTCATTTTATACCAAGAGAGATTTTCCAATTCAGAACAAAATATTTGAGCATCATTTTAAAAAAAATGTCATTTTTAAGCTGTTTAAATTCAAAACGGAAACAAATTTCGTTCCTTCAGGTTGCAAGAGATACGATGTGCATAGAAATGATCAAAGAGTGTGCTTTTATAGCACTTTGGAGAAAATCATTTTTCAAATTAATGCAGACATCCCGTTTTGGCGTTTGTGTAGGCATGTACATTTTCAAACATTGAATATGAATAAACTAATGATTGATTATCAATAATCGATAATTGATAATCGATAATCGATAATCAATAAACAATTATCGATTATCAATTCCCCACGACCCCCCCCCCCCAGCCCAGAAGGAGACCATCCTTAGCGATTCCTAGTTTTGTCGGTTGCGGAGGCCTATACATTTTTCAACAATGGATATGGATAAACTAATGATTGATTATGGATAATTAATCATCGATAATCGATAATCAATAATCAATTATCGATTATCAATTCCCTCACCCAACCCCCCCCAGGAGATCAGCCTTAGCAATTACTAGTTTTGTCGGTTGGAGGCCTATACATTTTCAAACATTGAATATGGATAAATTAATGATTGATTATCGATAAATGATAATTGATTATCGATCATTGATAATCAATAATCAATTATCGATTATCAATACCCCCTCACCCCCCCCACTACCCAGAAGAAAATCATCCTTAGCGATTCCTTGATCATCATTTGCGTGTTTGGGTTTAACTGAACGTTTATAACTGATTGATCATTGATTATCGGTTATCGACTATCTGTAATTATATATTCTCCCCACCGCACCAACGCTAGCACTACTTTACAATGGCATCTACTAGCGTGGTGGGAAAAGCTTCTGATTATGAAGTTGGGGGGCAGACCGTGGGCTATTCCAGAAATTAATCGGCATTTACCTAAAGAAGACATGGGATTCCCAATAAGTTTGAGTTTTCCCATGTCTTCTTTAGGGTAAAAAGCCGCCTCAGCAATTATGAGCACCAACATGCTAGGGGGTATACACCCCCCACCCACAGACACACATTTGAACATGAGAGTCTGTGATCATTATTTTTAGAATCCAATTAAATATTCATAGCTGATTGATCATTGATTATCGGTTATCGACTATCGATTAACACCATCTCAAACGCTGCTTTACCAGCGTGCTAAGGTAAGACTGTGATGAAATCCGTGAGGCATGATACTCTATGTACTACTACTGGCTATGATCTGACCTCATTGTTTACGAGGTCAGATCTTAAAAAGATTAAGATTTTCCCATGTCTTCTTTAGGGGAGAGCCAAAATATCTGGATGCGCCCATATAAGGCAGGGTCACGTGACACAAAAGTTCGGACGCTCTGAGAGGCTGTATATCAATCTTCTGTCACAGTTTCATAACAGGGATTAAAGAGTGAAGTGAAAGCAGCAGGCGGAGTTGGGTGTATGAGGCTATTATTGTGTAAGTGTCCAATATGCCAATATAGTTTGTTTATTTCTTTATCATGTAGGCCTACTTGTACACTTAAATTAGGGTCAGGGTTAGGATTAGGGTTATGAGTAGCATTAGGGTTAGGGTTTGGGTTCGGGGAATCATTTACATGGAGTATCAGCTTTGAATTTTTTTTTTTTTTTTTTTTTTTTTTTTTTAAGTTATTAAGCATATATAAAGATTTTAAAAACAATTTTGAAGAAAATTTATTTTCGAGTCCCAATTTTTTTTCTTGAGAAAAAGGCAGTTTTGTGATTTTTCTTCCATAGATGACAATGTTAAAACTATTTTTGCTGTTATCCGTTTGTGAAAATGGAAACTCGGATGGCTTTCAAAATACAGTACCACGTGCCCACGGATATGATGATTGATATAAAAAAGTTTGAAATTTACCATCAAAATCAGTAATAGTTTTCATTTTATACCAAGAGAGATTTTCCAATTCAGAACAAAATATTTGAGCCTCATTTTACTTAAAAATGTCATTTTTAAGCTGTTTAAATTCAAAGCGGAAACAAATTTCGTTCCTTCAGGTTGCAAGAGATACGATGTGCATAGAAATGATCAAAGAGTGTGCTTTTATAGCACTTTGGAAAAATCATTTTTCAAATTAATGCAGACATCCCGCTTTACGCTTGTGTAGGCCTATACATTTTCAAACATTGAATATGAATAAACTAATGATTGATTATCAATAATCGATAATTGATAATCGATAATCGATAATCAATAAACAATTATCGATTATCAATTCCCCCTCAACCCCC
Organism: Amphiura filiformis; assembly: GCF_039555335.1. NCBI lineage: Eukaryota > Metazoa > Echinodermata > Ophiuroidea > Amphilepidida > Amphiuridae > Amphiura > Amphiura filiformis. The sequence goes on from NC_092645.1 coordinate 5,490,462, forward strand.
CCCCCCCCATGCCCAGAAGGAGACCATCCTTAGCGATTCCTAGTTTTGTCGGTTATGGAGGCCTATACATTTTCAACAATGGATATGGATAAACTAATGATTGATTATCGATAATCGATAATCGATAATCAATAATCAATTATCGATTATCAATTCCCCACCCCCCCCCCCCCCAGGAGATCAGCCTTAGCAATTCCTAGTTTTGTCGGTTGTGGAGGCCTATACATTTTCAAACATTGAATATGGATAAATTAATGATTGATTATCGATAAATGATAATTGATTATCGATCATTGATAATCAATAATCAATTATCGATTATCAATACCCCTCACCCCCCCACTACCCAGAAGAAAATCATCCTTAGCGATTCCTTGATCATCATTTGCGTGTTTGGGTTTAACTGAACGTTTATAACTGATTGATCATTGATTATCGGTTATCGACTATCTGTAATTATATATTCTCCCCACCGCACCAACTCTAGCACTACTTTACAATGGCATCTACTAGCGTGGTGGGAAAAGCTTCTGATTATGAAGTTGGGGGGGCAGACCGTGGGCTATTCCAGAAATTAACGGCACCTACACAAAAGAAGACATGGGATTCCCAATAAGTTTGAGTTTTCCCATGTCTTCTTTAGGGGTAAAAAGCCGTCCTCAGCAATTGCGAGCACCAACATGCTAGGGGGTATACACCCCCCCCCCCACCCACAGACACACATTTGAACATGAGAGTCTGTGATCATTATTTTAGAATCCAATTAAATATTCATAGCTGATTGATCATTGATTATCGGTTATCGACTATCGATTAACACCATCTCAAACGCTGCTTACCAGCGTGCTAAGGTAAGACTGTGATGAAATCCGTAGGCATGATACTCTATGTACTACTACTGGCTATGATCTGACCTCATTGTTTACGAGGTCAGATCTTAAAAAAATTAAGATTTTCCCATGTCTTCTTTAGGGGAGAGCCAAAAATATCTGGATGCGCCCATATAAGGCAGGGTCACGTGACACAAAAGTTCGGACGCTCTGAGAGGCTGTATATCAATCTTCTGTCACAGTTTCATAACAGGGATTAAAGAGTGAAGTGAAAGCAGCAGGCGGAGTTGGGTGTATGAGGCTATTATTGTGTAAGTGTCCAATATGCCAATATAGTTTGTTTATTTCTTTATCATGTAGGCCTACTTGTACACGAAATTAGGGTCAGGGTTAGGATTAGGGTTATGAGTAGCATTAGGGTTAGGGTTTGGGTTCGGGGAATCATTTACATGGAGTATCAGCTTTGAATTTTTTTCGTTTTTTTTTTTTTTTTTTTTTAAGTTATTAAGCATATATAAAGATTTTAAAAAACAATTTTGAAGAAAATTTATTTTTGAGTCCCAATTTTTTTTCTTGAGAAAAAGGCAGTTTTGTGATTTTTCTTCCATAGATGACAATGTTAAAACTATTTTTGCTGTTATCCGTTTGTGAAAATGGAAACTCGGATGGCTTTCAAAATACAGTACCACGTGCTCACGGATATGATGATTGATATAAAAAAGTTTGAAATTTACCATCAAAATCAGTAATAGTTTTCATTTTATACCAAGAGAGATTTTCCAATTCAGAACAAAATATTTGAGCCTCATTTTACGAAAAATGTCATTTTTAAGCTGTTTAAATTCAAAACGGAAACAAATTTCGTTCCTTCAGGTTGCAAGAGATACGATGTGCATAGAAATGATCAAAGAGTGTGCTTTTATAGCACTTTGGAGAAAATCATTTTTTCAAATTAATGCAGACATCCCGTTTTGGCGTTTGTGTAGGCCTATACATTTTCAAACATTGAATATGAATAAACTAATGATTGATTATCAATAATCGATAATTGATAATCGATAATCGATAATCAATAAACAATTATCGATTATCAATTCCCCCTCACCCCCCCCCATGCCCAGAAGGAGACCATCCTTAGCGATTCCTAGTTTTGTCGGTTGCGGAGGCCTATACATTTTTCAACAATGGATATGGATAAACTAATGATTGATTATGGATAATTAATCATCGATAATCAATTATCGATTATCAATTCCCTCACCCAACCCCCACCCCCCAGGAGATCAGCCTTAGCAATTCCTAGTTTTGTCGGTTATGGAGGCCTATACATTTTCAAACATTGAATATGGATAAATTAATGATTGATTATCGATAAATGATAATTGATTATCGATCATTGATAATCAATAATCAATTATCGATTATCAATACCCCTCACCCCCCCACTACCCAGAAGAAAATCATCCTTAGCGATTCCTTGATCATCATTTGCGTGTTTGGGTTTAACTGAACGCGTTTATAACTAATTGATCATTGATTATTGGTTATCGACTATCTGTAATTATATATTCTCCCCACCGCACCAACTCTAGCACTACTTTACAATGGCATCTACTAGCGTGGTGGGAAAAGCTTCTGATTATGAAGTTGGGGGGGCAGACCGTGGGCTATTCCAGAAATTAATCGGCATTTACCTAAAGAAGACATGGGATTCCCAATAAGTTTGAGTTTTCCCATGTCTTCTTTAGGGGTAAAAAGCCGGCCTCAGCAATTGCGAGCACCAACATGCTAGGGGGTTATACACCGCGCCCACCCACACACACACATTTGAACATGAGAGTCTGTGATCATGATTTTTAGAATCCAATTAAATATTCATAGCTGATTGATCATTGATTATCGGTTATCGACTATCGATTAACACCATCTCAAACGCTGCTTACCAGCGTGCTAAGGTAAGACTGTGAAGAAATCCGTAGGCATGATACTCTATGTACTACTACTGGCTATGATCTGACCTCATTGTTTACGAGGTCAGATCTTAAAAAAGATTAAGATTTTCCCATGTCTTCTTTAGGGGGAGAGCCAAAAATATCTGGATGCGCCCATTCCAGAACAATCAGCACTAATTTTTTGGGATTGAAAAAATATTATCAAGTTCTGCCAAATAAAACATAGCTCAATCCTAACCATTCATTTTGTACTAACTGGAGATAAAAGAAAAGGTTCAATATTTTACTAATTTCTTGCCAAAAGAGCCAAAAACATGCATTTCAGCATGTTTTTTAACAATTGAGTCACAAAAATCAAAGACTTTGAACAAGTTTAACCAAATCTTAGGCATATACCAACATTTTGCTCTAATACCTTTTTGTGTTACTTTCCGTTATAAAAAAGAAACATGTATTTTCCAAAAATTAAAATGCATAAACTGAAATTAGTCTAAGACTAATTACAAGTCTTTGGGCTTGATTGTCACAGCATACGAAAAACACCCTAAAACGCATGTTTTTGGCCCTTATTTCCAAAAATTGGCCAAATATTAAAAATTAATGTCAGAACATATAATGTAGATTCATATGTTTTACCATCCATGATGAACCCAGTATAAAGTTGCAATTTTGAGTTTCTTAGTTTATTAAAAGTTGAAATTTCCTCAAAACGCATCTCACTTGTCCAAAATTGCTTGGGAAATGGGTGAGCAAAAACCAAATTTTGCTCTTGAAATATGTTTGTTTTCTATTGATTTATAATGAGCTTTATTGATCAATACCTCTGAATAAGCTCTGGTGACTTTATACTGAGTTTGTGGTGGATGGTCACATATAGCAGTAAATTGCAAAACTAGCTAAAACTGAGCAATTTTGACTTCTCCGCATCTGAAATTTCGGTAGTTTGAACTATAAATCTAAATTGCTCTCAGATTTATAGTTGCCTGGTTTAGCTTTATTAATATTGAAAGAAATAGAGCATTTTTAGGTTTCACAGTCATTGAACAATATCTTTTATGATAATCAGTACAGAGAAAAACACCCTAAAAATGCATGTTTTTGGCCCTTATTTCCAAAAATTGGCCAGATATTAAAAATTATTGTCAGAACATATAATGTAGATTCATATGTTTTACCATCCATGATGAACCCAGTATAAAGTTGCAATTTTGAGTTTCTTAGTTTATTAAAAAGTTGAAATTTCTTCAAAACACATCTCACTTGTCATAAATTGCTTGGGAAATGGGTGAGCAAAAACCAAATTTTGCTCTTGAAAGATGTTTGTTTTCTATTGATTTATAATGAGCTTTATTGATCAATACCTCTGAATAAGCTCTGGTGACTTTATACTGAGTTTGTGGTGGATGGTCACATATAGCAGTAAATTGCAAAACTAGCTAAAACTGAGCAATTTTGACTTTTCCGCATCTGAAATTTCGGTAGTTTGAACTATAAATCTAAATTGCTCTCAGATTTATAGTTGCCTGGTTTAGCTTTATTAATATTGAAAGAAATAGAACATTTTTAGGTTTCACAGTCATTGAACAATATCTTTTATGATAATCAGTACAGAGAAATTTTTTAGATCTGTATCGATGTTCTATCCAAATTTACACATTATCTCAGGTGTTTTTCAAGTTTTGAGTGGCCCAAAGTGGCATATTTGTGTTATATTCGACCACACGGGTGTTGACTGCAGACGACAAGTTTCAATTTTTATTAATTCAAAAATTTCAGAATTGTAAATTTTCAAAATAATTTGTGAAACTCTAATATCAAGAGCATAAAAGTTTCTTTAATCTACTGTTTAATATGAATAACTAGCACTGAAAAGGTGGCCAACATGAGAGAAAATTGCTTCTTTTATGTGCAAACATGACTGAAACTTGACTTGACAACACAATATGTTCAATTATTATTTCCTCTTTTAAACATTGTTGTGATTAATTGTATATTTTGTTGTGGAGGCAGTGGGTGTTGTATAGAGATCATGCCATAGTGTGAATTTCAAATGGGGTCACCCATTCAGGTAGTGCCATTTAAAATTCTCACTCCCTGTGTGGATGATTAAGGCCATGTCTTCCATAAGGGGTATATGGATTTTAACAGGAATAGCCCAATGCAGGAATTGAATACCACAGCAGATACATTGTACTTGAGAGGCAGGTGCATGGTTTTGAATTGGTGTGTCCTCAATTGTAACTGTGTTAATGCTGTCGTATTTATTACTTCCTCAATCCGCAAAAATGATCGTGAATATTGATATGTCATGCTTTTTAAGTTCAATTTGGTAAACTTTGGAGGCAGATGGTTTTAACCCCATGAGAACTACCTGCTGGTTGGCCAAAAAAGAAGTTTTCATTATCAATTGGACCAATCAGCAACATTGTTAGAATAATTTCACCACACAAAACAATTGGGGTGAATTATTTGCAAAGCTCCATTCTGATTGGTGATTAAAGTGAAGATATCATGTAATTGATCAATCAGAAGCAATGTTAGATCGGCAGGTAGTGCTCAGGGGGTTAAAACACCAGACCTAGGCAAGGGGAGCAGCTGCAGAGTTCCCAAAACTTTGCATTTGCAAAGGGGGATGGAGGCAAGGATTTTTTGCAGGCCGAGAGGGGGGAGCAAGGTTGTTTTGACAGGCAGAGATGTTGGGGAGGGGGCAATACTTTTTTGGTAGGCCTTTTTGAAATTTGCTCATCCTGGGGGACAGGTAAATTTGCACAGCCTTTAGTAACTTCGCTCCGGAGTTGAGATTTTTTCAACTTGCAAAAGTGATGTTGTTTTTTCTGCAGCCATTTGTAAAAATACCTTTTTTTATTTTACTGATTTGAAGAGAGGTGTTTTTAATTCGGTCTGCTCCCAAACTAAAGCTGAATGATTGAGATGCACTGCTTTTGGAAAGCGATGGGCTATCACCGAATTTTATGATGCATCACTCATCACTTTTGCGTTTATACTAATGGCGATCGCAATTGCAGATAACAATTAAATTCAAAATGCCACAAAATGTATTTTTAGAACATTCATTGCTGTCATAAATTATTGCTTTCAATTAATTCATCTCAACAAAAAAGGTAAATCAATTACCAAAATAATAGGTCCAGTTGGTAGGGAAGTGATGGTTGTGCATTCACTTGACCCCAGACAAACAAGTACCTAGACCTATGACTTTGGTTCGCGTAGCGAAGCCGACACTGCTTAGCAAAGACTTTGACAAAGACGCATACCCGGACGCAAGCAAGCAGATGATGTTCACGTCTATGGAACATGTTGTATTTCACACGAGCGATAATGGCGGAAAAATCATGCAAACGAGCGCGTCTTTCTCTCCAGACATGAACGCTTATTTCTCCGCGTCCGACCACCCGACCAAAATCACCTTGGATACGTGGCTTCACCTACTGCCACGGTCAGGGATGGGCAGTAATAGGTCTAGGTGGTATGTCTATGCACTTGACAAGCGACTTCGCTCCGGAGTTGAGATTTTTTTCAACTTGCAAAAGCGATGTCGTTTTTGCTGCAGCAATTTAAACTTTTTACGTTAATTTTGATGTATCACAATATTACAATCTCATGTCCATTTATAAAAGAAAGAAACATGCTGAAATATAAGATACCAATATGAAATACAATGATAATAATAAAATTCATATAAGGCAGCCTTTTGAGATATGTCAGACACTGTATACATACTGCATCAAACTTTAAGGTTAAATGTTTACTCAGAGTAATGGCAATTAAATTGTGTTGACATTTTTGTTTGTGTTCTTTGTTGTTGTTGAAAAGATGTTAGATTAATTTTTGATCTTTTGGAAACAACTCGATAGTCTGCACTTATGTGGGTCAATCCGGGTCAGCATGTTGACTGCTCAGTGCCAGAAGTTGGTAAGTACAATAGCTGCCCTGTGAACATTTGGCAATTTACACACAGTATATTGCACTCATCTACACATACCGTAAACGTTTGCCTTATGGCGCTATGAGCTCCCTTGACATAATTGGAATTTTAGACACAAACTAAAAGTACCCTACCATCAAAATCCCACCAGCAAATAAGGGCATGTACCCTTAATTCTCATTGGGATCTTTAGAGGAGGGAGCTCTCTATTTGTTATGATTTTACCCCAAGGCAAAGGAGCCCAGGGGCGCCATTAGGCGATGTTTACGGTATGGCAGCTATTGCACTTACCCACTTCTGGCACTAAGCAGTCGGTATTTTGTTATGCCTGAATGGCATTCTTGAAAACAAATTGTGAAATTGCCTAACAAAATTGCAGAATTTGGCATAACAAAAATTAATGTAAATCAAGCGAAATGAGTATGATGTTGACTCATGCAAAGATAATAAAGAAAATATGTATGAAAAATAGAGAATTTAATCAGGAATTTGTAATATATTTTTAACATAAGATCAATATTCTACATCCAATATCAGCGTTTAATATGTAATTTTAAACAAATATGTAGTTCTTTAACTTTGATAAAAAAAATTAAATTTTTAAAGACAGCTTCCATGTTTTAATGTGAACATTATAATCATGCAAAAAGTAGACATTCAAGAAAAATTGAGAGTGTTGCTGTGGATCAAATCACACATTATGACTTAATAACAAATAATCTGTTCTTTAACATGATAAGAAATATAATTTTTCATTTTCGAAGACAACTGCTACGTTTTAATATGATTGGTCACACATCATATTTTGAGTATTTTTTGCTGTTTTTTCTTGAAATATAGCACAAGCAGTGTCACTGGTTTAATTTAAGGAACAAGAAAAATCTATTAATCTATATTAGTACCGTATGCGGAAATGCATTGGCGTATGCAGGGGGGTGTTACGGGTGTGAAACACCCCCCTTGAGTCTGTCCATAAAAATAAAAATGGGGGAGAAAAGGCAAAGAAAGAGAGAGAGAGAGAAGAGAGAGAGAGAGAGAAAAAGGGAGGGGGGAAGAGGAGAGGGAGATGAGCAAGGCATAGGGGCCATATTATCACAATTATCATAGGCCTATATAGATGCCTTAACTACCCCCACACAAAATTTTCTCACCCCTATACCCGGTATTGGCTGGCAACGTACGTACATGTGTCGATAAATGTTAACACCCCCCCCCCACATCATCACACCTCTACCCTAGCAACGTACGTACCTAAAGGTTTTAATTGTTAATTGACATGGATATAGGGCCTACATGTTACACCTCTCCACATCGTCACACCCTACCCCGGACACTACCCCGGCAACGTAGGTAAAGGTTTTGTGCAATTGAGATCGGGTCCTTTTTTTCTGTTTGAAGCAATGATTTAAATAGTGTAAAAATTATGCACTAAATGGCTTCAATCGGACCTTCATTTTGCAATTGTTTCCAAATTCTGCAGCAGGGAAAACTCTTGTTCACGAAAGGCTTCATTGACCGTTATTTCACCAATTTTCGGCTTTTTCAAACTAAAATTTTACACACGAATAGTCCCAAAATGGTCCACCAAATCGCTTCAATTAGGTCTTCATTTTGCAAAAGTTTCTTAATTATGAGGGGGGCACATCCCCCCTCAGACACCCCCCTGCGTAGTGGATAAACAAGCAGCCACTTTTGCTGCTTTCGACATTTACCAATTTGTGTTTAACACAATTTATAGGCCTACAACTATAGGGAAAACTGTACGGCATTTTCCATACACTCGGAACACTGAAGTGAATTTAGCAGCTGCTGTGATCACTGGTACGTGCCGTTCAATTGGGCATTCAACTGAATGCGAGACGTCTCACCCCGAAACCTATTCGCCCCAAAAAAGTTCACCCAATACACATTACATACCACGACCAGTTCGCCCCAATACACGTACATATGTATTAGCGTATGATAATTAATTATAGGCCTACATTTAGTGTTGACATCTTCGAGTTCAAACATCCCGTCTTAAAATTGTCTCGAGACATCAGGAAAACACACAAAACAATGATTTAGACACAGCATTACCCCCACGATCATGAGGACCATTTAATAATAGCTTATTATCCATTCAACATTTTTATAGACATAAATATGATTAAGATAAATAATGATACAATTTCATATAAATTAAGACATCAACATATATTGAGATATTTAATGACAGCAAGCAATTTCCAAATTATTTATCTTTCAACAAAATTATTGAAATACAAGAATTATTGGAAAACTGTGTACAAGTCAACCAACCATATAGGCTGGACACACAAAAGTTGACTTCTGTATCACATTTAACCAAAATTATTTATGTTAAGCCAAATACAGATATTTGGATCAACCCGAGAGGATTGGATTGGAAAATCACATTTTAAATGCAATAAATTTAATTAATTAAATAATAAGGCATCTCCAAAAGAAGAATTAATGCCATACAAGTTTCTCAATGGAGAAACTTGCATAACCACCCCCCTCCCCCCTCCCCCCAAAAAGCACTTTACAAAGGTGGAAACCGAAAAGCCTCAGGATGCTCCCTAAAAAACTGCAAGGCATGCTGCAAATGTGCCCTGAACCAATCCAATCCCTGCTCTGACAAATGAAGGCCATCAAATCTAAATGGTGCCACTCCATCATCTCTTGATGTTAACCAGTAATTCCCGTGGACAATGACTTTGGCATTGGACAAGCTTTACAGATTTTGTGCGCGTGTTGGTTTGCATTTCTGCGGCATTTTCTACCGCACCGACTTCTTTTGTCCATAATAGAATAGTCTGGATAAAATATCCGAATATATAAGAGTGGCTTCCGTAGAATTTCTCTAATTCCTGTAAGATTTTCTGTAATTCTTTGTCGAAGTTCTTTACAACTACTAAGGAGTAGATCATTTGTGCCGAGGTGAACGATGATTATAGCCGGAGCTGGATTAAACTTCAAATAGCGTCTTAATCGATCCGCCACACCTGCCATTCGTGAACCTCTTACTCCTTTCCAATCAACATAGCCTGCCCCTGGTAACTGTATCTTGTCATAGCCCGCCCAATATATAATGCTGTACCCCATAATTAATACTCTTCTGTTATCTACAATATAAACACAAAGAAAGAAAACAGTATACGGCCAAAACAAAATATTCTACATCTACAAAATACATGATACATAAAGTGCATATTCTATGAATAAATATCTGCAAACCACATACGATATTTAACCTTAATTGACACACAATTTGTGATGCAATAATACTTAATGTTTTAAATATCTAACATTTCAGGATGTACCACACGCTCGGGTCTAATATATGAATTTACTGCTGATGATTGCCAACGACCCATACACATGATTGACTCTATTGGTACACCGTGCATTGCTGCACATGTTGCAGCGCCAATGCGAAGCTATGTGGGCTAAAACTTGCTTCTGACAAGCCCAATGCTCTGATTCCTTCTTTAGCATTGATGAAACTTGGAAATAAGTTAAAGGATCCCCTGCAAAATGAATAAACAAAGGGCCATCCCCTAAAGGTCTCTTGGATAGATATTCTTTCATAGCCACGACTGGACATAGCGGTGGTTTAGACCCTCTATGAATTTGAATGTTGGATATTGACCCAATTTGGTCAGTTTTAGAAAATCTAATTTGAAGAACCATAAAAGACTGATTTTTATCAAATTTTACATCCCCTAATGCCAAAATATGAGAGCATTCCCCTAATTTTGACTTTGCCGTATATTCACCTGCTCTCAAAAAGCCAAAAAACGCTGATAAGAAGACTGCTTTAAACAGGGAAACTTCATAACCTGAACTACAACACCCATCTATATATTGAAGTAAACGGGTCAAAATTGGGATAGTTATAGGGCATCTGCTATCTTACTTTCTCACTAATCCTCTTTGTTCCTAATTTTAACTTGTGTACAATAAAATTGTCAGTTGGATCCAGCCACATATTAATTTTATGTACATAAGAGAGTGCAGAGATATATAAATTAATTGTTGAAGGCGATTTCCCCTCAGAAGACATATGGGCAATATATGCAGCAATCTGACAAACTGAAGCAGGCCACACATGCCCAAATTCGTATTTTGCCCTGAAACTGCTAAACTGTTCTATTGCTCGAATATATGACATTTTTGAGCTTGCAGCCAGTGATGCTTTTAGTAACATTTATGCCTCTGCTTCTAAAGATTCCAGAGAAATTGCGGAATTGGGGTTCCTGCTTTCGCTGCATTCGGAGCTTCTTTCCAGAATCGGCCCATCTGAAAACGTGACAAAGCATCTGCTAAGTTGTTATCTTTACCTGGTATATGGCGAGTGCAAAATGCTAGGTTAAATTTGAGACATTGCAGTACAAAAAAGCGCACCAAAGACATGATTTTTGGGCATTTTGATGTTTGCTTGTTTAAGATTGCAACTACCGACTCATTGTCTGACCTAATGATGATACGCTTGCCCTTTAAATTCTGACCCCACAGAACAACTGCTACCACAATAGGGAAGAATTCTAACCAAGCAATGCTACGTTCTTGGACATGAAAATCAATAGGCCATTTGGACTGGAACCAACTACCTTTAAAGAACCCGCCAAACCCAATTCCTTTACTCGCGTCTGTGTATAATTGCATATCTGAGTCATTAAGCCAAAATTGCTCAGGAATAATTGTAGACCCATTGAACTGTTGCAAGAAAAGTAACCATATGTTCAAGTCACTTTTTGCGCCTGCAGATATCCTAATTTTGTGCCATGACTGCTTGACACCACATGTTAAGTCAATAAGGCGGCGCAAAAATGGTCTACCTGGGCCTACAGCCTTACACACAAAAGTAAGTGAACCTATGAGGGATTGCATGGCTTTTAATGAAAGCTTGGATTTATCTAGCGCTGCTTTGATGTTTTTCTGAATTTTTTCTAGTTTGTCATGTGGTACTGAAATAACTTGACGCTCTGAATCAATTTCTAGGCCTAAATACACCAACTTGGAGGAGGGGCCCACTGATTTTTCTACTGCCAGTGGGACTCCTAACCTTTTGCACACCTTTTCAAAGCAATCTACTAAACTCTTACAAGAGAGACTACTTGACTCATCTGCTGAGCCTGTAAAAAAGAAATCATCAGCATAATGGCATAGTCTATCTGTATTTGCCTCCTGTTTAACAACCCATTCGAGAAAAGTGGAAAACTTTTCGAATAGGGCAGGTGAGCATGATGCTCCCATCGGTAAAGCTTTGTCTACATAGTATTTGTTGTTAAACTTAATTCCAAGAAGGCAAAAATCCTCAGGATGTATTGAAGTAGCCTAAAGGCTGATTCGATATCAGATTTCGCCATGAGGGCGCCCATCCCCATTCTCATTACCAAGTTTACAGCTACATCAAAACTAGTATAGTGAACTTCGCAATAATCCCTATCTATACCATCATTAATAGATGAACCCTCTGGGTAGGATAAATGCTGAATAAGGCGAAATTTACCTGGTTCACTTTTTGGCACCACACCCACTGGAGACACAATCAAGTTGTGTATCGGCTTAGCCTGAAAAGGCCCCACAATCCTACCCAATTTAATCTCCTTATTCAATTTGGACATCACTACTTCTTGATTTTCATCTGTGGATTTTAGATTTTTGAATCTCTAGCGCAGCGATTCCTTTATAACCAAGTTTAAAGCCTTGAGAAAAGCCATCTCTCAAAATTGATGCTGATAATTTATCTGGGTACTTTTCCAACCAGGGCTGGATTGCGGTTATGTTCACCGGTGACACATACTTGCAACATACACATTGACCATTCTGACATGATAATTGTATTCATTGATCCAAGGCATTATGAGTTTCTGGTTCAATTGCTACCCCCTTTTTTGCAAGACTTGGCACCATGGGCTGGGTCTCTATACACTTTGCACACATGTGTTTGTATCGACAATTGGATCTAGAACATCCCTCTCTGTTGAAGTCGAAGCACACTGATGGGTGAAAGGGTCTGAAGTTAGACTTCTGAAATCCTTGTCCCCCTGTGCCCCCTTCTCTGTTGTAACCGAAGGGCAACGATGGTTGAAAGGAACGAAAGGGTCGAAAATTGGATTTCTGAAATCCCTGAACCCCACCCTGGGCGCTTGATGCTGATGACTGAAATCTACCCTGGCGATAATAAGGGTTAAACCCTTTTGCTTGATCTCTCTGAAAGGGTCCCTCATATGAATTGAATCGGGCAGGAGTGAAATATGGTGTCGGCATAGTCACAAACAGTGCCCATAATTCTCCATCAATTGTGGCCCAAGATTTTTCAGGATGTGCCTGTTGTCTCATTCTGAACTGTACATCATATTTACGCCACCCCCAGCCCCCAAATCTGAATGCGGCTGTACGTACTGTGTGCCCATATTTCAATCATTCTTGAGTGCGATGTGGGTGGACTCTCAAATATACTGCAGAGAACATAAAAAATTCACTATTCCACGCATTAATGGATGTAATTTTGCGGGGGGGTTTAGACTCCTTAATAACTACTTGACCTGTAGAATCAATGGTCAAGGCCATCTTTTGTGACTGGTTTTGCACATTCTCGTTTTCTAACAAAACCCCAAAATCCACAAATTCACTCTTTACGATTTTTTCTCTTACGTTTTTTGGCAGGTGCTCACCCAAGGGGCTACAAATTGAATTCAATGCAACAGGGACATTAGATGTCAATACATTTTGAATTCTAACTTGGGTACCTGAAGTTTCAGAATCAAAACTGTTTGTACTGATACAAATATTAGAACTTTGCTCACCGGCTTGACCTTGCAAAAGCTGAAAAGCATCCAAATGTTGCTGCTGTTGTGTTTGCTGCTGTGGTTGCTGTTGTGCTTGCTGTTGTGCTTGCTGTTGTGGTTGCTGTTGTGGTTGCTGTTGTGGTTGCTGTTGTGGTTGCTGTTGTGGTTGCTGTAGCAGTTGCTGTTGTGGTGGCTGTAATAGTTGCTGTAGTGGTTGGTGTTGTTGCGATGATGCCTGGTTACTCATTTGGTTAACTGCCAAGCTTACATTCTCCAAACTCAGAACTAACAGAATTGTTACCACCACCTTGTTGCTGCGGCCATTGCTGTTGTTGCATTGCAGTTTGGAAGCTATTACCAGTCTGTTGTTGTTGTTGTTGAGTAGGCTGATTAACAACTTGGCTAACCCTAGCAAAACTGTTCACACTGTCGTGTAGTTGTTGTTGCGGCAGCAGCTGATTATCATTGCTACCCGAAGGTTGAGACGATGGCGGATTTGAAGTAGAGGCCAAAAGACGATTTATTGCATTTGCCTGTGATCTCGTCTGTCTCGGAGCTGAAGTTCCTCTTGTTTGTCTTAATGAGGAAGCGCTAGCTGTATTACCAGCATTCCGATTAGTGGCTTTTTTTCCCCTCATTATCACAGTAATAACACAGTAACTGATGTATGTATCACAATTTTGTTAAGTAATTAACTTCAGTATCACAGTCGACTCACCGTATCACAGTAACACAGTAATAATACAGTAACAATCAATGTATCAAAAACTGATGAGTAATCGACTAGATGTATCATAATATCACAGTACTATCACATAAGCAATTCATGTATCCAAATCTGATCATTAGATCACTATCAGCAGACAGCAATTTTTTGGTCCTGTCTGATCGAAAGAGGAAATGCAAGTGCATCACAAGAAAACTATGGCCACAACAAAGGAATGGAAAAAAGAACGGAAGACCTGATTGGCTGTCCACCACTAAAGTGACTGGTGAGTGGCCAAGAAATTGAGCTTGTTGCTAGACAACAATAACAACCCTATAAACTATGACCTGAATTAATAGTTAGCATGAAAACCTGAAGGTAGGCCAGAAACTCTGAAGTGGGCTTGAGTGGACTCAAGTGGAAATTGAGAGGATAATCAAGCCTTTGCACTCAGATGCACATGACTGCCTAAGATCCCCTGATGCTAAGACAATCTAGTTTTTAAAAGATTTGCACTTTTAAAAACGGAATTGTTGGCATATTTAGAGGATTAGGACACAGCGTAAGATGTGCCATGGTCATGGTGGTGTTTTAATCAATCCTGATAATTAGTCCGTGATTGACAGGCAAGTTGCAGAAATTAAGAAAAACAAAATGAATCATGATAACTGTCAATCACAATTATCAAAATTGTAAAAATACATTTATATTAGAGAAGTATGTACATATAAATGTATCTGATATATAAAAAAATACAAAATTGTATAATTAAAATAATAGTATTTCAATTAATTTAGATTTATATCTTTGATTATTTTAGACACCACAGTTTAGAATGACCAGAAAACTTTCCTGGCAGTTGTTACTATAATAATATTTGACAAAGAATAACAAATTAAAATTAGAACAAAATCGTATTAATACTAGGCTTTAACCAGTTTTGCAAACAAAATCATTACATTTTTCTTCTTCGCGCACTGCCTCCCGTGCCTCCGTTACAAACACAAAACACGACCCGTAATTCTCGGGGTCTTAATCAAATTGAGAGCAGACTACTTGACCCGCGGACTTGTCAAGCAATCGATCGTACATCAGTGTGTAAAGCACGCGTCACGGGCCCGGGACTTGTCAAGCAAGGTACACGCCGTCGGTATGTTCTGGCACTTTCGCGTGCTTGGTCTTGGGAGCATTGATTGAACACATATCACACCCAGCGTTTTCGTGTAAGTGGCAGCAAATAATCCGCCGCTAACACGCAGTGCAAAAAGGGGGCAAAAGTCAGTGCACAGCACGGAACCCACAAAATATCTCAGAAGCTGCTGCTGGCGTTTGTTTTGCTAGATGTGCGCATTTGTGTTTGAAAAAATGAAATGAATATGAAAATATTTTTCAGTCCTTTTAATAGTTTCATAGGCCTATGTCAAAGAAGATCTTCTCTGATTTAATATGTTTATAAGACTGCAGGTTTTGAAAGTTTTGAACATCTCAAACTTATTTTGAGGCTTTTTTTTTTAAATTTTAACTGAGTTTGAGTCGGTAAAATAAAAAATACACAAAACTCGCCAGCGTTTTTTTTTTTTAATTTTCTAAACAAATTGAAATTCATAGCATAGGCCTAACATGTTCATAGCACAAGCCAAATTGTTACAAATACTCAACGTTCTGGTACATCACTGCATACTGAAAATACAAATTGTATTAGGGGCTGTGCAATAATTAAAAATTAAAATCGCTTGCCCCCCCCCCCTCTTGGCCCGCCAAAAATCGCTTGCCCCCCCCTCTCGGCCCGCCAAAAATTCCCCCCCCCTTTGAACATGCCAAATTTTTGGGATACCAATTTGCAAACCTTAAATAGTCTAGATATATGTTGCGAGTGCGCGAGTAGGAAAATTTGCATATTTAAACGTTTCCGTACTGTTTTCCTAAGCCTTTTTAGAGCGTTTTATTAAAAAGGCTCCCTATGAATGTGTGCCAACAATTGCTTGCTCCCCTCTCGGCTTGCCAAAAAATTGCTTCCCTCCCCTTTTGGCTCGCCAAAAATTTCTTACTCCCCCATTTTACCCTCCCCAGGGCTCATAATTATTGCACAGCCCTTAGTTACTGAACAATGGATTGTAAAAACATGACAAATTCATAAAATACATAAATATACATTTTAATGGCATAAAATTCACAGGACACCATCAAATTTGTTTACAAAGATATACAGTAAATAAATAAATAAAGAACACAATGTAAAGCCATTCAATAATATAATAAAATAATAATAATAATTAAGATATGATAATATATATCGAGTACTATTAATAAATGATAGTTATTTTTTTATTGTTATCATATGAAAATAGTAATAATACTACAGTAGGAAAAATATAGGAACAACAAACTTGATGAAGACAAGAATACAAAACAAAATGTATTATATGTGGGGGTGGGTGTGTGTGTGTGAAATAATGATAATAATAATAATAATAATAATAATAATAATAATAATAATAATAATAATATACTATATATAATAATATATATTATAATTATACTTTATAAGCACACTAAAAATACATCCATGCACTCGAGAGGTGACACGCTGAATAGCGATGGGAGGTCGTATTGATTACGTTATACCATAATACATGAATATAGGCCCTAAATGCAAACAATTGGAAGTTGTATTGATTGACCGTATGACCGCATGCATTGCATTCACGGCACTTGAATTGGGGCGAACTTGTCGTGGTATGTACGTGTATTGGGGCGAACTTGTCGTGGTATGTACGTGTATTGGGGCGAACTGGTAGTGGTATGTACGTGTATTGGGGCGAACTGGTAGTGGTATGTACTGGTGTGGGGCGAAACGTCCTGACACCATTCAACTTGCACACTGAGTGATTGCAGCCTAACCAACACGGCGGATTTAAAATCATTACAGCGACTCTCACCCAGTAATAATCAAATTTGTACTGTATTTAATTAATTTGAAGGTTTGTTTGTGGGGTTCATTATTGAACTCCAACGGTTTTAGCTTGTATTAATACTATTTATTAACATAGTTGTTTGTGATATTGTAAGCATTTTAAAATGTCAAAATAATCCCGTTCAATTACACGTCCGACAGAGGAAAATTCTTGAATTTAGTAAATTCATGCTGCACACCATCTGCTCCCCTTAAAACCAAACCCCTCCCAAAAGAAAATGTCAATAACCCCTTAACCCCCCTAGTGTAAAATATGGAGGGGCCACTTTAATCTTGTCAGTCCTTCAATCTACTTTTGCACATCTGATCACATAATTGCAAACCATGAACTAAATATTCTAGAATATTGTTTTTGGAAGAAAAGCATTTTATTGTAAAGGATTTACTTTTACAGAAACCTTGTTTATGTAGTTTCGAAGAATAATCCCAGGTTTATAAGCTTTTATATTAACATTTAGTTTTCTTTAATCTTTTTCCAGTTGCACCCTTTTCCCTTTTTCTTCCAAACCTTTTTCTAACAAATTGGAAATGGAAGAAATGAAACTTGTTTGCCCTTTGATCCACTTTTGAGGAAGTGAACTGTTCCTGATTACACATTACACCACTATACTATATATATAGCTGAATAATATAAATTAGGCATACACTATGAACATGTTGAAGACTGTTACAATTCTTGTTTTTGAAATAAAATGAGATAAGAATTGAAACTTTGAACTTGGAGGCAATAATTATCATGATTATAACCGGTAAGTGCAATAGCTGCCTTGTGAATATTTGGCAATTTACCCACAGTATATTGTAGTCATATACACATGGCAGCTACACATGGCAGCTATTGCACTTACCCACTTCTGGCACTGAGCAGTCGATGTATAAATGAGCAGGGGAGTGAAATCTACTCTTGTTTCCTTGGTACGTGTAAACTTGCCGGAAGTCATGGAAGAAATAGCGCCACCTGAAACTATGGTATGGAGGGCGTAGTACAAGAAAGGCATATCTGCAATAGCTGCCAGGTGTCATATGTGTACAATATAGAATGCAGAAATGTACAAATTGACTATAGGGCAGCTATTGCAGATAGGCCTTTCTTGCCCCAAACCCTTGGTATGTAAAAATGACCACTTCTGTAAAAAAAAAATGCTATTTAGCCTTGTCTGTCTCAGTTTGCTTCTCGCTCTCTGCTGTGGTACAATCACTGTTTAGTTCATCATGGCTGTGATTACATTAAAATACATCGGCATACTCTTATTGTGTCAAATCTTAGCACTAACTTCAGCAACCGGTCAGTCACCATGTCATTATCCACACGGAACTATTCCTTGTAAAGTCTTCAACCAGACACACCTAGATTGTGGCTCTAGAAACCTGGACTGCATTCCACCGTTACCACAGGTTGCTACTTGGGTGAATCTAACTGGAAATAAGCTTAATTTTATTCCTGATGAAGCATTCAGCGGTCTTGATAATTTGTGCGTTCTGGACTTGTCTTCAAATAATATCTCTCGTCTTTATGATGATAGCTTCAAAGGGCTAAATCAACTTCTAGAACTTGATCTTCAACAAAATCTCATCACCCATCTCGCTGCTACAACATTTGCACCACTCACAAACCTGACGGAGCTCAAGATTCATTTTGGTAGCTTAAAACATGTGACAAATACTCCTTTTTATCGTCTCACATCTCTGCTGAATCTATATGTAACATTGGAAATGGACACACTTTTGGATTATAGTGAGTTCTTCATTGGAATTTCAAAACTACAGTACTTGTATATTTTTAATATTTATGGAGATAATCCAAACTGTTTTGATTTTTGCTCACTTACCTCACTGGAGACTTTGATTTTGTCTGGTGTCGATATTCAGAATATTACTGGTGAATGCTTTGAAAAAATTCCATTTAAACATTTCAGATCCAGGATGTATTCCTCTAAATCCCACATTCCATTCAAGGATTTACGATATCTCACTAGCCTTTATCTGATGCCTGATGATTGGCCTTATTATAAAGTTAATTTCACTGCAGTCATCAAGGATTTGAGCTTGGTAAATTCACCATCACTTCAAAACTTAACACTTGAATTATTATATAATCCTGTCAGCTTAAATTCAACAACATTTGAGTCATTGGGAAAATGGAATGAGACATTAACTATGCTTGAAATCGTGAGTAATGAATTCTGGATTGATGATTCTCCTTTCAAATGGTTTCCAAATCTCGCATACTAACGATCACGTGGGGATTCTGGGAGTTATGAAACAATCAAAAGCTTCTCAGTAAATGCCTTTGATGGTTTAGAAAACTTGCAAGAATTACATTTAAACAATTTGTTTTTTAATGTATTTGAATCAAATGCACTACGCATATTCAGTAGCTACAATTCATTTAAGGTTTTGGATGTGTCGCATAATTCTATAGATCACAACGATGAAATCAGTGGTCAACTTTGCTCAATTTCATCTCTTGAGGAGCTAGATGTATCCTATAACAAGTTCTATCCATTTCCAGATTGCAACCAGCCACATTTAAACAAACTACATTTTGATAGAGACTCAATAATTATACGTATGGCAGTATATATATCAGTAATATGTCAATATGCACCTACTGTGAATGTTGTGGATGCCAAATCCTGGAATTTTGTACTTTCGAGTTGCACATGCCCAAAACTTGTGACTCTAGATCTCTCCAAAACATACCTGGGGTATTTGGATTCAGGTGCCAAAGTTTATTTACCACATTTACAAACTCTTCACCTGCGACATGTTTATATTCAAGCAGAATCACAATATCTTTGGAGTGTAAAAGCAATACTTAAGTTCTTTAAATCACCCAACCTGAAGGAGCTTGACTTAAGTTCCAATCAAATTACTACTTTTGACCAAGAAGATGCTTTATTACTGAGGAATTTGACATTTTTGGATTTGAGTAACAATATACTTATATCAATAAGCAATCTACAGTATCTGAAGTACATACACTCATTGTATTTAAGTGGAAATGGAATTATAAATGTCCAAGAAACATTTCTATCCAAATCAAGCCACCCAGAACTTCAACTTCTGGATCTTTTAAATAATCCACTGGTATGTGATTGCAATATTATGGCATTAAGGAACTGGTTATTAACAGATGAAGAAATATTTCTTAATGGCTACTTTGCTGATGTCAACAACTTTTGTTGCTATTCACCAGATTCAAAACAAGGTTTGAGTATAACTGAGATTGACTTGGACTGCAAATCAAAACTGTGGATTTACATTGTCATAGGTGTAGCGTTTTTGGTGCTTATAAGTGTTGCAACTATGTTAATAGTGCGGTATCGCTGGCATATTCAGTACATACGCTTCCTTCTGTTCAACAGAAGACCACATCAAAATCAGCTTGTTATTGATGATGATGATCATTTTGATGATGATGAGGAGGAGGATGGTGTACCTCGGTACGATGCTTATGTGATATACCATGGACAAGATGAAGATTGGGTAGATGGGGAACTTCTTGCCAACATCGAGGAAGGTGACGAACGATTCAGACTTTGTCTTAAGACCAGAGACATACGTGCAGGCAGACTCATCTTAAATGAATTGTCACTTCACATACAAAGAAGTCGCAAAATTATAGCAATCCTCTCGCCTCATTTTGTGGATGACAATTGGTGTCACTTTGAACTAAACATGTCCCATCGCAGGGTTCTGGAAGAGAACCCTAATGTCCTGATCTTTATTCTGCTGGAAGAGCTTCCTCAAAGGAGATTAACTCTGCTGCTAAGACAGTTATTCTGCAGAGTCCAGTGTCTAAGATGGCCTGGTGATGGATACGGACAATACCTTTTCTGGCAGCGCCTTAGAGAAGAACTCAAGAGGCCTGTGCCATTAGATCGCCGCTTCAATAATTAGGAATTTAAGACCTGTGGTTTGTACTGATCATTAGTTGTAGTACTGTTAGGCATCCAAACTCAATATATTTGACCTACTGTAGTAGAAGTTCTTATTTTTGTGTGGAGTTGAATTTGTGTAAATGTTAATTTTAAACACTTTCACATGTATTTATGTTTCACGTTTTGAGCTTTCTTTCCTGGACCTACACACTAAATAAACCTATTCGCATGTTGTTAAATTTGTACTTACAAAAATGTAGATGCCAATTTGCGAAAAACATGAAAATAAAACCCTCGCAAAAATAACCACGTTTACAGTAATAAGCACCCAAGGTATCCAAGTCATTCGGGGGGGGGGGGGGCTTTACAAAACAATGAAAAAATACAGGTTTAGTTTAAATTGTACTTTTATTTAGACATAGAGTGGGGTCCAGGGGCCTGCGTAAGCATCTGGTGGGGTGAGGGGCAACAGCCCAGTGAGGATCGAAGGGCAAAGCCCCATACACTACAAGGTTTTATACCTTTTTTTTGCATTTGAGGGGCTATTTTCACACATGTTAAGACAAAATTAACCTAAGTTAACCAAAATAGCATCCCAAGCACTTAAGTCATTCACTTGGGGGTAGTATTAAAAAAGGAAATGAATGTGAATTGGAAAATTTACACTAAAGCTCATATCAGCCTATTGAGTGATTGTGTATTGTTCCGAAAATTGCTTTTTTTTTTTTTTTTGACGTTAGGCCAAATTAAAAAAGATTTGTCTCAAATCTCTCCAACTCTTTACCAAAGATTTTTTTCAAATGTGAAAAAAACCACAAAGTCCTATTCTACTGTATGAAGTGTTGTATTGAACAATAAAGTGATGCTGCTATTGTATTGAAGTGTAAAAAGGGCATTTCGATCATATTTTTTATACACTTTTTCTGAAAAAAAAGAAGAAGAAGAATTTTTGTTACTAATGCTGGTGAATAAACTAATGCTGCAGGGAGCTTTGAGACAAACCTTTTTTTTAGTTTGGCCTTATTACATTTTTTCCTTTTTGGTATCCATTTTCAAAATATCTGAGGTAAGCTTAAGGGATCAGATAGCAAGGTTTGTACAGTATTTTTTGTGGGACCTGAGAGCACATTAAATTGCATTCGAATACTGAAGAATGTCCTTCTGATATCAAATAATTTTGATTTTTTTTTAATTCGCAATATACAAATTTATGGCAAATGCTTACAAATTGAGATTTTTGGTATTTAACAGTCCTCAAAGTAAACTTTATTAATCTAATAATATGTACTTAATGTGTTTGTAGCTAGGAGGAAAAGCCATCCATAATTTAACAATTTTGACCTTAGGTATTGAAGATTTACATTTTTTCCCAAAAGACCTATTTATTTTATTTATGCCTAAAGTTAGACCTGGTCCAACTTGTTTTGTGCATACAGACCAGAAGATTTAGATGGTTTATTTAGACATTTTATGGAATTGGGGAGCTTACATTTGTCCCTTGAAAATATCAGCCAGGGGCTGGTTATTATAGGAGTGTATGGCCACATTAATTAGGCTTACCAGTAATTATGTTTAATGACTTTTTCATTTAGAAAAATTTGAAATATCTCAATCATAGGGCTATTCCACTTAAAATGCAGACTATACCTGTGGAAGATTTTGGAAATAGAATACTATTGTTTGGAATTGGATACGAACTTTGTAATAAAGTCTTGTCATATATCTCCTTATTTTACAAAAACTTGATTGGCAGTTACATAGAATAGTTATGAAAATATTACTTATCGTATATGAACAATATTGCTCCATTAGGCTTAAAAAAATAGTTGACTTGCCCTTTAGGTACCAACACATGGGTCGGTTGGTCGATATATTATTATTATTTTTGTTGTTGCAATTTCTGCAAAATACGATGTGATTCCTAATACTTTGCATAAAGAATTTTAGAGAAATAGAGACAGTATGCACTTTACAAATGTACACATCTTCAGGTGTGTATTTTATCGAATATACTACGGAAAATGTGATTCAAATCAATACAGGAAACACGACTGAACACAATTTCCATCCCACATTTCCCTGTTAAAGTTACAGGGTATGTTTACGCTGCCAAAATTAACAAAACTAATGCAGAAATAGAGTCAGAATTTGTAAGACATTGATGATTTTATGCGTTTATACTGCAGTTTAACATAAATAAAAGACATATTTTGAATATTATAAACCAAAATATGACATTTCTCTACAGTCAAATTATAATAAATAAATAATGTGACCACATTCTTTCAGATTTTTGGGTCGGTCGATAAGGGCAAGTCAACTTATTTTTTTTTAAGCCTTATACATTTTTTTACTTCTCGAGAAATATGTTCCAACTCGTTCTCAAACAGTCTAAAGCAAATAGAACGTGGGCAATTGGTGTTTAGTTATATAGCTGCTCCACGCTTATGGAATGAGCAGTTCTAAACTCAAATCTGCTCAGTCTTTGCAACAGTAGCACAGAAGTGTAAGATGCTCTCAGATTTATGGTTGCCTTGTTTAGCTTTATGAATATTGATAAGAAATATAGCATATGTTTCACATTAGTCATTGAATAATATACAAATATTGACTGCCCAAGAGGTGAATGGTCAAAACTATTGCCTGGGTGATCTCAAAACAGTACTATTTTTCGCTGATGGAAAATAGTACGGTTTTGAGATCATGTTTTATGTACCTCATACATGGATTTTTTTACCAAATATTTACACAACCCGGAACCCCAATTGGGAACTCAAGAATATATAAACTATTTCATGCCACATGATGTGGTTTTAACCAATCAAACAACAAGAATCTATGTATGTGGTATATAATATCTTTATGATAATCAGTACAGAGAAATTATTCAGATCCATAAGTAATGGTGTTCTTTTTCACTTTATGCGGGTGTCGACTGCAGATAGATGACAAGTTTCATTTTTTAATTTAAAAATATCAGAATTGTTCATTTTCATGACCATTTGGAATGAGCAAGAAAAATGCTTAAAATGAGTACAAACAAGCCTAGTATTGGTTCAGTGGTTCTTAAGATAGCTCTTGATATTTTGACAAAACTTTGACTTATTTTTATGTTGAAGCCTATATATTTTTTTATTGGCTAGCATGCAGAGCATCATTCTTGTAAGAGCACAGCTAGATTTGGACTGAAATAGTACTGTGACGAATCACTAGTCATCATCATCATCATCATCATCATCAGTTGGCTGCGGAGCAGGCGACTACAAGGTTTCTCCAACTATTGCGATCTTGGGCAAGCGAAACAATTTTGTTTGGCTGCAACATCTCCCAGGAGGTGTTGGACATACTGTAAGTACAGTGTGCGCGGCCGTCCCGGTTTCCTCTTCCCATGTGGTGGAATATAGAGGGCATATTCTTTCACAGGCTCGTCGCCTTCAAGACGCAGTATATGGCCGAGAAATTTGAGTTGATGAATCTTGACTCTGGCAACCAGTGGAGTGGTGTTGGTCAGATTGTAGATGGTTTCATTTGGAATCCGATCCACACGCTTGATGTTTAACATGACTCTGTACCAAGATGTTGCAAAGGCAGGACAGGATATTTCAAAACAATTTGTGAAACCCTCATATCAAGAGCATAAAATTTCCTTTAATTTACTGTTTAAACATAAAATTTCAGACTGTGGATTCCAAATCAATGAACAATCGTAGCAAAAGGTGGCAAAGGTGAGAGAAAATTGCTTCCTTTATGTGCAAACCACAGGATCTGTGGTGCAAACATGACTGAAACTTTACTTAACAACATAATACTTATTATTTCCTCATTTAAACATTGTATATTTTGTTATTCATGCAGGGGGGGTTACACATGTAATATAGGTCATACCGCACAGGTGAAAATGGGCTATTCCAGTTGAAATCCTTACATCCCTATAGAAGACATGACTTTAATCTCCCACACAGGGAATGTGAATTTCAAATGGAGTTACCCATTCAGGTAGTGCCATTTAATATTCTCACTCCCTGTGTAGAAGACATAGGCCATGTGTTCCATAGGGGGTGTATGGTTATTAATTGAATAGCCCAATGCAGGAAATGAACACCACAGCAGATACTGCATTGTGCTTGGGAGACAGGGGGTTATGAATCGGCTTGTCCTCAATTGTAACTGTGTTAATGCTGTCGTATTTTTTACTTCATCAAAAATGATCGTGAATATTGATATGTCATGCTTTTTAAGTTTGGTAAACTTTGGAGGCAGATGGTTTTAACCCCATGAGAACTACCTGCTGATTGGCCAAAAAGAAGTTTTCATTATCAATTGGACCAATCAGCAACATTGTTAGAATAATTTCACCGCACAAAAAAATTGGGGTGAATTATTTGCAAAGCTCCATTCTGATTGGTGATTAAAGTGAAGATATCATGTAATTGACCAATCAGAAGCAATGTTAGATCGGCAGGTAGTGCTCAGGCAGGGGGTTAAAACACCAGACCTGTAGGCAGGGGGTGCAGCTGCAAATTGAGTTCCCAAAACTTTGGCATATGAAAAAGGGGATGGAAGCAAGGATTTTTTGCAGGCTGAGATGGGGGGGCAAGGTTGTTTTTTGCAGGCGGAGATATTGGGGAGGGGGGCAATAATTATTTGGTAGGCCATTTTTGAAATTTACTCATCCTGTGGGACAGATAAATTTGCACAGCCTTTAGTAAGTTCGCTCCGGAGTTGAGATCTTTTTCAAGTTGCAAAAGTGATGTCATTTTTGCCATAGCGATTTGTAAAAATACCTTTTTTTTTTTTTACTTATTTGAAGGGAGGTGTTTTTGATTCAGTCTGCTTCCACTAAAGCTGAGTGATTGAGATGCGCACCACTTTTGGAAAACGATGGGCAATCACCGAAATTTATGATGCATCACTCCATAGGCATAGATCGGGGGGTGGGATCTCCCCTGCTGACAGCGGTATGTGAAAATAAGATCAGGGAAAGAAACTTTATACCTCTGATACTGGCTATAGGGGTAACATTTCTACTTTTGCACGTGACTGATCACATATTTTGCACATCATGTACTAAATATTCTAGAATATTGTTTTTGGAAGAAATGCATTTTATTGTAAAGGATTTACTTTTACATAAACCTTGGCCTTGTTCATGTAGTTTCAAAGAAAAAAGTCAAGTTTATATTAACATTTTATAAAAAACAATTTTCTTCTAATCTTTTTCATGTTACACTCTTTTTCCTTTTTTCTTCTAAACTTTTTTAACAAATTGGAAATGGAAGAAATGAAACTTGTTGGCCCTTTGATCAGGGCGGATTTAGCTTTTTGGGGCCCTGGGCCAGGCCAAAATTTGAGGCCCCCTCACGCACCTTGAGGCATATGCACTCAAGTGGCAAAGTTTGTAGATTTTACTGGGACATTTGCGCGTGAAAAAAATTCAAATTTAGACTATTTTAGCCCAAATTGAAGCTGAATTTTACTATATAACAAGCCAGTGCACGCGAAGTGCGAAAATTGTGCAATTTTTGTACCCTATTTTGGCCCAAAATATCGTGTTTTTCGACTAAAATGGAAGATGCCCATTGCACATGGCAATTTTGGGGCCCCCATGGTAAATCCGGCCCTGCCTTTGATCCACTTTTGAGGAAGATGTGAACTGTTCCTGATTATACATTACACCACAAATACTATATAGCTGAATAATATAAATTAGGCATACACTATCGACTGTATCATAATTCTTGGAAGCAATAAGCCCTTTCACAGTTTTGGAAATTTCAGGACAGTTTCTAGCCAGCTCATCAATAGGGGAAGGTGGGGCATAACGGACCCCCGGGGCAAAACGGACCTAAGGGAAAAATAGGCCTTGGCAATACTGTCGTCTATGCAAATTATATTGAGGAACACAAGTATAGCCACTGAGATTTACAACAAAAATTTGATCTGAAACAATCTACTGACATCCGAGCAAGATCGAGTCAAAAATTACAACCTGTCTGACGTAAGATATGTAGATGTTTAATGTGCGGACATTTTACTTCATTAATATCGGATTCCCAAATAATTGCGTATATTGTAAACACTATAGGTATAGCTTTGAGCTGTATGTACTGCATGGTCTATATGCTACAATGTATTATGCATGCAACCTATTCCTAAAAAATCTGGTATGGGGCAAAACGAAACCCCTCGTGTGGGGCATAACGGAACAGGGTTCCGTTTGCCCCAGGCGCTTTGTCCCACAGATGGGTTCCGCTTTGCCCCAATTGGACATAATACATCTTCACTCAAGGAAATGTAGGCGTTATCTAGGGGCCTACTTGAGCATGGTAAACACTTCGCTGAAACATAGGCATATTAAACTAGGCCTACAGATAGAATTAATGATTAAAAGTTAACCGTACTCCACAGAGATGGGTAGGCCTACTTAATATTTCTTTCTAATCAAATATTGGTCATACATATTATAGGCCTACTAGGTCTATAAGACGTTAACCACTCACTCCACAGAGATGGTAGGCCCACTTTATTGTAACTGAATATAGGCCTACATATAACTAGGCCTAGGGCCTACCGATGGAACTGCTAATATAAGTTTACACCCAGGGTGCCGTTTTGCCCCATAGTTCCGTTTTGCCCGATAGTGGGGCAAAACGGTTTTATTTTTTTTTGAAAATATTTCTTCATTTTTATAAAAAATTGTAAGATTCAAGTTATATTGGTTAATGGTATATTAAAGCTTAATACAATCTTCAACTGAACATATAATTTTTACAGTCATATTACTTATGGTGACGTCCTAGAGCATCCTCGAAGTTAAGTGTTCCGTTATGCCCCACCTTCCCCTACTTTCCTTGTCTTATGCAAGTGTTCAGAAAACATCAAGGACAAAAAAATATGCAAAACGCACATAGGAAGTATTTCTTACAAATTGCTTACAAGTGTACCCTCATTGAAATACTGTGCCGAGTCCTCAATGTTTATTTACAAGCATTACCCATAATGCCCTTTGATCTGTAATTGTTAAAAGGCTTATAACTACAACCCATATATTATTACCTCCTCAATACCTTGTGTATGCAGGCATGTGATTTTTCCGCGGATTCGTGGATTTGAGACCAAAATCCGACCCCCCTGAGATCAATGTAAATCCGTTGAGACATTGGGGGGGGGGGGGGGGAGGGCCCCCTCTAAGCTCCTGAACATTGGCAAAGAGCATCTCTCTTTTTTTTAACAAACTTCTTGTTTCGGCCATGTGCCAAGTCATAAGGCATGCTGAAAAACACGCAAAATTCGCCCAATGTGTTTTTCCTGCGAACATGAATGGAAAAACTGCCGATTATTCATGAATTACTATTTTAAGAGTCGCCCAAAGAAACGCTATTGTAATTTTACTAACAATTTCTATGATTGGTCCATTTTGACGTCACTTGCCGATATAAACCAATCACTGATAAGCTTGCATTCTATCAACATTGTTCGGCCATCTTTAATTTTGATAACTGATATTGCGTGATCGACAGGATTTGTTTATCGGTATCGAACCAAAATCAAGATGAAAACGCTTCAGAAAAATGATGCGAACGTCGGCGTAGTTGATAAAGATCTGAAAAACAAGTTCCGCTGGAGCTGGCTGGATCACGAAGTGAAAGTAATACATGTTAAAGATGGTCGCGAATTGAGCTGTACGGTGGAGGAAAATGGTATCAAAAAAATTGCTGTCGCCGGTAAAGCTTATTGCTCACTGTGTGGGGACATGATATCTTATGGATCCAAGAGAAGAATTGCTTTAACGGACCATCTAGAAACCCTCTAATAAGTGAGGTTAAGTATTTGATTTTCACTCACATTGTACTAAAAAGTGGTATTTTTTCATTCAAATTAAACATTTTGTCTTCATTTATGTGTCTCTTTTTCCTGTAAAATTGCTCTCCTGAGAGGGCCTCAATAGGGTTTTTACAGTGTAGAAGCCCTCTGGCTTCGGGGGCTCCGTCCCTCGACCCCGCCGGGGCTTCGCCCCTGGACCCCACCAGGGGCCCTTAAGTGGGCCCCTGGACCCCGGCCATGAGGGGCAAGAGCTTTACTCACTACGCTCGCCCGGCCGCAAGTTTCCTCCATTCTGGGAATTCCTAATCACATGCCTGTGTATGAATGAACAGGGAAGTGTAATCTACTCTGATTTCCCTGTCATGTGAAACTATTGTATCAATGATGTAGTACAAGAAAGCTTATCTATAATAGCTGCCAGGTGTAGATGTGTACAGAATGCAGAAATGGTCAAATGTCTAAAGGGCAGCTATTGCAGGTATGACTTCTTGCATGCACTTGCACTTCAATGTAACGGAATAGCTGCCAGGTGTCATATGTGTACAATATAGAATGCAGAAATTGTCGAATGTCTATAGGGCAGCTATTGCAGATAGGCCTTTCTTATACCAAACCCTCGGTATGTAAAAAATTGACCACTTCTGTAAAAAGTGCTATGTATTCAAGTCTACAATCAGTTTGCTTCTCCTCTCTGCTGTGGTACGTAACCATCACTGTTTAGTTCATCATGGCTGTGATTTTGTTAAAATACATCGGCATTCTGTTATTGTGTCAAATCTTAGCAGCAACCAGTCAGTCACCATGTCATTATCCACATGGAACTATTCCTTGTAAAGTCTTCAACCAGACATACTTAGATTGTGGTGCTAGAAACCTGGACTGCATACCACCGTTACCACAGTTTGCGACATGGGTGAATCTAACTGGAAATAAGCTTAATTTTATTCCTGATGAAGCATTCAGCGGTCTTGATAACATGTATGCTCTGGACTTGTCTTCAAATAATATCACTCATCTTTATGATGACAGCTTCAAAGGGCTAAATCAACTTCTAGAACTTGATCTTATGTCTAATCGGATCACCAGTCTCACTGCTACAACATTTGCACCGCTCTCAAACCTGACCGTGCTCAAGATTCATTTTGTTAGCTTAAAACATGTGACAAACACTCCTTTTATTGATCTCACATCTCTGCTGAATCTAGATGTTATGTTGAAATGGACACACTTTCGGATTGTGGGGATTTCTTCATTGAACTTGCTAAACTACAGTACTTGCTTGTTTTAAATAGATATGGAAAGAATCCAAACTGTTTTGATTTTTGCTCACTTACCTCACTGGAGACTTTGATTTTGGTTGGTATCGATATTCAGAATATTACTGGTGAATGCTTTGAAAAAATTCCATTGAAACATTTCACATCCACTTTGTATTCCTCTACATCCTACATTCCATTCAAGGATTTACGATATCTTACAAGCCTTTATCTGACACCTAACGATTGGCCTTATTATAAAGTTAATGTCACTGCAGTCATAAAGGATTTGAGCTTGGTAAATTCACCGTCACTTCAAAACTTAACACTTGAATTATATAATTCTGTCAGCTTAAATTCAACAACATTTGAGTCATTGGAAAAATGGAATGAGACATTGACTATGCTTGAAATCGTGAGTAATGAATTCTGGATTGGTGATTCGCCTTTCAAATGGTTTCCAAGTTTATGCATACTAAGGATACATGGGGATTCTGGGAGTTATGAAACAATCAAAAGCTTCTCAGTAAATGCCTTTGATGGTTTAGAAAACTTGCAAGAATTACATTTAAACAATTTGTTTTTTAATGTATTTGAATCAAATGCACTACGCATATTCAGTAGCTACAATTCACTTAAGGTTTTGGATGTGTCGCATAATTCTATAGATGAAAACAATGAAATCGCTGATCAACTTTGCTCAATTTCATCTCTTGAGGAGCTAGATTTAATCCTATAACAAGTTCTATCCAATCCTGTATTGTAACCTGTCATATTTAAACAAGCTACGTTTTGCTAGAGACTCAATCAAATTTCAGTCAGTTGTAAGAATATCAAGCATATGTCAATATGCACCTATTATGAATGTCGTAGATGCCAAATTCTGGCAAGTTTCTCTCAGTAGTTACACATGCCCAAAACTTGTTACTCTAGATATCTCTGAAACATACCTGCGTTTTTATAATTCAGGTACCAAAGTTGATTTACCACATTTACGAAATCTATACCTGCGACATGTTTATTATCAAGCTGAATCACAATATCTTTGGAGTGTTAAAGCAATACTCAAGTTCTTTAAATCACCCATCCTGAAGGAGCTGGACTTAAGTTCCAATGAAATAACAACACTTGACAAGGAAGATGCTTTGTTACTGAGGAATTTGACATGCTTGGATTTGAGCAACAATCAACTTGCATCTTTAAGCAATCTACAGCATCTGAAATACATACATTCATTGTTTATGAAAGGAAATGGAATTACAAATGTCCCAGAGACATTTCTATCCAAAACAGGCCACCCAGAGTTTCAAAGCTTGGATCTATTAAATAATCCCCTGGTATGTGATTGCAACATTATGGCATTAAGGAACTGGTTATTAACAGATAAAGAAGTATATCTTAATGGTTACTTTGTTGATGTCAGGAACTTTTGTTGCTATTCACCAGATTCAAAACAAGGTTTGAGTATTACTGAGATTGACTTGGACTGTGAATCAAAACTGTGGATCTACATTGCCGTAGGTGTGGCATGTTTGGTTCTTTTAAGTGTTACAACTATGTTAATAGTGCGGTATCGCTGGCATATTCAGTACATACGTTTCCTTATGTTCAACAGAAGACCACATCTAAACCAACTTGTTGTTGATGATGATGATGATCATTTTGATGATGATGAAGATGAGGATGGTGTACCTCGGTATGATGCTTATGTCATATACCATGGACAAGATGAAGATTGGGTAGATGGTGAACTTCTAGCCAACATCGAGGAAGGAGAAGACCCATTCAGACTTTGTCTTAAAACCAGAGACATACGGGCAGGCAGACTCATCTTAAATGAATTGTCACTTCACATACAAAGAAGTCGCAAAATTATTGCAATACTCTCACCTCATTTTGTTGATGACAATTGGTGTCACTTTGAACTTAATATGGCACATCGCAGGCTTCTGGAAGAGAACCCTAATGTCCTGATCTTTGTTCTCCTAGAAGAGCTTCCTCAAAGGCGATTAACTCTGCTCCTAAGACAGTTGTTCTGCAGAGTTAAGTGCTTTAGATGGCCTGGCGATGGGTACGGACAGTACCTATTCTGGCAGCGTCTTAGAGAAGAACTCAAGAGGCCTGTGCCATTAGATCGCCGCTTTGAAAATTAATTAACTAAATCTTGTGGTTTTAATGATCAGTAGTAAAGTAATAGGAATCCAGACTCAATGATATTTTACCTAATTATCACTCTTGGCACTTATGTCAGTCACTTTCAGGGGAGCTTATTAGTGGTGTAACCAGCACTTGTTTAGAGGGGTGGGGTGAGGGGGGGGGGGCAAGGCAACATACAAGGGGCAAGTTTTGACAAAAATGGCCTAAAAGTACCAACAAGGTCAACAAATCTTAAATATCAGGGCACCCAGCTTATAAAAGGAAAATGAACGACAAGTTGGGAATTCACATGTACTAACACATTACAAATAAGTTATCTGCTGTTAAAATCATCAAATCCTAAGCTGGAAGGTTTGATGGTAATATTATTTTGACAAAATTTAGTTGTATGTGACACCATCTGGTCCATGGGGGCCAAAGGTGGCAAATTTGAAACTGAGATAAAGGTAAAAATATAGAGTAAAAAACAATAAAATACATAGGCATCAAAAAACTTCATAACTTTAAAACCGAGTATGCTAGACCTTTTGTGTTTTCAGTAAATGATATCCTATTGTATGTATAATGTAATAATTACAGTAACTCAATTTTCAAAAATGCCTCCTTTAGCCCCCATGGACCAGATAGGTTCATTGAAAAGGGGTCAGATAATTGCCCAGCGCCGTGCATCCGTGGGTATTGATGCTTGTTGGTGAACTTTAAAAACACCCCCTTTTGCATCTCATTCGCAAAGTTTTCAGGGAAAAAACACCCCTTTTTTTAGTGATTTGGCGAATTATTTGCCCTTCGACAATACCCCTATTTTCGCTAAAACGTGAACAATATTTCTAATATGTGACACATATATATCTCTTTTCTATCTGTCGGGTGTGTTTGTGTCTGTGTTCGTTCAGAGCTGTAAGACGGATCCATAAGACGATAAGGGGATGCTACTCGGTGGGAGGAAGAATATCCAGCTCTGCTCTATGCCCGTATGTTTTTCTGTGAAAAATATGTAAATTGATAGCGGAGTTCATTAACAAATTATCTCGCAAAACCTGGTGGAAGGAACCATACACATCTGCTGATCACCTGATTAGGTTTTTGGTGAAAAGTGTGCACATTTAGTCATTAATTTGCATATTGGGAACTCTTCTACCAAAAATGGTTTGAAATGTGTTGGAAATATGATAAAATAAAGGGTTTCAGGGTGATCCAATATGTTTCAGAGGTGTTCCCAATTGTTTCAGGTGTTTTGAAGTGTTCTGGCTTGTTCTGAAGTGGTTCTGGGTGTTCTGAAAAGTTCCAGGATGTTCCTGGGTGTTTTGTAGTATTCCAGGTTATTCTGAAGTGTTGCGAGGTGTTCCAAAATGTTCTGGGTGTTCCAAAGCATTCATGGGTGTTCAGAAGTGTTGGGGTATTCCGTAGCATTCTGGGATGCTCCAAAGTGTTCCAGGGTGTTCTAAAGTGTTTCAAAGTGTTCTGAGGTGTTCTGAAACATTCCAGGCCATTCCAAAGTATTACAGGGTGTTCTAAAGTGTGCCACAGTGTTCTGAGGCATTCTAGGCTGTTCCAAAGTGCCTGCTCCAGGATGTTTCAAAGTATTCTGTGTTGTTACAAAGTGTTATGGAGTATTCTAAGGTATTCCGGGTTGGTCTAAAGTGTTGCATGGAGTTCTAGAGTGTTCCATGGTGTTCTAGAGTGGTCCATGGTGTTCCAAAGTGTTCTGGAGTTTTGGGGATGTTCTGAAATGGTCCTAAGTGTTCTGGGGTGTTCCAAAGAGTTCCAGGCTGCTCCAAAGTGTTTTGAGTTGTTCTGAAGTTTCATTGAGCTCCGAAGTGTTCTGGAGTGTCCTGAACTGTTCCTAGGTGTTTCAAAGTGTTCCGGGCTATTCTGATGTGTCTCGGGATGTTCTGAAATATTTTGGGGTGTTCTGAAGTATACCAAAGCATTTCAGGGTATTTCAAAGGGTTCTAAGATGTTCCAAAGTGCTCTGGAACATTTCGAAGTATTTTTGGGTGTTCCAAAGTGATATAGTGTGTCCCATGTTGTTCTGGGGTGTGGCAATGTGTTCTTTTGGTGTTCCAAAGTGTTGTGAAATGTTCTAGGGTGTTCTGAAGTGTTCTGGGGTGTTCTGAAGAGTTCCAGGGCTGTTCCAAACTGTTCCGAGGTGTTCCAAAGTATCCCAGAGGCGTTCTGAAGTGTTTCGGCTAGCGGCTTGGTCTGAAGTGGTCGGAGGTGCTCAGAAGTGTTGGGGTGTTTTGTAGCATTCTGGATGTTCTGAGGTGCTCCTGGACATTCCAAAGTGTTTTGGAGTGTTCCAAAGTTTTCTGGGGTGTTCCCAAAGAGTTCTGTGATATTACAAAAAGTTCTTAGAGTTCTGGGGTGTTCTGAAGTATTCCCATATGATTCTGATGTTCCAAATTGTTTAAGGGTGTTCCAAAGTGTTCTGAAATGTTCCAAAGTGTATCAAAGCATTCCAGGCTATTACAAAGTGTTCTGAGGCATTTCAAAGTATTTTGAGGTGTTCCAAAGTGCTCTGGGCAAAGTATTTTGAGGGTGTTCCAAAGTGTTATGGTGTGTTCCAAAGTGTACCATGGTGTTCTGGGGTATTCTGAAGTGTTCCATGGTGTTACGGAGTGTTAAGAAGTGTTGCAGTGTGTTCCAAAGTGTTCTGGGTTTTGCTAAGTATTCTTTGTGTTCCATAGTGTTATGAAATGTTCCAGGGTGTTGCAATGTGTTCCTTGGTGTTCTGAGGTGTTCCAAAGTTTTCCAAAGTATTCCTGTTGTTTTTGGTTCTGAAGTGTTCCAATGAGTCACAAAGTGCTCTGGAGCATTTCAACGTATTCCAGAGCGTTCCGGGGTGTACTGAAGTGTTTCATGGTGTTCCGGAATGCGTCATGGTGTGCTTAAGTGTTTTGAGGTGTTACGAAGTGTTCCGTGTTGTTCCGAAGTGGTCCAGGGTGTTCCGAAGGATTCCGGATGAAGTTGTGTTGGGGTGGGTCAAGGGATGGGTCAAGTGGTGTTAAGGTGGATCAAGTGGTATCATGTTCACAGTTCAAGTGGTTTCATGGTGGGGTAAGTGGTGTAGGTTAATGTGTAACTGGGGGATACAAAGGTGTTTGTTGCTACACTTGGGAGGACAGGTTAGTGTGGGAGGACGGGTCACTCACTTCACTACTTCACCTCACAGGTTTTTGTCAGGGTCCTCCGGTTTTCCTACTACATTTAACCCCCTGATCACTACCTGCCGATTTAACATTACCTCTGATTGGTCAATTGCATGATATCTTAACTTTAATCACCAATCAGAATGGAGCTTTGCAAATAATTCACCTCATTTTTTTTGTGTGGTGAAATTATTCCAACAATATTGCTGATTGGTCCAATTGATAAATGAAACTTCTTTTTGGCCAATCGGCAGGTAGACGCATTGTGGGAAACTTTATGTACAGTTGAACTTTTGTGTATCAGGAAAATTGCTTTAATTTTTAATTTTTAATTTATTAAGTGTTCATTTGTTGTAAGGCCCTTTACAATTAATTCTTAGTTTCCTGTTTCCCACCTACGTCCAAGGTAGAGAATTGCAAAATATTTAATTATTTTATTTTTATTTTGGATTTTCTCTTTTAAAATAACTTTAATAACTTCAATTTGATACTTTATGACTTTGATCATATCAACTATAATGATGGATAAACAAAGAACATAACTGTACCATTACTTATGTATAAACATAGTTGTAACATAATTAAATGCAGGTTCTTAGTCAAAACGGGTTGTTGTAGGTTGCGACCACATGCTTAAAAATAAAGAAAATAATAGATAATTAATAATTAAAAGTCGCCTCATCCCTTGTTTTCAACAATGAAACAGGAAACTAAGAATCAATTGTGAAGGGCCTAATGTGTTACTGTAAAGTCAATATTTTCATGAGAAGATATTTTTCGCGATTTTGAAGATTTTATCAATTGCGCGAGAATTAAATTTCGTGGTTTTGATATTGATATAATAGAAACCTAATGCAAAAGGTTATTTTCGCGAGTTTTTATTTTCGGGATTTTATGTCCACTCGCGAAATTCGCGAAAATAAAAACCTCACGAAAATTTCCACTTTTACAGTATCACTAAAATATTTTACAAGAAAAAAATCTATGCATGCATTGTATCATATGCCATGTATGCGGAAATAAGTGTAAACAATGTAAATAAAAAAGACTGCTTCAGGAAAAATGACTAAATTGGTTATTTTTGCAATAATTTTGTCTCATTTCATAATCGTGGTTTAAAGGGGAATATTTTATTGTCATCTTTCCCTGGGTAAGATCAGACAGCAAGCCAGGCCACGGCTAGGCGGTAACATGAGTAGGTTTATTTCACCTTGAAGGCATGGATAGTCTTGCAAATATGGGATAACTTACCCCTAGGCCAATATGCGTGAATTATGTGCCTGAATCCCTGCCCCCGGGACCCCGGCAATAGCAGGAACTTAGCCGGGACTTACCCGGGGATGTAACAGCTTATTGGATCCCCGAACTACCGGGATATAGCCGGGACTTATACGGGATGTAATGCATCTCGAAGGGCTGGGATCTACCCAGTACATTATAAAAGAATACTCTCAACTGTGCAGGGTCGTAAAGCGGGGAAACAGTGATCTGTTCTGTCCATATAACAGGGGAATCCAGGTTTTTGATATTATAATTTGAATCTCAGAATTCATACACATTTTGTGATCTTTCTGGTAGTTGTCCCAGGGTTAGGGGGCAGGGACTTGCCCGGGATGTACAAGAAAATATTGCCCCGCCCCGCCGGGACTGTTACATGGTTGTAACAGTTTCCAAAATTACGTCCCCGCCTAAGTCCCCGCTATCCCTGGGTCCTGGGGGCAGGGACTGCAATTGACAGCCGCATTAGTAGGACTACAACTGGTACAAGGTGTCCCAATAAAAACAGTCACCCATTATGTGACCCCATTGGAAATTCACACTCCCTGTATGGCAGATGTCTTCCATATGGGGTGTATGATTTTCAATTGGAATACCCCAATGTTTTTTCCAATTTTTTTTAGTGGATATCTAATTTTCACATGATTTATTCAAGATTTTACATCAGAAATGTTTTGCATTTGCATCGGATATTGAGCCACTATGGTTGACTTCAGTGGAGAACAAAAAAATCTGATTTAGATAACAAAATCTGATAAAATAAACGAAATGTTTGATTAAAAAAATATTAGAAATTCATAACCTCATTAATAATTGCGATGTTTGCAATCCAATTACATTTAGTTATTTGTGAAAACGCGAACGCAAATCGAGGTCATTAATATCTCACAATTGAACGCAAAATGCGTAATTGTTCCAATGTCGCCCACAATTGACCGGCGTTTGTGTGTTGTTCGTTGAACAAACTGCGCGCGCGCTGGCTGCTGTATTTGGATTGCGCGCTACCATATTTGAACAGATTGTGATACGCACTTTTGTTATTGGTTGTCATGTTTTAGCCTGATCTATTTTTGGAAAGGGAAGATGTAAAAATCATCTATTTTATCAACTTTTGAGTAAAATTTTGTGTTATTTTGTAAGGTGAAGAGATTAAAGCAAAATGTTTAGATTTTTCACAATGCCCTCCAAATAACTGATGCGCAGTTATTAACCTCTAAATCAGCAACCGTGGTGTCGGGGTGCCCTGGTCTGCAGGACTTGAGTTAGTACAGGTATGGGCACCGTACAACTTACAGTACCGGTATTCATTAAGGATGAGTATTAGGTGGGGGGTAAGTCAATCAGGGAGTATGGGTACTGATCTATAACTCTCTCCATGCGGGTGTCGACTGCAGGTGACAAGTTTCAATTTATTTTTAATTAAAAAAATTCAGAATTGTTCAATTTCATGACCATATTTAGAATCAGCATGAAATATGCATCAAATGAGCACAAACAAGCCTAGTATTGGTTAAGTGGTGCTTCATCTACATTTGGAGATCAAGCCTTTTCTGTTGTTGCATCCACACTTTGGAACTTGTTACCTCTGAATATAAGAACCTGTAATTGTTTTCAGACTTTTAAGAACTTGTTTAAAGACTTATTTATTTAGCAAATCATATACCAAACATAACTGATGTAACTGAAGTAACTGAAGTATGTATATATTTTAATGTTTAATTGTACTATTTGTTTTTCATGCCTGCGCCTCGGAATAGTTCTACTAGATTGATGGCGCATTACAAATGCTTATTATTATTATTATTTATTAAGATAGCTGCTGATAATTTGAGAAAAATATCTCAAAACTTGGACTTTCTATGTTGAAGCCTATGGTTAGCATGCAGAGCATTAAACTTGTGCAAAATGAATAATTTGCCTGTGCAGGTGGAGGGGGGGTCATAAAAATTTCGACCGAAGATAGGGGGGTCGTAAATTTTTTTGGCCACAATAGGGGGGTCATAAAAAAATTGACTCCGGTCACCAACATATTTGGGACCCCCCTCTTCCAAAGAAAATGCCAGCCCCCTTAGAACCTGCATCTTTTGTATAATAGTTGATGTGCAAAAGGGAGTCATAAAAGTGTGAACTTCAGATGGAAAAAAGGGGGGGCAGGGAGCTAAAAAGCATACTTTTTATGAATTTATCTTTCAAAAAAGGGCTAATTTCAATGTTTTTCCAGAAAAAAGGAGATGTTTTGCAAATTTTCCTTCAAAATGTTGCTTTCTTTCTTTATCCAGGTACCGTCAGTGAATTTGCTTACTGTGAGAATGAACACGGTGTCCAGGTGCCCAAACATTATTGCAACCAAGCCACTAAGCCTAGTGTACTTGCATATCAGTGTGCAGGACAACCATGTGATCCAAGGTATGTATTATTTACTCGTAGGGATGAACCAGAGAAGATAATTTACACTTCCCACAATCCATTACTCCCATTTCAATTTCCTGTATTGATTCGCTATCTAGTGCAACATAAGTCGACAGTGACAAAATGTACCTCAATGAACAGAGCACATCCAGTTCTTGCAAAACATGTTTATTTCTTGACTATCGACCCATGTTTAGCCAGTCTATTCTCAAAATGAAAACAGGGAACCTGTACAAAGTATTAGAAGTGTCATTTTATGTAATGAGGTGATGCGTCATATTGCAAAGGATTCTGGGAAGGGCTAGATATCATCAGAATAGTAACAATCCAATATGGAATGGGATCAAAAGTGTGTGCATAGCCAGGCGGGACTCAAGACTCAAAACATGAGCCTGCCTTTTACTGTGGAGGGGCATTTTTCTTTTTTTTTTTTGTCCCATTGTGGGGAACAACATCCCTATTTGTCAATTTTTTGTCCCATTTTCAGTCATTTTAATGACACTTTACTATTTGTCATCCCCATTTTTTCCCTAAAAAACTTCTGTGGGGAATTCCCCCCTTTGCTACGCCACTGTTTTTACTCATAGGGATGATCAGAATATCA
Source organism: Amphiura filiformis (assembly GCF_039555335.1). Classification (NCBI taxonomy): domain Eukaryota; kingdom Metazoa; phylum Echinodermata; class Ophiuroidea; order Amphilepidida; family Amphiuridae; genus Amphiura; species Amphiura filiformis. The sequence goes on from NC_092645.1 coordinate 5,530,231, forward strand.
TAATCCTCATATTTCCATATTGAATTATTAATAAACTATAGTACAATTAAATTTTATTTGTTACACTTCACTGTGATATTTCACAATTTTGCGAAAAGATGGGAAGTTGGAAACTGGAGTGAATGCAGCAGGACATGCGGGCAAGGAGTAAACTTTCGTACAATACACTGTTGGCGTATGATAGCACCAGGCCTAGATAGCAGCATTAATAACGATCTATGTAATAGCACAGAAGCACCACCTGCTACTAAACCGTGCAAAGATTTGGAGTCATGTGGACCACAATGGCAGACTTCTGATTGGTCAGAGGTAAGCGTTGACTTGTGTGTTGGCAGTGTAGGCCTACCATACATTAGGCCCAAAAAAATTTATTTGCTTGCCTTCCACCGACCGACCCAAAATTGGCCAAAATCAGGGTCGGCCCTTTCAAATTATTTCATATTTTAATGGGTTTTTTTATTACTTTTTCTGTGTGTGTAATTGCCATTTCAAAGATAAATTTGGCCAACAACATTTTCTTAAGAAGAAAATCATTACTGTAAACTCATGTAACATTTCATAACTGTCCATTCCTGCATCCATGTTTCCAATGAACTTTGTTTCGTATGCTTGTAAGTATTCAGTCACCCAAATTGAGCCTATTCCTATGGTGTGTCATGCGTATTGACGGTCTGAATTATTGCTTTATCTTTCCACATGACTAATGCTCATTGCCTAGGCCTATACAGTAGTGAGCCATTAAAAGAAAATATTTTTCTGACCTACAGACCCACTTTAAAAATCCCACTGGATGGCAAGCAAACAATTTTTTTGCCTTATTGGTAAAGTCTTGATTGAAGTGTTAATAATTTCTTCTCAGAGATATAATTTATGCAACCATGCTGTTGGTGACACTGGACCAAAATGACGCAGGTGTGACACACAAATTATTTTTCATTCTAAATTTTTTTGGCAGCTATTCTTATCTCTATGTTACAATTTCTCCTGATTTAAATCAATGCTAATTCTCCAACTATATAAACTGGTGCGGATTCAGGGTGGCCTGGGATTTTGCAAAATTTTTCCACTTCTGAGGGGGCACATCCCCTCAGACACTCCAGCGCATGCAACTCTATGGGTATATAATTATAAAGCAATAATTCAGACAATAAAGGTCAACACTTGTCCACAAATGGCTTCAATTGGGCTGCTTTTCGCAAATTTGAGGCTTTTTCAAACTAAAATTTTAGACAATAATAGTGACAAAATGGTCAACCAAATGGCTTCAATTGGGTCTTCATTTTCCAAAAGTTTCTAACTTATGAGGGGGCACCTCATACACCCCTGCGTCACGCTAGCGCTCCGGGGTGGGCGCTTTGCGGCCATTACTTACATTGGTGTTTTTTTGTAGAAAATTGCCCCCCCCCTGGATCCGCCACTGTATATAAATACAAATTTTTGTAGGGCTTCCAAAACTCTTTCCATTTTTCCCCATGACCTAAATTTTATGAGCAGTTGGGGAAGCCTTAAATTATCATAGTCTTTCTGTGTCTTTGCAACGTGAGCAAAGCAGGCCCATGGCCTTACACCCAGTGTTGCCACACTCTCAAGTTTGGTAGCCCAATAGGCAACTTTGAACAGAAAATAATAAAATTTTAGACAAATTTATACCAGTTATATTTTGGGCAAATTTTTTCAATTAAAAATATAATATCAACACTACCCTTGTGGATGATGGAGCTTATGTCTTCCACAGTTGGAGTATGAGTTCCAAATATAATAGACAATAGGGTAACTTCCATTTGAAATACTCACTCCAGTTGTGGAAGATATAGGTAAAGTCATACAGGGCCGCCGGTTCTGGGCGTTTCTGTATTGTTTAGAACAATAGCAACCAGACAGAACTGCCCGGAACTGGCAGTTGACCGCCGGTCGAGTTTTGATTTTGTCCCTTAATGACTTTGCATCAGTTTTATTTCACGTATTGTGAAAAATCTAAACGTTTTGCTTAGACCTCGGAATATTCTTTGAGGCTACGCCCCTCAGGATATTTCTTGGTTCCAAAGCAAAATGTTTAGATTTTTCACAATACCCTCAAAGCAACTGATGTCATTAGGATCCACAACATTCTCATCAGCCAGGGCACAATTCTTTGACCCCAATACATTTGTACATTCATTGAATGACCTTTGAAAATTTGGGTACAAAAACTCATACTTTGCAACCTGAGGTCAAATTTTGCACTATGATTGTTTAATTGAGGTTCAAACTATGCCATTGGGTTGAGGCCATTGTGGTCCATGGTGTGCACTCATTTACCTCTAATTATTGCATCTTTACCTTTCAATTGTGTAATTTTATAATTTTCAAAATGGCATAAGCAGTCCTTAAACTTGTACAAACTTTTTCAAACAAAGTGCAATAATGCCATGCATTACACACATTTTTGGCTACTAAATTTTGTGTCAATTTTGTTATTTATAAACAGGCACAGTCAAGTTTGCTCAATCGGTATAAATTTGCAACTGGCATAGACTATGGTGAAAGTTTATGCCTCCACAGTTTCTATTCTTTCTCGTGGAACAATTGAGCTATATAGCTTGAAATTCTCTTTTAAAAGGAAATATAACTGTCACAAAAGTTAAAGTAAAGAATAAAGACCAGCAGCTAAGGTAGCAAGGTACCGAAACAAGGGAGGAAAAGTTCTAGAGAGAAGAGCAGAAAACATACAGAGAAGATATCTTACACTTCCCACAATGCATTTCAACCATTTCAAAATTTTGTACTGATTTGCTATCTAGTGCAACATTGGTCGATATCGATGGTGATGAAATGTACCTCAATGAACATAGCACATCCAGATCTTGCCAAATATGTTTATTTCTTGACTCTCGACCCATGTTTAGTCAGCTTATTCTCAAAATTAAAACAAAGGAGCCTGATTATAAACTAAAGGTCCGTTCATACTACCACCGCATTTGCGATGCGTTGCTTTGAGTTGCGGCAAAAAGTAATCGATATATCGATATCGCAAAGCAACGCATCGCAAATGCGGTGGTAGTATGAACAGACCTTTAGAGTGTCATTTGATGAGATGAGGGGATATATACTGTTGCAAAGGATTGTGGGAAGGGTAAGATATCTTTTCCCTGGAAAACAACACCCCTAGAAAATATAGATACAAACCAAGAAGATAATAAGATGGAATAAGAGAAACAAGGAAATAAGAAAGATACAAATATTATCGTTCGGAGAAAGAAGTATACAAATAAAAGAAAACCGAAAGTGAGATAAGACAATATCAAATGGAAGACAGAAATGAGGAAGTGAGAGAAAGAAGAAGAGTAAAGAGATTAAAAATTTACAACGAAAAGACATAAAAAGAAATTAGATGAAGCGAAAGTTAATTTTTTTTAAATTGTGTAGTATGAGATTCCTCTCTTCAGAAAAAGGTGTGCATCTAGGCCATCTACTTTCTGCACTATTGTTTATATTATCTGTTGAAGTTCTGGCATGTAAAATGAGACCGAATAAAAACTTAACTGCCATAAACTTCCTCTTCAGAGTTATTATAAAATAAAAGTGATGTTAGTGAAGTGTATGGTGGTGTGTGTGTAGCATGTTGGTGCTTGCAATCACTAAGGATGTTAACCAAAAGAAGGCATGTGTCTTTGGGGGTAAAGAAGACAGGAATCCCATGTCTTCTTTAGGATGGGTGCCTTAACCCTGGAATTATGTAAACTTTTGGGCCTCATATAACTGCTAAATTGTTGGTCTGAAGTATATAAAAGTGTACATTTTGAGAATGGCAAAGACTTGATGAGTTCATCTGTGATGACAAACTTCGGAAAAAATTTTTCATTTTAATTTAAAAAAAAATTCTCGCCCAAATGTTTTCGGACCATGTAACAAAATAATTCTCTAGTTTTTTTTTAAATTTACTTAAAAGTAGCCATGTACAGTGAAACAGTTGTGAATATATAGTATGTGGCTGCGATCAGTCGTAAGTAGACTGTTTATATTAAGTAAATAATGCTAAGTATTGTTCAAGAAACAAATTCCACATCTCGGTGAAACATGCCCGAGGTAACATATCAGAGTCTTATCAGAATCCTAATTTATGGACCCATGTTGTCGGTGACACTGGACCAAAATGACGTAGGTATGACGCACAAATAATTTTGCATTCCAAATTGTTTTGGCAGCTAATCTTATCTTAATGTTACACTTTATGCTAACCAAGACATGCTAATCCAGTTTAAATCCATGATTTTAGATATAGGTCTGCCAGGTTATCAATTATTCTAATGCACATATTAAATATATAAAAAAAGGCCCCAACAAACCTCAATTTCTTTAACCCCATGAGAACTACCTGCCGATTAGCCAAAAAGAAGTTTTCATTTTCAATTGGACCAATCAGAAACATTGTTAGAATAATTTCACCATGCAAAAAAATTGGGGTGAATTATTTGCAAAGCTCTGATTGGTGATTAAAATGAAGATATCATGTAATTGACCAATCAGAGGCAATGTGAGATCGGCAGGTAGTGCTCAGGGGGTTAACTTTAATCAGACCCAAGCCACATGTGTATGTTATTTTGTTTATAATAAATACACCATTATTTCAGCTGATTATGTAATTTGACCAAATACTTTTCAAGAAAAGGGGATTTTAGAATAATACTAAAAAGTGAAAAAGACTAATTTTTTTTTTGACACATTTCTAGAGTAAATTTCCAGGGTAATTAGATATACAGGGTGAATAAAAAAGTGCAATAGAGCAAAGAATATAATTATATTTATACATGTAAGAACCAAGTTGAACTTTCTCATTATTGAAAGTTTCTATAAATGCTGCACTCAGTAGTCACCTTCTGTGAAAAAATGAAGTGAATCGCAACTACTGTTTAATTTTTATGAGTCCTTTTGCTGTTATACCCAATTTCATTATTTGTCCACGAGGTACTATGTATTTTGAATGAGAGTACACAATGCACGATAAAGGCACCAGCTCTGAAACTGACTTTAACTTAAATAAGGTTGATTTTTATGTTATTTTGATTTCTTTTCTTTTTTGGTTCAAACAAACTTTCTAACATTACTTTAAGTCCTTCATACTTCTCTCGACTCCAGCTCCAGTTTTTTGGCTCTTAGCGGAGCTAGTGAGCCTTAGTCATTGTAGTCAGTGAGGACTGTATTTTTGCTACAAATTTTGGCCACTTGCGTTCTTGCTTTTTATGCTAAGGTTTCTTTTGTTAATGATATTTGGCTTTGAAATTACATTCCAAGGTTTGCTTAGTTATTTAGCAATCGATTGCACTCCTTTAGAAGTGAATTTGGGGTGGGGAAAGTACTTATTTTGAAGTGAGAAAAGTCAAAAGTCGTCATGAGAAACAAGTCATTTCTATCGCTTTTGCTTGGTTCCCTGTATGCGCTAGAGATTATTTTGGTCTGAGTAATTTAAGTTGTGAGATCATGGCGGAATTGACGGATTGCACTATTTTTCTTTGGGAAAGTGACCTTTTATCATGAATTTTTGCGGTGATCTCACATGGATAGAAACGTGATTGGATGATTCCTTTGTCCAGATTGTTTATTGAGTTCTCGGGAGTTTTGTTACCATGGGACAACACTTCAAAATATTTAGAGACCAGCGGCGTAGTAATTTAATTAAATGAACGCTAAATAACCAGGGTTGCCAAAAAATTCAGCCCGAATCGCAGGTCAAATAATCGAAAAGTCGCCCAATTTTTTTTTTTTTTTTTTGTATTCTATGGGGCAGGAAATTGTCCCGGGGAAAATCTTCAAAAGTCGCCTAATTGGGTTACCAAATCGCGGGTTTGACAACCCTGAAAACAACGTCTCGACAGCGAAGGTCACATCTGGCTATTCATTATCATTGTTTGTCTAGTCCATACAGGACCAACGCAATATTTAGTACTAATAATCAACGCCGTCAGGCGTTGGTCCTTATAGATTGAGCTCTACCCCAGCAGCGCAATCGAATTACCATAAGCAGTGATCTGAACCAACCCAGTTAATGACAACGTAATAACTCCAAATATGGTTGGTAACCCCGCCCATCATTTAACCGCATCTGTTATGTAACTGGGACAAGTACGCTAGTCATCTCAATCGATTGATTTTGAGATTGCATGGATCAAAACACTTCACACTTTTAAAGTAGCTTGGTTTACCAGTGTAGGCCTAAATCGTGATATCATATTGATTTATTTTGTAAAATCAGTGCAGTCATTATATTAGTCTGGTTCTATTTTGGAAATGTGCTTATATAAGCATCAAGCGGCAAGTTGGAACTCCGTGACCCCCAAAAAAGACCCAAAAGACCCTCAAACACCCTACATACTCATAGTCATATATAGGAGGCAAAAATTAAACATGCTCCATATTCACTAAAAACATGTCAAATTATTTGTCTGGGTATAAGGATCACAGTGTAACATATTTGCACTCAGGACACATAGTTGCCAAGTTTTGAGGCTCGACAGGTCCAAGGTCAATTTGCATGCTAGGGATGAAAAATTAAAAGTTACTCCGATTTTCGACAAATGGTTGCAAACTGACATTCTTCAAGTTCAAGGGATTCTTAGATTAATCACTCAATCGTTGGATCATTCAACCAACCAATAAAGTATTCAACAAACAATCAAGAAAACAATCAGAATTATTTAATGAATTGATTGATTAATCATTTAATTGATATGGTCATCCTATCAATCAATATAATATAATAATAGAATCACAATAACTTATTAGATTGATATGAATTAATAGTCAGTCAAGCATTAAACTACTCAACAAGCATCAATTGATAATCATTCGCTTGATCAATCGATCAATTATGATTATTAACAAATTACATTGTAGTCTCGTAATTAATGTACCGTATCTTGGTGTTAAAATATCAATCAATTAAGTAATCGAGTCAAGCAACCACTCAATTTATAATCAGTCTCTCAATTGGTAGGTCTTCATGTCTTACACTAGGATCCACAACATGCTCATCTAATGAGGGCACAATTCTTTACCCCCAATACATTTGTATATTCATTGAATGACCTTTGAAAATTTGGGTACAAAAACTCATACTCTGCAACTTGAGGTCAAATTTGCACTATTGAGTATTTAATTGAGGTTATTGAACTTTGTCATTGGGATGAAAATCATGGTATTATCCCCCTTAAAGTAAATAAATAGGTGAAACCCAAAGTTTTTATGAAGCGTGTGTCCTCCAATTCTATATTTTTCTTAAACATGTTAAACGAATAGGCCAACTATCACAATTAATAGAGGTTGTGCATATGACGTATCATACCGTAAATATGGTGGACTCCTCAGTTCGAGGCTCTCCCCGCACATAGTGCATAATGGCGGAACCGTGCAAGTAGCGAATGGACTGCACTGCACTGCCCAATTATTACGGTGAAGAACATCGGTTCAAATCCTTTGTTTGTAGCCAATCAATAATTTCAAGCACAACCTCTACAAAAATAGTAACGAATCGTGGTTAACCAGGACAATATTAAATGTAGTGATGACAAAAGGAACTGATTGTGTGCTACCTACAGGTCAGTGAACTGAGGGTAAAACCGAGTATTATAATATAATAGCATTAACACATATGCAACTGAAGAGGATTAATAATCAATTTTGTTACGCAATACTGGTGTCAATCCCAAGCTAGAAGCTAGTGTTCTGGTAGTAGGTAGACACCCACTGATTAGCTATTGATGATATTCAGTCGATCGGATTGGCTGAATATCATTAGTAGCTGTCAGTAGGCGTGGTTAATCAGTTTGACATTTCCCCCGACTTTCCGGGAAGGATTTGTCGAATGTAGAAGGACCCACGCCTGACGGCGTGGACTATCGTGATTAAATGGAGCGTGGTCCTCCTTGAAGGACTATGTTTGTCTGGCACGCTTTCTACAGCGTGGGTTGGGAATTCTGAAAATCTGTAAAATTACAATTTTATGGAATATAGGGTGGGTTTCTAAAAAGCGTGTGAGCAATATATAATTATAAAGCGTAGGGGTAACGCTACCAATTGAAAAAAAAAAATATAATAAAGTAATTTGATGATCTGTTGAAAAACATTCATATTTTCTTCATAAATCTGGAAAGAAAATGTCAAAAATTAATTTGCTGATGTTTTCAATTCATACGACGTCACCTGTAGTAGAATCGACGCCCGTGAGTTTTATGAATGAATATAATTTTCAGTCTCTACATCAGTCGCTTTGGCCCGCTTCGCTCACACTAGAAGTGGAGCGATCCGAACCACAGCGGCCGTAGAGAGTATAGACTGACGTATTCATGTATTCAGGATCTCACAGGTATCTCAGCCTTTTGCCCATTTGGCCATGTGTTACTTTATGATAAACAATCTAAAGTCGTATCTTTTCGATGCAGTTGCAGTGATGCAGTTTTGCCAACATTTAATATGTCGCAAATGTTTCAGATGAATAAGAAAATCATGAGTGTTTGATAGATGAGGATAAATTCTGCATCAATTCGGATTCTGAAATGGATTGATGGCGCAGATAATGATAAAATGGACCCGAAGTGACTGTATGAAACGCCGATGTTCAGTCTTCCTAATTTGATAAAGTAATGCTGTAAACAATCTAAAGTCGTATCTTTTCGAAAGATGATTGCAGTTTTGCCAATATTATGTCGCAAATGTTTCAGATGAATAAGAAAATCATGAGTGTTTGATAGATGAGGATAAATTCTGCATCAATTTGGATTCTGAAATGGATTGATGGCGCAGATAGTGATAAAATGGACCCGGAAGTGACTGTATAAAACGGCGATAGCGCCGATGTTCAGTCTTCCGAATTTGATCAGTAAAGTAATGCTGTAAGCTTTGGTCACAAACACTGCATAAGGGGTGGTGCAATAATTATGTGTACCCCCGGTGAATTATAGGGGGGCAAAGATTTTTGGCAGGCCAAAAGGGGGGGCAAGCATTTTTGGCAGGTCAAAAGGGGGTCAAGCGATTTTTGGCAGGTCAAAAGGGGGGCAAGCAATTTTGGCACAGATATTTTGGGCACTGTTTCTATATTACGCCCTAAAAGGCGAGGGAAAACGTTAGGAACACGCTCAAATATGCAAAATTTCCTGCTCGCTGCGCCCGCATTATTATGTTAAGACAATTTACGGTTTTAAATTCGGGTTCCCCAAAATCTTGCATGTGTAAGGGGGAGGCAAGATTTTTTGGCACATCAAAAGGGGGGGGCAAAGGTTTTTGGCACGTCGAAAGGGGGGGCAAAGATTTTTGGCACGGCCAGAGGGGGGGGTGCGATTTTGGCAGACCATTTTGAGAATTCACCCCCGGGTACACATAATTATTGCACCACCCCTAAGGGTGGGGGTTCAATTTTTGATAAAAAGGGTGTCTGTCTAAAAAGTGTGGGGAAATATAAATGGAGGGGTTTGACCCCTGACAAACGCTCAAATTTGTAGCTGCTACAACTGATCATCACTATTTAATTCACTAGAATCTGTTTGTTTGTCTGTGTCTGCCTCTTCTCTCAGATAGGTATGTTCATAAAATTTTGAAGTTCAATATTTTTAGCTGAAAGTTCTTTCATTTGAAAGAGAATCAAATTACCTAAACAATAAGGGGTCAATCATGTTTCTAGTGCATATACTTTTGAAGTTACAGACAAAAATAGTGTCACCAAATTGTCCAAAATTTTGTGTGTGAAATTGTGACAGCAGGCACATGTACAATGTACACTACTGTATGTGACCCCAGATGACCTCCTATTCTTTACTGTAAGAAAGCTGTTTTGGATGGTCTTGATTTACACACAAATTGCTTTTTATGCTTTTAACGAGCGTCCACTTGGTGGAACATAGATTGCACTATGTGATAGCTTATGAATCCATTATTATGCCAGTACCAACATAAGTCAACATCACTTAGGTTTTGGTTGTCAAAATTAATTTTTAGTAATTTTTTCCATTGAGCCCCACAGTAAAGCCATTTTTTGACTGTACAGGCACATTCCACTTCCCTATGGACGAATAGCGCCACCTATAGTGTGTGATGTGAGCCTGACTATCTCAGAGACTAGTGTAGTAGTAGCTCGTTCACGTAGTGATTCCGTTGTCCCACTGGCCTACAAAACTTAGATTGCATGGCGATCGGAGTGTTATCGTCAGAGCACTAGCATAGTAGGGGAAGCATGTTCCTCAAACTTGGTGGGTGGATGCATCTTTAGTACAACAAGTCACACATACAATATTTTCTCAATTCGAATTTTATCCTTTCTGGGTATGACTGTTTGACTGATTTTGTTACCGTAAAATTTGTGTCAATTCCCGATATCACATGACATAATAGTACCGTACACTATAAATGCACCACATTTTGTAGGCTCCAATTGCTGATTACATAAATGAGAACAACTGGTAACCAGCGGCACTGTGCAGTACCGGTCTGTTATTCAATTGCGTTGTGTGTGGGTTATGTGTATTTTATGTGTAAAATGCCTATGCGGCGAGGTGATCCACCCAAAAAACAAAATCATCGTATAGTCCCTGGTACTAGGTGCATCTTGACCCCAGCATAAGTTTGTATTGGTTAGTGGGTCAAGGTCACCTGAGGTCATCCAGGGGTCATCTGAGGTCAAATTTGCAAAAACTGTTGTAGGGGCATGAAACCGTGGGTACAGTCAACATTTGGAGTCAAATTTCGGAAGGTCATCCGGGTCACCCAGGGGTCATCTGAGGTCAAATTACTAAAAACTCAGTATGGGCATGAAACTTGGTGGGTACAGTCAACATTTAAAGTCAAATTTTGGGAAGATACTAAAAATTGTCGTATGGGCATGAAACTAGGTGGGTACAGTCAACATTTGGAGTCAAATTTTGGGAAGGTCATTTTGAGGTCATCCGGGGTCACCTGAGGTCAAATTACTAAAAACTGTCGTATGGACATGAAACTTGGTGGGTACAGTCAACATTTGGAATCAACATTTTGGGAAGGTCATTTTGGGGTCACCCAGGGGTCATCTGAGGTCATATTACTAAAAACTGTTGTATGAACATGAAACTGGATACAGTCAACATTTGGAGCCAAATTTTGTGGGGTCGCATGTTCCTCGAACTTGGTGGGTGCATCTTGACCCCAGGCAGAACAAGTTTGTATTGGTTAGTGGGTCAAGGTCACCTGAGGTCATCCAGGGTCATCTGAGGTCAAATTAGCAAAAACTGTCATATGGGCATGAAACTTGGTGGGTACAGTCAACATTTGGAGTCAAATTTTTGGAAGGTCATTTCAGGGTCAACCGGTGTCACCCAGGGGTCATCTGAGGTAAAATTGCTAAAAATGTCGTATGGGCATTGGTGGGCACGGCCAACATTTGGAGCCTAATTTTGTAGGGTCGCACAGAACAAGTTTGTATTGGATAGTGGGTCACGGTCACCAGAGGTCATCCAGGGGTCATCTGAAGTCAAATTAGCAAAACTGTCGATGGGCATGAAACTTGGTGGGTACAGTCAACATTTAGAACCAAATTTTTGGAAGCTCATTTCGAGTCAGCCAGGGGTCACCTGAGGTCAAATTACTAAAACTGTCGTATGGGCATGAAACTTGGTGGGTACAGTCAACATTTGAAGTCAAATTTTTAGAAGGTCATTTCGGGTCATCTGAGGTCACCATTTAGAGCAAAATTTTTGGGAGGTCATTTCGGGTCGTCTGAGGTCAATTTAGATGAATTCTAATAGTTGCCAAGGCTTTCTATAGTTGTTGAAAGCTTCAAATACTAAAAAAAGGGGATTTTAAAATTTTGCAGAACAAATCATTCTTGCTGGTTCAGTAGTAATTTGCACAATAATGAATTATTTTCAGATTTTGCAACTAATAGTAATGCGGCAAAAAATAATAATGCGGAGGAGGAAGATTGACCACCGCATCGAGTTTCAAGGACCGTATTGAATATTTGTAGGGGAATTTTTTCAAACTGAAGGTTTAAAAAATTGACCGACCTACCAACCTGTTGCGCATTCGACTCCAAGAACAATTGCTTTCCCACAAAAAAAGCGTAGAGCCACAGCGCCATTGGTGCTCTTGTTTAAAATCCCAATATGCCCAACTTACTGGATATTTTGTAATTCACTCCACTTCAATTTACACGCATTTCATTTTGACATTTGAAAAACCCGCCTACAAATTTGTATGTTTATGGTAGAGAATTCATAAACATCTTTAAAGTAAAGGTAAAATGAAAAGAGCAACAAATAATGTTTCTTCTCCTTAAACAAGACCAAGGGCAATAACTTTTTGGGTGTTCCGTTTTATTTCAATGCGAATGAGGTTAAGAAAATGGCAATTGTTCCAAATTTACCTTACACAGAGTGGGCTGACATTCAAATTTTAGATGTCTCTTGGACAAACATTAAAATTGGGTATCGCTATAAAATGTGTCATAAAAACAAAACAGTAAATGCTAATTCCTTGATTTTTTCACACAAGGTCACTAATGGATATACCATTATAAAATGTTTTAGAACCTAAAGGGTTCAACTTGGTTCTTAAATAAAAATGGATTCTTTTCTCTATTGCACTTTTTTGACTCACCCTGTATAATATGCCTAGTACCTTTATGCATGACTGTCTGAACCATTTATTGTTAACAACACAATTAGTTCTATGTAGTTTCTGTGTCACAATACTATCCCTTACAGCCTCAGGGCTTTTTGGCGACGGGAAGGGAAAGAAGAAAGGAATAAAGAGAGAAAAGAAAGAAAGAAGTTGTTTGCTCTGGGTGGGATTCGAACCCAAGACCCTCGCATGCCAAGCACACAGTCGGCAACACCTTGCCACGGGTCTTGGGCTTCGCTGGCCAGCGAAACTGTGCCTATATATCACATAGGGCGATTGCATCATCACACCACATGGAATGCACGCACGAACAGCGTATATATCATGTAGTATTTTGTAGTACACGGTACGGTTAGGGTTAAGGAAGCATATATTGCGTTTCGATAGTGGTAACCTAACCCTAACAGCCTCAGGGCTTTTTGGCGACGGGAAGGGAAAGAAGGAAGGAATAAAGAGAGAAAAGAAAGAAAGAAGTTGTTTGATCTGGGTGGGATTCGAACCCGAGACCCCTTGCATGCCAAGCACACGGTCGGCGACACCTTAAGGACTTCGCTGGCCAGCGAAACCGTGCCTATATATCACTTAGGGTGATTGCATCATCACACCACGTGGGATGCATGCACGAACAGCGCATATATCAAGTAGTATTTTGTAGTACACGGTACGGTTAGGGATATAAGCGAAACAATATTTCATGGAAATGCTGCAGTCCCATATTACAAAGACCCTGAGAAGATATGGTTAAAAAAAAAAATTGTTATATACTGAATGTGATATTACTAGTTAGCTAAATCCTATTCCTGTAGTTAATATAACTGGCAATTAAAGACAAATTCTAATATTTTTGCAATTTAAAGTTGGTCTTAACCCTGGAATTGTGGAAACTTTTGGGCCTCATAACTGCTAAATTGTTGGTGTAAAGTATATAAAAGTATACATATTTAGAATGGCCAAGACTTGATAAATGGCCAAAATGCTCATTTTGGCCCCAAATCCAAAAATCAGTTTTTTTGGCCCACTTCTTTTCGTTCAATGTAACCAAAAAAATTATTGGGCCAAATTGTTTTCTTATTAATTTTTAAAAACTAGATGGAAAATATCTGAAAATATTAACAGTTTTTTTATTTTACACAATGACCTATACACAAAAGGAATATATTCACGGTAGAAGCTTGGAATGCGAAAATAAATGTAGCACGAAAATTCCCACTTTAACAGTATTATATTTGACTTTTGTATTTCAAATTTTTCAGTGTTCCAAAACATGCGGTGATGGTAACATTACAAGAGAAGTGACATGTTCATCATCATACTGTGATCCCAGCAAGAAACCTCCGTCTTTCAAACCATGTAACCAAAGCCCGTGTCCATCATGGTCCCCTGGATCTTGGTCTAAGGTAAGTGACATGTTCATCATCATACTGTGATCCCAGCAAGAAACCTCCGTCTTTCAAATCATGTAACCAAAGCCCGTGTCCATCATGGTCCCCTGGATCTTGGTCTAAGGTAAATATAGTTTCTTTTTGGCCGTCCAGATTTTTTTCTCTCCATAACATGTTTGTTTATTTTGTTTTTGTATTAACCCCCTGAGCACTATCTGCCGATCTAACATTACCTCTGATTGGTCAATTACATGATATTTTCACTTTAATCACCAATAAGAATGGAGCTGTGCAAATAATTCACCCCAATTTTTTCGCGTGGTGAAATTATTCTAACAATGTTGCTGATTGGTCCAATTGATAATGAAAACTTCTTTTTGGCCAATCGGCAGGTAGTTCTCATGGGGTTAAACTGTTTTTGATAGCCTTTACCATTCGATCATTGTAATGATATCAGGCTAAAAAAATATAATGGTTTGTCTCAAAGCCCATGGCAGTTTCAAAAACAAATGCTGAATGCATTTATTTTTTTAATTTCTAACTTAATTTTAAATTAGATGTCATTTGCAAGTGTTCAAAAGTACACAACATAAAATTGTGGTTCATTTACACAATTGAAGTACAAATATCAGTTGGGTTTATATCCAAACAATGCAAGTGTCAAATCAGATATATTTTTTTTTGAGACATAGCATTTTTGTTTTTAGCCTTATGGTAATAAATATGAATGTTTACCCATTGAGGTAACCCCAATCGAAATCAACACCCTCTGTATGGAAAATTAAGGTTATGTTTTCCATAGGGGGTATATGGATTTCAACTGGAATAGCCCATTTCTGTGTCCCTACAAAGTAAATTTAGGGGCTTTGGCCATTCAATTTACCTGAAGGGACCACTATTGGGGTTATCATCCATTTTCAACAACTTATGAAGGAATATTTTTTATCACAATCAGAACAAAATTGCAAAATGTAATAGAACTATACTACAAAAAAAAAGTATCCTTACACTTTGAAAAATAATCACAATTTCAAAACTGAACCATATTGGGGTTAATTTGTTTTTATAATAGATGCACTATCTAATCTGGCACAATATGACACCCCATTGAATCCAATGTGACTCCAGTTTTAAAAGTGACAAACTGACCTATACAAGGCGCAAAAAGATTCCAACAAGCGCAACAAAGAGACAACACAGTTTCTTCATGAAGCTTTATTTAAAGCAATATTTATTTCAGTCTTTACTTCTCTGTACTTTTCATAACTTCCATTATATTTGTCAGCTCTTGTGTTTCAGTCTTTTTTGTTCCTTTTGTTTTAAATTAAAGGCACACACAAATTAGCCATTTACCATTCTCAGACCAGATGTCTAGTCAGTGAAGTTTTGAATAGGCCAGTTTTTCACTTTTAAAACTGGACCTTCGTCTTATCAAATGCTTGTAACTTGAAGTCACATTATCTCTCCACCATTTATTCTAAACAGTGTAGTGGACCATGTCATATACAAGAGCGTGATGTTCAATGTCGTAGCAGATACGGTGCTCCTCTTCCAGATAGTGCATGTCCAGCAAGTCCGCAACCATTTTCTGCGCAACTATGTGGTATGAACTGCCCTGCAAAGTGGGTACCACAGAAATATAGTAGTGTAAGTACAATGATCTTCAATAGCTGCTGTTTGTTACTTTGTTTTTGTCAATTGCCCAACATATGCCAAATCTAACAATATTCCACATGGCAGCTATTTCAGATCGGGTCTTGATAATTAGGATCTTCAGTGGCTGCTCTTTGTTACTTTGTTTTTGTCAATTGCCCAACATATGCCAAATCTAACAATGTTCCACATGGCAGCTATTTCAGATCGGTCTTGATAATTAGGATCTTCAGTGGCTGCTCTTTGTTACTTTGTTTTTGTCAATTGCCCAACATATGCCAAATCTAACAATATTCCACATGGCAGCTATTTCAGATCGGGTCTTGCGAAGAAAGATCCAGCTTCAATAGCTGCCCTTTGTTATTATTACATTTTACCAAGTGCTCAAAATGCCAAATGTAACAATACACCACATGGCAGATATTTCAGAATTGGCCTAGAAAGATTCCTCTGCAATAACTGCCCTATGTTACCTTAAAGCCATAATGTGTGAATTATTCTACAGCGATGCCCTATCGAATTTCTACTTTTTGCATGATTGTAATGCCCAATAGTGTACTAAAATACCATATGAAAGACTAAGCATGAAGTGCTTTTGAAAAATATTTTTATAATTAAACCGGTCCAAGTTTACTGATTGAGTGATGGCTACATGGCTCGTGCATGTGTATCATTGAATTAGTGATGTATAAACTGTGTGTATTGCTATTCGTCTTTTCATACGTCCCAGCTGTGTGAAGCTCAATAACGACCAGCGAGCTAATTCATGCATTGATGATAATTATAGGCCCTGGAATGAAATAGCAATTTTCTTTGTTTGACCTCATTTGTTGGTTCGAAATTAAAATTAAAATTTCTTTACAATTTTAAGTTACCGGCGCCCTTTGCTAGTCAAAAAATAGAGGGGGCACATGCCCCCCTAAATCCGCACCTGTCTGCGCTTTGTATCCTCTGGCATTAAGGCGCATTATAAGTGCCGTGTTACTTACTTCTTACTTACTTATTTGTTCATATTCCCTTGCATTGTTCTAAGTGAGGTATCCAATAAACACATAGTATGTATACCTTCTTTGGTTTACAGTGCAATGGCTCTTGTGACAACGCATTTCGTCAGCATAAAGTGCTCTGTCTCTCACGGCGAGGCTCATTAATTCTGGACAAAACATGCCCGCATTGGAATAGACCTCCTTCACGTGAAGTCTGCACAATGTCCCATTGTCAAGTTAACTCACCACTCTCTGTGAGACAGAATGTAAAACCAAGGCCACGGCTGGCTAAATGGCTGACAACAAGCTGGTCACAGGTAAGTTTATTGGATTCACTGGTGGCCTGTGCCGACACACACTTGTTACTTTTATACAGGAATCAAACTGAAGCAATTGTTCAAACCAGGCTAAAAAGCCTATGAGCATTTATGACCTCTATGGTCATTGAGCGGTCACTGAGCGATCGCTGAGCGGCGTGGCGCATGCACATTGTACACAGACGAATACAATCACGGCTTGCAGTCAGCTAATACGCAAAGATTGTCGCTGGGTTTCAATATGATTTTCAAGTATATGCTCGGAACTGCAGATGTTTACAGCATTGCCTATGTAAGCGTTCACGCAACGAGAAGGCCTTGCTTAGGTTGGCATACACGCGATGCGACCCCGGGGATGCGACTCGACAGCACTCTGTCTGTTGGGGGTTGCTATAAGGTGCACACCACCAATAATGGTGGTTGGGCAATGATTAGTAAAAAAGGAAAGGAGGGATGAAAAGTGGATTCATGACAGCTCAAGAGTTTTCCTCATGTTGTGAAGGATTAGTTCGACAAAGTTCAATTGAGAGTTTGTGAAATGCAGTTTACTTTGCCGTCTTAATAAATTTGTCTTTTTACACAATGATCATGACAATAACAAAAATTGTCAAATTTGAATATAATAAACTATTAAAGGACCCTTCAATATGTTCAACCCCGCACCTTCCAAGGTTCTGTCGAGCTTGTTTTCATTCAGATGCATGGAAAACATTGAGGAGTAGAATAAAACCTTGGAAAGTTAATTGCAGCTTAGAAACAAACATCACAGCAGAGAAATAAAAAGGCAGTGTCTGTTGCAAGATCAAAAATATGTTAGGATTAGGAACAAGATTAGGATTAGGGTTAGGATTTGGGACAGGATTATATTTAAGATTAGGGTTAGGATTAGGGACAAGATTAAGGTTGGGATTAGGGACAAGATTAAGGTTGGGATTAGGGACAGTATTAGGATTGGATTATGGACAGGATTAGGGTTAGGATTTGGGACAGGATTATATTTAGGATTAGGGTTAGGATTAGGGACAAGATTAGGGTTAGGATTAGGGACAGTATTAGGATTGGATTATGGACAGGATTAGGGTTAGGAATAGGGACAGGATTAGACTTAGGATTAGGGACACGATTAGGGTTAGGATTAGGGCATGATTAGGGTTAGGGTTTGGATTATGATTAGGGTTAGGATTATGCTTAGGATTATGGTTAGGATTAGGATTAGCTTACACACAATTTTTCAGCTCAGAAACAAAAATCACAGCACAAAACTGAAAAGGCAGCGCTCTGTCGCAACAGTAAAATGTATGTTATTCCTTCATGTAATTTTACACAAAATTAGGATTAGGGTAGCCATATGTTTCCTCTTTCGAACGAATGAAGGAATGACTTGGGTGCATGCATGAAAGAAAGGGAACATATTTGTTTATATTTAAGAAATTTTCAAGATGTAATATCGCAAAATGCAAAGAAAATAAAAAACAGAACCAAGGAAATCCCCGATTCATAAACATGATAAATGTTCAATACAATAATGTAAAGTGAAAGATTAAAACACAAATGTTTGGATAAAGAATTTCAAATGTTAACCAAAAATCTAAGCAAAATATTCTTCACCACTTTCATCAGTAAAAAAACCAAGAAATTTGAAGTGAAGAAAACAAGAAAAAGGGTAGCAAAGATCAGTAGCAATGAAAACAAGTTCTGGAGAGAAGAGCAGGTTTAAAACCCCAGCCAATAAAGATACAAACCAAGATAGAAAAAGAGAGTAAAAACAGAAAAAGCAGGAACAAGAAACAAGCAATTAAGTAAGAAAGATCAAGATAATATAGTTCCAAGAAAGAAACAAAGAATACAGAATTAAGAAAACTGAAAGTGAGAAAGAAAAGACACACAAGGAAGTGAAAGAAAGAAGAGTAAAAGAAATTCTAATTTGCAATGAAAGGCAAGAGATGGACAGATAAAATGAAGCGAAGTTGCATTGTTCAAAATGGTATCGTATCATATTTTTCCTTCAGAGAAAGATGTACATCAAGGCTGTCCACTTTCTGCTCTATTGTTTATATTATCTATTGAAGTTTTGGCGGTAAAATAAGATAAGAAATTGTATAAAACTTCCCTTAAGAATTATTGTAAAAGTGTAGTATGTATAGCAATGTATAAGGATGATATTACACTATTTCTATCACATGACCAGGGTTCGATTTCAATGGTATCGGTATCGTATCGCTAAATGCATCCAATCTGGACTTTCGCAAATGTGTAGCACAAACTGCAATGCAATTATTTTTAGACTATAGTATAAAGCTTACTTAAGGGGTACTACACTCCTCGATAAATTTGTGTCTATTTTTGCAATTTTCTCAAAAACTAATAACACAGTGGTAACAAAAGTTAGGCATATTATAGGGGCAAGAAATTCAATTACTACACTGGAATTTCAGTGACTCAAGACAAGCGGTTTGTTATTTATGATCAGAAATAAGTTACTGCTAGGATGTACCTCATTTCCTATCATATATACTGAACCGCTTGTCGTGAGTCACTGAAATTTCAGTGTAGTAATTGGATTCCTTGCCCCAATAATATACCAAACTTATGTTACCAGTGTGTTTTAATTCTTTGAGAAAAATGCAAAAATAGTCACAAATTTACCATAAGGGTGTAGTACCCCCTTAAACCTGAAATCATCATTAACTGATTTTGCATTCTAAATTCACATTTAAATTTCATCAAAATGGAATTCCAAATTAAATGCCAATGTGTTGTCATTTACATAGATTGCAAGCCTTGTCAAATTAATGTGTTATTGTTTGAACAATGAGCTGGTATACCATCAACAAGCATATAATGGGTAAAGAAAGTTCGCAACAGGTCATCAACCCAACGCTCATGGCCTAAACAAATGTAAGGCGGCCATCAAAATGTGGGGCGGCCAAAATACAAACAAAGAACAACAATACAAGTTTCTACAAAATGGGATGGGCATGGCCTCCCCGGCCACCCCGCTTGCTACTGCCATGCCAACACTTCCGTCCCATCCCATAGGTCCGGTCCATAGGGCTAGTTCAAAGGGTAAATTTTACTGAGAACGCAAAATTAGGTCAATACTCTTAAGTTTAAATCATGCTCTCAGTATTTGTAATGGTGTACATATTTTCACAAATCTTTTATGAATATTCATGCATTAAATGATGTGAATTGGGATGTCTAAAACTAATGTTCTTGTCATAACAAGGCTGCAGTTGATATCACTAACAATTATCGCAGGTTTTCTCCGGGATCTCCGGTTTCCTCCTGCTTTCTAAATATTTTGTTATCAAAAAACTTCCTTCACCCAATGGAATTTGGGGAGCTGCACAGCTAATTGGTGGATGTTACAATCTAAGTGCGGATAGGTCTGCTGATGCGATCTGATTGTGATGATTCACCATGGCAATGAGGTTAGAGCGCTTTTAACCCTCTGAGATCTGGGAAAATGCGCTAAATAAATCCTAAATTTATTTATATAAAGGGTGGAGGTCTAGACTATGTAAATAAAAACAGTACCTTGGTAAGAAGTACCACAAAAATGATAAAGGTGTTCTGACCCCTCTGCCAACAGTATGGTATATATCTTTTCTCTAGTCTTTTTATCCCTTTTCTCCGTTCCCCTTTCTCCCTTTATTTTCTTTTCTTTTCTCTCTCCTTGTATTTTTTATACCGGGGTGCACCCGTTCAAAAGAGGCTGTATTCGCTACTGTGAATGTTCTTATTATTGTTCTCTACTGATTTTTTTTCATCCATTATATTTCAGTGTTCTCGTACATGTGGTTCAGGTTTAAGAACTCGCAGTGTAAAGTGTTACCTGAATGGCGAGCTCTCTAATAGTTGCAATTTGTCTGAACGACCTGATTCGTCCATGCAATGTGCAAATCCAGACTGCCCTGTGCAGATAAGCAGTAAGTATAGCCAAATATTAACCCCATGAGAACTACCTGCCGATTGGCCAAAAAGAAGTATTCATTATCAGTTTGACCAATCAGCAACATTGTTAGAATAATTTCACCACACAGAAAAATTTGGGGTGAATTATTTGCAAAGCTCTTGGTGATTAAAATGAAGATATCATGTAATTGACCAATCAGAGTCAATGTTAGATCGGCAGGTAGTGCTCAGGGGGTTAATGCCCCTGGAGGTACTCAAGTTTGGTTTTGGTAGGCGTGTGCAGAATTTGAAAGTGGGCTGATCAATATACCAAATTTTCAAGAAATTTTGACTCATCAGTATACCTAAAGTCAACATTTTCGGCCGAATTTAACCCAAATTGTCTTAGTTTAACAAAAAAATCCCCACAATTTTTTGGCTAGATTGAAGCAAAATTTGGCTATTTTTCGAACAAAATTGAGAAAATTTCAAAATTGATATACCAAAAGGCTGAAATTACTAATATATTTTAACTGTGGGCATTTGAAAATTCACAAACCCCAATTGTGGAAGATGTAGAGACTAGAAAATATACAGAGTATTCACCTAGTCCCTGTGCTTTGTATGCTGTGAATTCTTGCATATTTGTGAGGGCCAATCATTCGATCATGTATGTCTAACAAATCATGCCAGTGTTGTGTGCCTTCACGTAATAATATGATAGGACGTTGTGTGTCTTCGTGTTCATGCAAAAGACTGTAAGGAGCTATCATTTTCTTCTGAGGGGGTCATAGAATTTTTAGACCAAAAATAGGGGTCTATTTACCTTGACAATTAAAATGTGCACACAATCTTTCGTTATATAATGCAAAATTTTTGCGCGCCTTCTCGGCGCCTTTGTTCCGGAAATGGATAATTTGTCTTGAGTCCGTTTACATGGTCTAGGTGGAAGAGGGGGTCATAAAAATTTTTGACCCTAAGATAGGGGGGATTGTAAAAAAATTAGCTCCTGATAGGAGGGTCATAAAAAATTGACTCCGGTCACCGACATATTTGGGATTCCCACTTCCAAAGAAAATGTTAGCCCCCTAAAAATACATGGTATGTGTGTAGTAGTTTCGTCTATCGCACTTCATGGCATATTGGCCCTCATTAATGAGTGAACTTGACCTGTTGGTGATTAGTCTGTACTAGGGCAGCCAAATAATAAATCCCCTGTGTTAGTCTATAATTTGGTTCACCTCAAGTTCGGTAGTGACGTCAATGCTTTTTTGCGGTTGCGCCGCAAGCGTGCCGACAAGCCACCCCTGTACGCGTGCGTGGCCATTCAGTGCGTTTTAACTTTACGCGCGCGATTCGATACTGCGGCGAGCAAAAGACGCACCTACATCACTACCAAACTTGAGGTGAACCAAATTATATGGAAAGATGACAATACTCACCATTTTTGTGTTTTGTATTAAAATACTGGAAATTAGGAAATCCACCTCGTCACTGGGCAGGAAAAACCTCATATGTACTTTTGGTCATTGAAAATGGATAAAGCCTTGTAGGTGTAGACTTTATATTAAAGAGGTTGCTTCATCCATGCTCAAGGGCCATAAGTACATGCCGGAAACACCTCATATTTACTTTTGGCCCTTAAAAATGGATAAAGCCTTGTAGGTGTAGACTTTATATTTAAGAAATAAAGGGTAATGCATTATCCTTTACACGAAAATAATGTGTCCCAGGCAGTAAAAACGTCAATAATGGGTGAGGCGCATATTTAAATGTTTTTACTGCCGAGGACACATTATTTGCGTGTAAAGGATAATGCTGCACCCTTTATTTCTATTCTATTACCAGAAAATAGTGCAATTTAAAGAGAAAATATCATTTTTTTTTTCACAAATATTTTAAGTTGCTTACTTCAAGGTGGAGCGCGTACGCGTAAGTGACAGCGCGTATCGCGAAAATATTGCACGCGTAACCAAGCGTGATGCTGTGCGTAGAATGTGTTACGGCGCTTGACCCATTATTGCAGAATAATGGGCTCTCACGTGACGCGCTTCAACCAATCACAGTGCTTGCGATTTTTTCCCACAATTATTGCACTGTTTTTAACACCCTGGACACTACTGGTCATCTAACAGCATTTCTGATTGGTTGATAACTTGAAATGCTCATTTCAATTGCCAATTATGATTAGGCTTTAAACTGTTTATGGTCAATGATGATCTTATTAACTCTCCTTGATTGGTTCAAAATTGGACACAATATTCATTTTGGCCAATCTGCAGGTAGTTCTCATGGGGTTAAGTATACTTGAGGGTAGTTGAAATTAAAAAACCTATTGGAACTGATAATTTACTATTTCAATGTAATATAATAATTGGAACTTCACAAAGACCCTATGAGAACTACCTGCCGATTGGCCAAAAAGAAGTTTTCATTATCATTTGGCCCAATCAGCAACATTGTTAGAATAATTTTACCACACAAAAAAATTGGGGTGAATTATTTGCAAAGCTCCATTCTGATTGGTGATTAAGTGAAAATATCATGTAATTGACCAATCAGAGGCAATGTTAGATTGGCAGGTAGTGCTCAGGGGGTTAACATATTTTCTTACTATTTTCAGCATGTAGAGACAGTCCAACAGCAAACTGCAGACTTATTCTGTCAGCCAATCTGTGCCAGTATCAGACCTACAGACGTACATGCTGTTTGACATGCCAAGAACCTGGACGCAGATGAGGGACAGACAGATGACTGTGTTCCTCCAAGGCTATAACATTGAAGCATATACACTAGTAGGCTGTATGTCACAAAGGGATCAGTGGAGGGAGGGGGGGGGAGTAAATTGCAGACTTATCCTGTCAGCCAATATGTGTCAGTATCAGACCTATAAATGCTAAGTACTAGACGTACATGCTGTTTGACATGCCAAGAACCTGGACGGAGATGAGGGAGGGACAGATGGCTGTGTGTTCCACCAAGGCTATAAACCGAGAATCGCATACATTTGTAGGCTTTATGTCACAAAGGGAACAGTGGGGGAAACTGTCCCTCCCACCCCCATCCGATTGCTTCCCATTCAGAACATAAAATCACAAAAAAGTATGTTCATACTTTTTATCACACCAGGGAGGCTGTTGAATTTGGCGTGGTACTTTATGGATGTACGCTAGGAGTAGACACGGCCGAGAGTAATTTGCAAATAATTTGTTGTCATGCTTTATAAATCTCTGAAAATCCCTTAAACTTTAAGTCACCTCATTGTGCTATTGCAGTTGAAATCCATACACCCCTTACGGAAGACATGACCTTCATCTCTTACACAGTGTGTGTAGATGTCAAATGGAGTCATCCATTCAAGTAACCCCATTTGAATTCACACTCCTGTGTGGAAGATTGAAGTCATGTTTTCCGTAGGGGGTGTGTGGATTTCAACTGAATAGCCCAGTATGAAATTTTACATGACCCAAATTAATTATGACTATACCTGATTACATTGGTAATTGAAGCTAATCTCAATCCAGTCAATTTTACCAGCAAACATGTTTGAATGTTGAGGTATATAAAGGGTTAAGACGTTTATGCATTATAATGTTATTAAATGTTGATGAAATATTTTGCCAAAATATATTTTAAAATAACATTTTGAAAAAATGTTGTTGCAAAGTGTTTTCACATAAAAGGTTTGTAAAATGTTTTCATGACCTTAATATAACCCAACATTTAAATGTTATGAAAACATTTTGACCAAAACCAAAATGTTTTTATAACATGTTTATAACATTTTTCAACATTTTTGTGTTTGCTGGGCTGATTTTTGAAAAGATGTTATTTGAAATAGGCCTATTCAATATCGAAGTTACATAATGTCAATGGGATCACACACGCTTGAGTAATGAACCACGATCGAAACAATCACCACAAAAAGTTTATGGCCCTCGAAGGTATACCAAAATAGTGTGATCCGGTAACCAAGAGAATTACGTAACCACTTCAATGCTGAATAGTACTTTTTGCTTTCCCCATATCATCCTCTGAAGGCTGCCTTATGTGATTTTTTCATTATTGTCATCTAACTGTGATGAGATACACTGTAAAATTAACTTTATATATTAATTTTTGAGGTATTATCACAATTTTATAACCTCATGTGCATTCATCAAAGAGAAAAACATGCTCATTATCAAATAACAATATAAAATGCAACAATGAAAATAAAAATCACACAAGGCAGCCTTTTGAGATAGGACAGTTTGTGATGCAGACGACAGTATATGCTTATAAAATATATGGTTGACACAGAAGCAGAACTAATAAGTTATGTAAAATAATTTTGATTTTTGAGTAGTGTTCCACCAGGGTCTTTCCTAGGTCCACTCATCTTTTTTTAATATATATTTAAATTGTGCACATTTGTTGCTGTACTGTTTTTATTTTACTATAGGCTTTCTTTTGTAAGATAATTAATTATTGGTTGAATGTAAAAGAAATGATCAGGTAAGCTCTGAATTGTAAGCTTTTTTTAAATTGTATAGTTCTACTGATTACTGTTTGACTTTTAATGGCTTTCAGTTTGTATTGTACAAAACCAGAAAAGAATAAATAATAAACATTAAATCTGAGTCTCTCTCTCTCTCAGGTCAGGTAGTGCATGATGTGATGTAACCTAACCTGTTTATGCTGATGTTGGACTTCCGCTACATCGCAACCTTCTACTGCCCCTTGGATAAGTCGTTTTTCAATACTGCCCTCTTTCCTGATCACCTGGCCAACATTAGGTATTTAGATAATAAAGGTATTGTCTCATATAACATAAGCAACATAATTATTTTAAGTAGTTTTAGGCTGAAAATAATGGTGTCGCTGGTGTTATATGAGAAAATAGATGCACAACAGCGGCTAAAAACAATGCCTTCATTCTCATCCTTAAACACTTCCATTCAAATAAAAATATCTTATGTATACCATAATTTTAATGAAATTAAATCCTACATTTTACAAGGAATTACCTAGGGCTTAGGGGCTGTGCAATAATTATGAGCCCCCCGGGGGTAATATTTCCGAACGGCCCGCCAAAAATCGCTTGCCCCTCCCCCCCTCTCGGTCTGCCAAAAATTGCTTGCCCCCCCCCCTCGCCCGCCAAAAATCTCTGCCCCTCCCTTTACACATGGTCTATATCAGGAAAATTTGCATATTAAAGTGTTTCCGTACTGTTTTCCTAAGCCTTTTTAGAGTGTTTTATTTAAAAGGCGCCCCATGAATGTGTGCCAAAAATCGCTTGCCCCCCCCCCTTGGCTGGCGAAAAATTGCTTCCCTCCCTCCTTTTGGGTTGCCAAAATGTCTTCTCCCCCCCAATTTTACCCTCCCCCAGGGCTCATAATTATTGCACATCCCCTTAGAATCAATCAGTCCCATTGAATTGCTATGCCCTGGTGCTATAATTCACCTCCCACTGGTCCAAATAGCACAAGCATATCATGTCAACTCACTCATGCTGATCTGTTTTATATCATCTTGTATAACATGGCTAAGAACCAATAAGGTTGCAGGAACTTTCTCAAGTGTAAAGAATAACCATCATTTATTAACAAGAAGAGATAGACACACTTTTTTATGTGGCATGATCTGGTCCGTGGGGCCAAAGGCAGTTAATTTGAAATAAAAAAAAAACATTTGTTAAAAAAGTTCATAGCTTTGCAACCAAGTATTCAAGAGACCTGGGGATTCAACATCAGTTTGTGCATGTACGGAGCAAGTTGGTAATGGTAGTAACTCAATTTTCAAAAATTTTGACTTTGGCCCCCATGCAGCAGATTGTGTCACATATATTGTATAGTCCTGTGCCTAAAGACACCATTTCTTCTCAGGTGAACTTTATTGTTATTTTTCTACTGTAAAATATAAAAAATGTTTTTTTGTTGTTCAATTTTAAATAGTTATTTTAACCTAAATAACAAGGAAACAATATTCCAAAGAAAATAAAATAAAATGATATTTAAATTGTTTATTGTTTATTGCCTGCTTAACATTGACAGTGTTTACATGGTTGAAATGTAGTACCGGTATTTCTCAATATTTAACAAAATGATTATTATATAACTTGTCTCAGCTCTAGTTTTGTAGTGAAGTAGGTGTTCACTGGTCGCAGTTTCTAATAGCCATCCCGGGATAGCCATACTATGGGGCCTTTTAATCGTGGCAATCCCAAAAAAAGCCCTAAGAATCTTTTTTCTTAGGTGGAGCTCGAGTGGTCACTGGGTTTTGTAGCAGTTTTTGGAGTGTAGTGTGTTTCGGAGTATATTGTGTTTAAAAAGGCCATGTGGCAGGGCTAGATTTGAATCTCTTATGCTAACACAGAGCATACGCTCAGAAAACGCAAAACATTTTTAAAACGTTTTAAACAGGTTATATTAATAAGTTTTCAAAATAATGTTTTCGAATGTTATGAAAAAACGTTTTATACCCTTTATATAACCCAACATTTAAATGCGTTCTGGCAAGCTTTTCTAACCTTTTCTTTTGCAAATAATGTCAAAAACGTTTTGTGTTTGCTGGGCATATGCTTTGGATGATTTGATGCACGCTTGCATCGCAACCGCTTAGAGGGCCAAACTCCAGGTAAAACAAAGTACCGGTAGTGTTCTTTTAATTGAAAAAAAAGCCCACTAACAGGCATGAGAATTTTCAGGCTTTGCCTGAATTTAGGCAGTTTTGTCCAAGTTTACGCATTTTTATTTATTTTCAGCCTGTTTTGGGCCTTTTAAGGACAAATTCACACACTTTTTCAGGCAGTTTTCAAACAAAGCCATTCTCATGTCTAAGCGACCGTTCACAAACACCTGTAACAGGGGAGAGGCTGATGCAAAAAGAGGGCCTGAATATTTTTTATTTCTCTGAAGGGGGCCCTAAAATAATTTTAGGTCCAAAAGAGGGGATTCAGTTTCTTTTTACATCAGGCTCCCTAACAAGTGTTTGTGAACGGTCCTAAGTGGCTTTGCCTTGTACAACATCTGAGTTCATAGTTATAGAGTAAACATTTTCAATTAGGCCTACAATAATCATTTTCTGATGTAATTAACAAACACAGCAACAAATGTCAATCCTTTTATTAGTAACATAATCGGCAAATTGAAAATCCTTCAGAGTTCAAAATGTACAATGCATGTGTACTTTTGTTTTTCATTCAAATTTCAAAGTGTACCTATATCAGTTTTATATAAACACCATGCACTAATTCAGAAAATAGATATTTTATTGTACATCTCAAAAATAAGCTTAAGTACAATAGTGAATCATGTCTGTAAGGCGACGAAAAAACGAAAACCTGTTCTACGGGCGGACGGACCTTTCAAGTAGGGTCGGTCGGTCGGGCATTTTTTTTTAATGACCAAAAAATCAAAATCTGCAAATATTTGCAATTTGGGAAAATACAAAAAAAAAAATTGTTCCTGAAATTGTCGAAATTTGGGTCGGTATTCATTTGTACAGGAAAATTCCTTTCCCAATTTGTTCAAAATCTGGGTCGGTCGGGCCCGTAGAACAGGGTTTTCTTTTTTCGTCGCCTAATTGCAAGAAATAAATTTTTGTGAAAGCATTCAAATATAGACCACTGTCTTTGTGTTTAGCTGCATAATTGTTTGCAATTGTTTTAGATAATTTATTCCGAAGGCATATAAAGTCAGTGTTTAGCTGAAGATTAAACACCCCTCCTGACATTGGGGGACATCTGCATGCAAATTAGCAATACCATGCCCCCCCCCCCCCCACCCCTCGGTGCCCTAGGGATGTGAGAGTAGACTCTCACATCACTGGTACCCCCAATCAAAGTTGCGCTATGTCAATGGAGTTAAGCTGTACAATTTGTGTCACTCAATACAGACTAGCCAGGATCATTTTCGGGAAGGGGCAAGGTAATTTTAAGGAGGGAAAAACTTGACACAAATTGTCAAAAAATGCTTACTATGGCGGCCAGCTACCCACACACGAGATCGTTCGGTGCCTGGGTTTGATCATGGAAATCTGCCAAACTTCATTAGGCATATGCCTTAAATCTGCCTAACTTTATTGGTTTGATCATAGCATGACGATCCGCCTATCATATGGTTACACGTCGCTAGTCATAAGGGTCGCTAGTCATAAGGTTCATAAGTCATAAGGGTCGCTAGTCATAACGTGTAGTTTCCTATACCATGAGTTCGCTAGTCATAAATAAAACACAGGGTTCGCTAGTCATAAGAAAAAGGGTTCATTAGTCATAAGGTCCGCTAGTCATAATAGGAAAAAAGGTTCGCTAGTCATAATAGAAAAAGAGGACCGCTAGTTATAATAGAAAAAAAGGCTCGCTAGCAGGGCTGTCAACTTTTTGGAATTGCTTGGCGTGAGACACTAGTGGCAGACCTAGAGCAGTAAAAAACGGCGCAAGGGGGTATCTGAGGAGGGATGTGCCCCCCGAGACGTAAGAAACTTTTGCAAAATGAAGACCTAATTGAAGCGATTTGGTGGGCCATTTTTGGGGGTGCTACGGTATGTTAAAAAAAAGGACCACTAAGGCGACGAAAAAAGAAAACCTGTTCTACGGGCGGACGGACCTTTGAAGTAGGGTCGGTCGGTCGGGCTATTTTTTTTTTTTCCTTTTTTTGGGGGGGGATGACTCACAAAATCACCAAAATCTGTTAATATTTGCAATTTGGGAAAATAAAAAAAGTGTTCCTGAAATTGTCGGAATTTGGGTCGGTATTCATTTGTACAGGAAATCTGGGTCGGTCGGGCCCGTAGAACAGGGTTTTCTTTTTTCGTCGCCTAACCGCGAAATGTGGATATCCAAATAGTTTGCTCCGGCCCGCACGGCTGCAAAGAAGCACTAACCGCGAAATATGGATATCCAAGAGTCTTAAACTATAAATTAACCCCTGAAAGAGGGCAGGGCTTGAAGAATGGGGGAAATTATGGGGTAAAAAGTAAAAAAAAGCATTAAGGTTATGGTTTAGGGTTAGGGTCTACATGGTCTAGGGTAACCTTAATGTAACATTGACTAAAATGAACCATATTTACATTTAAAACCCCTTTTACTGATTATAACTTACTAGATTTCGCGGTTCTCGGGTCGGGCGCTTCTCGTGATAGGCCTATTTCTAATTGCCCAAACCCGTTACCCATATACCTGCCCTGACTTTTAAACTACTATGAAATGTGTCTCTCAATGATCAAGACCCAACTTGACACAACTTAATCAACTCTGTTTGTTTTATAGGTGTGATGCTTACTTCGGTAGTTCGGTAGGCCTACCCATAATCTGGAAACCCATCATTCGCCTCTTCCAAGCCCTGCCCTGTTACCACATTTAGAGAAACCGAAATTAGTATCTGGACGTGGATAGGCCGTTACTAAAGTAATGAAATCAATCGCGAGAAACGTGAACACAAAAACGGTTACAGGCCTTACCACAACGGATAATTTTTATGTTAACCATTCTGGAGGATTCTGGAAATAGTAATGTTCTGCTGAAATAGGCCTATATGCACGTGTTTGGTGTGTGCACGTGTTCGGTATATTATGTGTTGAAAATAAGGCCTATAATTATTGGTCCGATGAGATGCATGCACCTGTTAGTCACACTGTAATGTTTTTCCGATGCGCGCACTGTACTCCGCGCACACTCCCGTTGATACAACGCGATAGCGCACCGCGCGAACGCGATATCGCACCGCGTGAACGCGAAACTCGCGGACGCGCACGCGATAGCGCGCGGACAGAGGACGGACGGACGGACACGCCGTAATTAGTATGAGGAGAGGAGAGGAGAGGAGAGGAGAGGAGAGGAGAGGAGGGAAGGGAAGGGGAGGGTAGGGGAGGGTAGGGGACGAGAGGAGAGGAGAGGAGAGGAGAGGAGAGGAGGAGTCTACCTAGCCTACCTCTCTCCCTTTCTCGATCCCCCTTTCCTATCCTACACCCATATAACACATGGCGACGTCCCGTCTCAATCTCGCTCTCTAGTTCGTACTTTTTATTAAGGCTCCTTTTTTTTTATTATGACTAACGGTCCTTTTTTAAAATTATGATTAGCGGTCCTTTTTTTTAATTATGACTAGCGGTCCTTTTTTTTATTATGACTAGCGGTCCTAAATCTATATTAGGCCCTATGACTAGCGAACGTGTTTCTCTATTATGACTGGCGGTCCTTTTGTTATATTATGACTAGCGGCCGTGAATTTTTTCATTATGACTAGCGGTCCCTTTTTTTGATTATGACTAGCGAACCTCTTTTTGCATTATGACTAGCGGTCCTCTTTTTCTATTATGACTAGCGACCCTTTTTTCTATTATAACTAGCGGTCCTCTTTTTGTGGCGCCCTCTACGGAGGGGCCACATATAGTGTGGCGCCCTCTACGGAGGGGCCACATATAGGCATGTACTTTGTGAAAAGCTTCTAATTTCACTCTTGCTAGATTTACTCCTTAATTGTTTTGCTAAAATTATGCCCAGCTCAGAAATAAAACCACAATATGCTAGGATTTTATTTTATTATTGTTTTCTGATATGCACGGGATAAAATGATGTGTGTATATTCTTTGTTTAAAATACAAAATTAATGGACTTATAAAAACACCAAATAACCCGTGACCTTTGTATGGTTTAAACCAGTTTACCGCCTCTTAGAACCCGATAGACGGTGACATTTGACCATTCTAATTATGTATGTTTTGAACATGTTTGCACATGAACTAGTTGTTTACAGTGTGAAGAATCTACAACATGCTCATCTATCAGGGCACAGTTCTTTAACCCCAATACATTTGTGCATTCATTGAATGACCTTTGAAAATGTGAGTACAAAAACTCATACTTTGCAAATTAAGGTCAAATTTTGCACTATGATTGTTTAATTAAGGTTATTGATATTATAGTGATTGCACACAGTGCACCTAATCCTTAAACCAACACCAATTAATTATAGTTGACCAACACAACCACTGACCAAACATGAAATCACTAATGGTTTATGTGCTTGAATACAGCTCAGTATCTTTGTGGTGACTATCTCTGATAAAAAACAAAACATTAATTAACGAAAATCAATCCTGGTCAGCAGAGAAAGGAATAAATTTGGAAGACATGACTGTGTTGAAGGTCAGAAGTTTATTTGCAAAAATAATATTTATTGTAATATGCCTAACTGCTGGGAAGGGTTCCTAGCAATGTAAAGTGAAAGAAACCCCAATGGCTATTTTGTCTGTTTAAAATAGAGTTCTATGGCCGACTTAAAGTCATAATTATGACGTAATTTTGTTATTTATTAATTAATTTTAGCAGAATTAATAACATAAAAATGGGCTGTGCCCGTTTCATGAAGAATAACGATCGATCTTACCCTTGATTTAACAGGCCTGTCAATTTCTTGGTATTGTTTGATATGAAAGGAGGGTATGATTGTTTTGTATTAGTTTAAGTATTTCCTAGCCTCTCTTAGCCACATGGTTGGCTACAAAAGACACAGAGTAGCCTATACCTTATAAACTGGCATGAGTGCGCCGACCCCAAGTTTTCAACATTTCAGGATTGTTTCTGGACGGAGGTCGGGTGAAAAACGAAATTACGTTTACATGACTTTGTCGAAATTCGTCGTGTGACAAGAATGAGTGTATAGATGACTAGGGAGAAGCTTACTTATTTGTGTCTTCTAGTTATCCATCATATACCCTAGGCCCTGATAACGAAATTCAACAATATTCAATATCCAAAGCAATATCCTCACTACAACGGCCCCCAAAACAGAACTCCCACCCCACATAATCGCAAATTGACACGAAAGCTTCATTCCATGAAGCATTTCTCTCATTTGATCATCTTCTACTCTTCCCTAAAAAATCATTATAATACCAAATCTAATCACCATGGAATTCACCATATCCCGTCCAGCTCACATTGGGCGCCACATTCCTTTTTTGAAGGAATTTTTATTGTATTATGACTTTTATTATTATGTCTTACATCTGCCTAACTTTTAAGAACAGTGATCTCATCCGTCATAAACTTCTTCATGTCCTAAATTCTTTGTATACGTACATTTGCATCTTGTAAATTTGGTTAATTTTCGGTAATATTTTTTATCAAGGGCAAGGGAAGCCCCAAACGGGATTGTCTCGCAAATATTTTGCAAAATAGCCATGTGGTATGCCTTTTTTGTCAAATACGCTATGCTATACATCGGATACAGCAGTGTTGCGACATGGTCTTTTATAGGTATAATTAAGTTAACTTGCAGTTTTGTTCCTATATTAAGGGTCTACTTGGAGCGTAGCGGCATCGATGTAAAAATTGTGAAAAATTCCATTGAAAATAGCTGCCAATGGAGCCTGAGCCGTATAATAATGTGTCACTCAGTACACAGGCTAACCAGGATCATTTTCTGGAGGGAGTGTGGGGGGGAGGCTTGACACAAAATGTCAAAAAAGGCCTAAACAAATTAAATATCAAGGCAGCAACCCACACACGGGATCATTCCTGGGTTTGATCATGGAATCTGCCGCATATGCCTAACTTTATGAATTTGATCGTGGCAATCTGTGTAACTCATTCGCTACTTGCACGGTTCCGCCATTATGCACTATGTGCGGGAGAGCCTCGAACTGGCAGCATACATGAATGGGAATTGAACTAGTCATAACGTTCTGTGTAAGGTTACATAATTCTTCCTTTCATGTATGCTGCCAGTTCGAGGCTCTCCCGCACATAGTGCATAATGGCGGAACCGTGCAAGTAGCGAATCTCTGCTCTTTGCCTAACTTTATCAGTGGTCTCATCTGTCAGGACTGCAGTGTTCGAAATATGAGGCCCTCAAGCCACAGGCTAGTAAAATCACGCATCACGGTGGTGAACTGCACAACTTCATAATAGCACGCAGGGTCAGTGGCGATGGCGCTAGTTGAGGATGTTGTAAGTTGTTTTTAAGGATACGATACATGATTTACCGACAAGTGACTCATTTCGGAATGCGATCATGAATTTTGAAGAAAAAAAAGTTTCCACAGGCTTCGTCGGGACTCGAACCAGCGACTCTAAACTTCCTTCGATTACGCGTCTAGCGCTTTACCGCTAGACCACCGTGGCAGTTAAGCGGAGGAGTGTGATGATAAAAGATAAATCTCATAATGCCATCTTTAGCCTTTTGTTTACTAAACAAAGACGCGTTTTGTAAAGATAGATTAGCCGTTTTATGCATAAATAGCACGAACGTTTGGGAAAGGTTTCAAACAAATAATAATGACACTGATGTGATGATGAAATTGCGTAAGTCGGGAATTATCTGCGTCGCAATGTTTTGTTTTGGTTTTAGGAATGTGACCTTAAAATTTACGACTTCATAACATTATCATTCGAAATCAACAAAAAAAATTTCAACGCTATAATTCCTCATTCTTTCTCTAGAATGTTTTGTACATGTATGTGAAATAGCTTCAACAATGGTTCGCTGCATAATGGTAAAAATAGCCTTAACCTAAAAAAGGGCGAGAGGTACCATATTTACGGATTCAGGCTAAATTTAAAATTGATATAAAACGTTTGTTTTTTGATCGATTACAAAAATTAATTTTTATCGTATAAAGAAATTGTATCTGGTGTGAATTACACTACAGTTTTTTTCCTAGGGCTATTTGACTTCTTCAAATAATTTTTTAATGATAGAGTGAATCCCCTGGCCCTCTATAATTACGCACAAAAGATCGACCCCCCTTAAGAAACTAATATAACTGAACCCAAACTGTGGTTATAGACCACACACCTAGCAGGGGCGTGATTATTTTTTTCATACACCATATTTGTAACGCATGTGGTAAAATCAGTTGATTTTTCAGAAAGACTTTTTCTTAGTTTTGCTTTATTCTGTGCTAAATTACAAAAATGTTCCCTTGGTCATGAGGTTTGTTACCACCGAGTTTGTCATACTCAGTGTCAGGGAACATTTTCCGCAAGTTACAGCTCGATCGTGGCAACTAAATTTGACCTCGGATGACGGCCTTTGCGGTTTCATACTCCCCAAGTGCCGGGGATTGTTTCCTCCGAGTTACAGCCCGATCGGAGCAACCTTAAATTTGACCTTGGATAACCTAACAAATGCAAACATTGACCTAGTGGGATATGGCCCTAGTGGGACATGGACCTAGTGGGATATGGCCCTAGTGGGACATGGCCCTAGTGGGACATGGCCCTAGTGGGATTGGACCAAGTGGGATTGGACCAAGTGGGATCGGACCAAATGGGATTGGACCAAGTGGGAATTAACCAAGTGGTATTGGACCAAATGGATTGGACGAATAAGTGGGATGGGACCATTAGCCTTCACTGGCTATTCAGGCTTGCGCATTTTTATTGTATGAGCTTGGAACGGTCCATGGATTTCCCATGGATTAGCATGTGTCCCTCACGGACCAACCTGGGTAAACAAACAAACAAATGGGATTGGACCAAGTGGGAATAAACCATTATTACATCACTTCTACGGCGAATTGTTATCATGGCAGGTAAATTATGAATCATCACTTCTACGGTGTATCATAGTCGTAAGTCGTGTTCACACGGTTGGACACAAGTCACTTATTCAGGGCCGTTCCGACCATTAGGCCAGGTAAGGCGGTCGGCTAGGGCGGCAAACGCAGAGGGGCGCAAAAAAGGGTGCAAAAAAACCCACAGTAATTGAGAAAGAAAAGGGCAGGCGCCGCCCTTAGGTGGTGCCGAATTGAGCATCGATTCTGCGCCCCTCCAAGTGATGAAAGTCAAAAGTTTTCGCGCGCTTCGCGAGCATTTCCGCAAAATCATTTGAAATATCAATTTAAGACCGATGTTCAATTTCATTATAATCAAAATTATTTAGTGGTAAGTCCTATTTGTGCGCATTTTCGCTCGCTCCGAGCGCAATTGTTTCAAGGGTTTTTTGGGGCGTCATTATACACCCTTAGTCCTGGGCGCCACAAACTCTAGCTCCGCCACTGAAAAAAAAAAACTGATGAGTTTTCAAGGGAAACCCCCTTAACACTTTTTTGGTATGCTTCGGTGGGGCGGCAGGGAGAGGCTTTGCCTAGGGCGGCAAAATCCCTAGGAACGGCCCTGCACTTATTACCGGTAATAAGTCACTTTTACCCGTAATAAGTCACTTATTACCGGTAATAAGTCACTTATGTCCGACTGTGTGAACACGACTTGTCAGCGACCAAGTTGAACATAGGCCTAATCAACGCTCTGCAGGGTCTATTGTTCTATTGTTTCCGATTAGAGCGCTGACATATTGGAAAATGTTGCCAATCAATATTCATGAGAGTGTACATTCAACGTCCAGTTTGCGAAATTGGGTGAGTTGTGTTTGGTAGGTGTGAAATACATCTGACTGGGCGTTTTAATTACGTAACGAATAAAGGCATTGACATCATCGAATGGCTGCCCAGTGATGTGTTTAGTTATTATATAGGCCTAATAATTATTATTAAATGTATTCGTCATTCCTTTCTTTTCTCTTCTCTGTACTTATTCTTTCCTAGGCCTACACTTTATCACTCCCTCGCTCTCATTGTCCCCTCTCACCTCCCTCTCTCATTCCCATCCTTTTCCTTATATTTCTATTTATCTACTTGTCTTTATTATATCTTTTTATTTCTCCCTTCCTCCAGCCCTCTCTCATTCTCCATATCCCCTCCTCCCCTCTCCTCCCTCCTCCCCTCCCAAGACTTCTTACAGAGGTGAATCTGCCCCTCCCCAACCCCCTCCCCTCTTTGGGTACGCCACTATGTCTATACCAATCTCTTTCTTAAAATAAAATTAAATGGAAATTTATTAAAAACAACCTTTATAGGCCTATACTTATACTTAAATGTATACATATAGCGATTACCATTATAGCAGGGCTGTCAACTTTTTGGAATTGCATGGCGTGAGACAGAGACGTACCGCGATTTGCCGACTACAATGTTCATTTTGACCCATGATTATTTGAGCCACGGCGGTCGAGAATGTGAAAAGCGGGGGGGTAGGAGCAACTAATTATTCATGACGATGCGTGAGATTTTACTCATTTTCCAGCTTTTTGCGTGAGATTTACTACTTAGGCGTGAGATTATACTACCTTGGCGTGAGACCGTGAGAAAGTGACCCAATGCGTGAGACTCACGGCCAATGCGTGAGAGTTGACAGCCCTGCATATAGTGTAATATAGATATATGGACTGGACATGGCAGCCTTCATACATTCTAATATGTAATCGATTCAATTTATTTAAATGAAACGCCTAACGTCAGGTGGGAGGTAAAGATGATTGCATCGACAGCTAAAGCCTCCTTATAGAATTCAGACCCACACAAGCACACATTTGGGATACGTAAGTACAATGGTACCACTTTACACATGACTGCCCTTACACATGACTGTAGTGTGGTCACTTATTGATACTCGCTTGTTGTGTAGAGCGTTAATATGATGCCGGATCAGTGACTAATTTAATGGAGGAACCCCTTTATTCGAAACAATGGTACCACTTCTATGAATAGCCTGTCACAACTTCTAATCGGCATCAAACGAACAAAAGATTATATAATCTATTGTGACTCTATTTCTATTTAAAAGCTCTTTGGGCCTAATAATAGATGAATAGACGCGCGCTGCAATCCGTTGCTCTGAAGCATTATGTATTGTATTGTATAACACATTGTATATTGTGATCTATATACAGTGTTCATAGAAACAAAGTAACCCGCTTCGATTAATAAATAATACTATTCGCCGTAGAAGTGACGTAATTAATCGCATTAGCTACCGGTACCATAGCAATTGATGAATACAATTTTGACTACATCGCTCTGAGCTGCACTACAAGCAGGTTACACTCAACACCTGTGTATGTCTGCAATTAAAAAATACTAATCTTACAGGTGCGAGTGATCAGCATGATATGGTTCAATGCATAGGTACCGCGTGAAAGTTGTAGTGCAGGGCGATATAGTCAAAAATTGTATTCATCTATTGCTATGGTAGTTAATCCGATTATTACGTCACTTCTTCAGCGAATAGTCTGGTCAGTACAAAAAAAAAGCACCAGAGTGACTTTTAATTTATTTTCTAAAATTAAAAAGAATCGCTTTTTAGCGATAATTCATGTAACTTATATGCAGCTGACACGCCAATAATTATGTTATCTTGGTCATTTATGCTACGTATATACCATTAAGCGCAATAACCTTTGATTGCAGCAAACATATTTACTGATCATGATCGTGATAACATAGTTTTCATGGGCCAAATAAAAAAAATCATTTCACGTCCCCCTTTCTGGGATCAGTCCATTTTTTTCAATTATCACATCAAATTTTGAATATTAAAATACTTTAGTAAAATGCCGATAAACAAGTTTATTAGTCGGTATGAAGGATTCCATAGGATTCAATGGAATTTGTATTTATTTATCATATCTTCTGAACTTGACATCACCACGGATAGTAAAAACTATTCTTTTCATGAATGCCTTGAACTTCGGGAAAAGTTTGCATCTACTTTTGTGAAAATCGTAGCAACTTTAATTTTTCACCAAAGTATAACATGCAAATTGACCTTGGACCTGTTGAGCCTCATAACTTGGTAACTAAACTATACGCGCGAATAATTATATTATGATTCTAAGACCCAGACCCAAACGAAAAATTTGACATGTTTTTAGTAAATTTGGAGCATGTTTAATTTGCCCCTCTATGATCATGTAGAGGGTTTGGGTGTCTTTTTGAGGGGCACGTGGTTCCAATATAGCTTGGGAGACAAAATGATTTAATTCAGCATACCCGAATTAACCAAAATAATTTGTGAACGGCTCTTTTCAGAGCCACCAACAAAACCTTTTAAATTAGCAGATAGGCGAGATCTGATTGTTCTCTGTTGAGGGGCAGTCTTCAGTGAACGGCTCTTTTCAGAGCCATCAGTAGGCAAGCGGCGGTCTACATGTCTCATTCTTAGGTACTTTGTCCTGAAGAAGTCAGAGCTACTCCTGACGAAAGCTTGGCAGTTCTAAACTTGTCCGACGACGAACCCGCTAAAAACCAACTAATCAAAATAATGTGGTTGCCAGCTTTTACGCGAACTTGCCGCTTAATGCTTAAATAAGCACATTATTTCCAAAATAGAACCAGTCTTAAGTGTTTTTATGGAAGTTGGAACCACTCATAATCTTGAATAAAAACGGCCTCATCGTTTTCATGGCAGATGCTGAAGACTGCTAGCAATGTACCGTACGTGAAAACGGCTGTATTTTGTCAATTTAGCAACAACAACAAAAAACACCTCCCTCCCTCCTCACTTTCCAAAAAGGTGGCGTCAAGAAACGAATTTTTAATTTTATGTGGCCTTACCAGGCTTTTAAGATAACAAACGTCCCATATATTCCCCTGGAATCCTGTTTTTTAACCCGGGGGAGGTTCATGGAAATAGGGTACGGAGATATGCGGCAGATTCGGGGTGCATTTTCAACCATTTAGTTTAGACTAAGCGTGCGTTTTCAGTTGGTTTATCGATGTCCCTCATTATCGATGACTCTCATTTTCGTGAAAATTCGGTTTTTCCGCAAAACTTGTCCAATATTGGGTATACTTTCGGGGTTTTTTTTGTCAAATTTGGTTTCAAGTTGGGTAGTTTTTGGCGTCCCAGTCGCACAATCACACCCAAGACAAAGTTGAGACCCCAGGGTTGAAATCAAAAATATCATAGCACAATATAACCTTTGATTGCAGCAAACATGATTATCATGATCTTGATAAAATACATTTTTTATGGTTATCATTCATAATCAGACTTTGAAAACAATTAGAATGTCTATAATATATCGCAATATATGATCATGGTTATATTTAAACTTACAGGGAAGTTTTAAAGATAGATCGTTAACAGTTTAAATAAAAGTATAATATTTAACCATAATTCCGGGGGCACTCATAAACATGATGAAGTTACCACATTGCCCTATCAATAGTCATTTAAAAGTGACGACCTCGGTTTTTATTTCTTTCTCTGTTGTTTGTTTTTTGTTTTGTAATGTATTATCTGTAGCTATTTGTTTCTTTTTGTTTTCTTTTTTCAGGACTGACTTTTGAACCTCGTGCGATTCCTGGGGATTCAAAATTGCAACAATATGTCCTTGTGCGAGAAATGTGGAGTAAACCTATCAACACGGTTACATGGAAATTTGATTGTCGGTTGCCATGTCTCTTTTTCCGTTTTGTGTCTTATGTTGAGTTTAAAACAAAATGAAACATGTATATGAACATGCTTAGGAATGCTTTATTCTCGTCACACATACTGGTATAGTAATATTGAATCTACCATAAACATGATGAAACCTATGGGTCTCACTTTGGCAAATGAGCCTATAGTTTTTCCAACTCTGGTAGACAGCCACATAACCGTACTAATCTATGGGCGGCCATGAGGGCCAAAAGGGTCTCAAAACTACACAAGGGTCTCAAAACTACAATAAGGTCTCAAAAACACACAAAGGTCTCAGAAATAAACACACAGTGATGTCTCAATAGCACAATACGGTCTCAAAAACAGAGAAAGGTCTCAGAAACAAACACACAACAATGTCTCAATAGTAGGCCTATAATAAGGTCTCAGAAACAGGGAAAGGTCTCAAATACAGAGGAAGGTCTCAAAAACAGAGAAAGGTCTCAAAAACAGAGAGGTCTCAAATACAGAGAAAGGTCTCAAATACAGAGAAAGGTCTCAAAAACAGAGAAAGGTCTCAAATACAGAGAAAGGTATCAAATACAGAGAAAGGTCTCAAATACAGAGAAAGGTATCAAAAACAGAGAAAGGTCTCAAACACAGAGAAAGGTCTCAAAAACAGAGAAAGGTCTCAAAAACAGAGAAAGGTCTCAAATACAGAGAAAGGTCTCAAAAACAGAGAAAGGTCTCAAAAACAGAGAAAGGTCTCAAAAACAGAGAAAGGTCTCAAAAACAGAGAAAGGTCTCAAAACAGAAAAATGTCTCAAAAACACGTTAAGGTCTCAAAAACACGTTATGGTCTCAAAAACACGTTATGGTCTCAAAAACACGTTATGTCTCAAAAACACGTTATGGTCTCAAAACACGTTATGGTCTCAAAAACACGTTATGGTCTCAAAAACACGTTATGGTCTCAAAAACACGTTATGGTCTCAAAAATACGTCAAGGTCTCAAACCAGGTATTACAACCGACCGTTATAATGTGCAGTACCGCATGCAGTACTATACTGCACACATCAGCAGGCGAAACTATACACATTCCGTCACGCACTTCCGCATGAGGAACTACATATCCCAAATTGAATTTCCGCATGCGGTGATGCAGGTCGGAATGTGCAGTTCCAGATGGGGAACTGCAATATTTTTGGTGTATTTCCGCATGGGGAATTTCGGTATATAGGCCTATGGATGGGTCATTTTGTTTTCAAAATTGTCTTAATTTCTTTTGGAAAATAGACCAACTGTGCATCACTGCAGCCAAAATGTTTC
Organism: Amphiura filiformis; assembly: GCF_039555335.1. Taxonomy (NCBI): domain Eukaryota; kingdom Metazoa; phylum Echinodermata; class Ophiuroidea; order Amphilepidida; family Amphiuridae; genus Amphiura; species Amphiura filiformis. Next base: position 5,571,603 of record NC_092645.1, read on the forward strand.
TCAAATTGCTTGCGGTTGTAAGTTGTAAAAACTAAGACAATTTGTGTTGGACAATTTGTGTTAGATTTGGCCAAAAATTGCTTGCTCCCCCCTCACCCTTTCGACCTGCCAAAAATTACTTGACCCGCCCTTTCGACCTGCCAAAAAATGCTTCCCCCTTTGATCCACCTATAATTCACCACCCCGGCCCCGGGGGTACAATTTATTGCACCACCCCTGACAAGTTCAGGCGCCTAGAGGTGTAAATTAATTGAATAGAAATTTAGTATGAAATGGGTCTATTGAGAAGATTTATCAATTTTGTCCAGGTATTTGGAACATGGGATCACTCAGGGTCCACCCCATATCCATGTTGGTATATCACTGTGGAGGATGAATCTTATTCAAAAATTGAGTTTTATTGGAATTCAGCAGCAGGCATTGCATTCACTAATTTGGACATTTTCAAAACAACTTGCACCTCCCCTCATTAAAACAAAAGTTCACTGAAACCCTCAGTTTTTGGCAAAAATCAATGCCTGTTTTACACCACAGAAAAAAGTCTTCTTTGTGCAAGGGGTAAATGTGAAAGATAAAAAGCATCACAAAGAGAATATTTTGAGGCAATTTATGAATTGTTTTCAGCTCAAAAACATTGACATATTTTGCTTAAAATTGTTTTCCTTATAAATTTGTTTTTTTTTCTTGTTTCACCCCTTGCCATTAAAAAAGCGCAACAATTAACTTCTCTAATATTGATCAGCCCTTACACCAGTCACCATGAAAACAAACACATATAGATACATGTTAAATTGTATTCTTATTTATAGTCACTTTATTTTTCTAAACACACAAGTATTCCAACATGTGGTCAGTATACATGTATGATTCAAACAAAAATACACAAAGTTGTAAAACCTAAAGCATGTGTTACATTTTTAGAATTATTAATACATTTGTTGTTTAAAATTATCAAATTTTACTAGCAGTGCCCGTATTATTTTGAATATGCATAATTAACATTAAAAGTTGGGTTGTTTGTCTGTCACTTTTTAATTGATTTAAGGAATATCAACAAGGAATTACAAGAATCATAACAAAGCAGCCATGAAAGTGAACATTTTAGCTCTTTTGACCTTGGGAACCAGGCCTGTACATGGTGGAGTGGGGAGGGGTGCGACCACACCTTCACCCCCAAATTTGCACAAGTTTAAAATATCACATTTTTATGAGCATAGCAAGCAAAAAAAATCAGGTTTTTACGCTTTTTGGTCAAAAAAGGTGAAAATTCCACTTTTCACAATATCACCCCCCTGAAAAAAAGTGCACTTTCTCAAAATCAGCACCTCCAAAAAAATCCTGCGTACTACGGGCCTGAGGGAACTGTGACAAGCCCTCTAAACTTACAGCTAAAGAGCATTACTTCTTGTCATTTAGGCCTATATAAAGCACTTATGATTTAGAGCTAATAATTCTGTTTGTACTGAATGTATTCCTACAAATCAAAGATTCTGAATCAGCACCCCAAAATTGACTAAGAACACTTCTCAAACCTTGTATAGCTCTCCCAGTCTGAAACCCCGTCAGTCCGACACCAGCGCCTTAGACCGCTCGGCTATCAAGGCTTGATGGTGTCATGATGAAAATGTAAAAATATAATCGCAACTTCATTACTTCAACATACCACGTGACAAGCAAATACAGAAAACGTACCATATTTTGGAATTGTATTTGTTTAAAAACATAAAAACATTAATGTGTATTAATGGCGCTTAATTGCTGATAACTGCGTGTTTTATATACAGAAATAGGAATGAGGCTAACACGCACAATAATAGTATAATCGATTTTGATTCACACGTGCGCTACGAACTCGCCGTATACTAAAAGCATAGATTATCAATGTGGCGTGGCCCACCATTTTTCTTGTAGCTTCTTTTATACACGTCGATGTTTTCATCAATTACACAATTAATCCACATTAGACCCCTAATTTTATTTCAGGAAATAAAAGATTAGATTACCATAAAAACGAAACAGTAATCATTGGTTGGGTCTAATGTAATTTATACATGGAATTTTCAACGTTTTTTCTATCGCCATTCTCGCTCAATTAAAAAATATTTTGGCGTATATAAATTGAAATAAAATTCTCTGCCTCATAAAACGACATCAAATGTGCCACAATTGGGTATCACGAATCGTTATATATGATGTGCAGTTAATATTCATATTTTCTTTTATACAGAGGATGCTTCAGTTTTGACAGGAAAAATATTTTCTTGAAAACCCTCTCACTCGGTTATTTTAAAAAGGTAACCACGCTTCCCTGGAATGTGCAATAATTACAATTAAAATTTTTCTTATTCTAACAGTAAGCGTTTCTAAAATGCAGTATAACGAAATGTGGTGTAGATATTAATAAACCATCTAACCCAATAAGTACGATAGGGCCTATATTGTGACGAGCTTAGTAACTTAATTTAGCATGTGATCCTAGCATCCTTTTTTATGACATTTTTCAGTAGATATCCACGAAAAAAGCTTATTCACACAATTTCAATCCGATTTTGCGTTTGCGAGTTATGCATGATTATGTGTATTACACTGCTCCATAGGCCACTGTTGTAATTTCGATCTGGTATACCGGTACCAGAACAAAATACAAAATTTTTCATGACACGATATTTTTGCTAAATGAATTAATCTGCAAGAAATATTTAGTACATAAACATTATGTAGCCAAAAGTTCCCAATGGTATAAAAATCTCAACTTTTTTTTGAAAAAGTTGGGGATGAGGCTGTGGATCACGAAATGCCCTTTTAACTGCATGTCAAAGCACGTAGCCATTTGACTTAAACTTTTCATTAATACATCCAATTCGGAAATGTACCAAAAATTGCATTTCCCCATGCGGAAATACACCAAACATATTGCAGTTCCCCATACGGAAATACACCAAAAATATTGCAGTGCCCCATGCGGGACTGCAAGCGGATGTTGCAGTACTGTATGCGGTACTGCATATATACGGTCGGTTGTAATACCTGATTTGAGACCTAGACGTGTTTTTGAGACCAAGATGTGGTTTTGAGACCAAGACGTACTTTTGAGACCCTTTTGGCACTCACGGCGCGGCCGCCGCACAGTGGGCCAGAATCGCCTCAAAGTGTGCCAAAATTATAAACAGACATTCAAACGCATAAAAACACGGTAAAATGACTATATTAGGGGTTTTTGAGGCTGCAGAATTCAATGGAGGCATTTTCAAAAATGTATGACGTCATCAAAAGGCTGAACGGTGATTGGTCGATTAATTTTACAACAGTATTTCAAATGACGACATATGTAAAAATTTTAATTGAAAAAGCAAAATAGGGGTTCCAAGGGTTGCGAAATTCAGTGATGACATTTTGGAAAGCGTATGACGTCATTAATATGCTGATATGTGATTGGTCAATTATTCCTCCCACAGTTATTCAAATGCCTGTGTAATAATTATTATAAAAACTTTCAAATCAGGGGTTTTAAGGACTGTGGAATCCAATGGAGCCATATTCCAAGGCATATGACGTCATTAAAATACCGAACCGTGATTGGCTAATTACTCTTACAACAGTAATTCAAATGTCCGATTGGAAAAGTATTAGAAAATAGCATATTCAAGGTTATACGGACTGCAAAATTCACTGACGGCATTTTCTAATACGTATGACATCAATAAAATGCTGACATTTTAATTGTCTAATTATAAGCAAGCAAACAAACAACCAACCAGACTCGATGTTGGGGGTGGTTTCTCTTCCAAAATTTGTACGTGATTCTTCCTGTCGGACTCCAAAACGTCGCCATTATCTTAAACGTAATTTTGGCCTTAATTTTCAACCCATCACTATATACCAATTTCCTTGAAAAAGTAACCAACTTTTACCAACATGTTTCACGTGACACGTGACGTTCGAGGCTGGCGAAAACACAAGGCTAACAGACCCATTCAAAATAGACGGTTAGCCGTTTTAAATTGAAAAACAACGTACGTGTAGTACTTACAGCGGGGTACTTTGTCGTACCCCAACGGTTTATTAAAGAGTAGGGCAATTTTCCTTTGACACCACATAACAAATTTAGAATTAGAATGTGATAATCCAATGGCGACGTCCAAAAAACTCAAACATACTTAGTGATCAATCAACATGCACTAGGACCACGAACCTATGAAACTGTGATTCGTGAGTCATCCTATGTTGCAAGGATAGGGAGGGGCGACCATGATCGGGGGCCGATGGGGGGGGGGGGGCAAAATTTTAAATTTTAATTTGTTTAAATTGTGATTATGCAATATATACAACAACTACAACAACAATAACAAAACCAACAACCAATATTTTAGAAATCTAATTTGTAAAAAAATATTCACATATTAGATTACTATATAGGCCTACAAATTCCTGAATTATATAATGAAAAACAAAACTGCAGTCAGAAAGAAAGAAACGAACAAGAAAGAAGACAGAAAATAGAAAAAAAAGTGACAAAAAAGTAGAAAATATTGGAATTGGACCACATAGGGACTCGAACCTGTACCAAAGTTTCCCAGCTCAAAACTATTACAGAGTCGATAGGAGCTTATGATAACTGTTGATCTCAAACTGCTGACTATAAATTATGCAATAGTGCATAACAGACTGTTATGATAAACAAGCGCATTGCCTCTACAATGTCGGACGCAACGATGGCGAAAAACCTCGTTTTTGCAAAAGTAGCTTCAATTTGGAGTGAAAATCAAAATTAACGTTCCACAATCAAGATATCCATAATTAAACAAAACAGTTTTTGTTGTGCAAGATTCTCGAAAATGTTCCTCCAAAACGGGCTTCGGTACTGCATTTGGTTAAATGGCAACATTATATCTTTGATCGATTTGTAGTACAATACAAAAAAGGAGAAAACAATCACTCGGCGTGGTTTTATACGGGGCGCACATTTGAAATAAAAAACATGGAACGCGTTTTTGATCGTGTGAACATGGTGTGTAAACAGGATATAAACGAAGGATTTTCAAACAGATTCTAAAAATGTGTATAAACACACACACAAAATGTAAAGCTACAGCCAATGCACCAATATTTCTCTCACTGCGATATTTGATTGCTGAGAAAACTCGGTTTTAGAGAACAACTTTGAAACTCTCTGTCAATCACTGAAATGACAACCATTGAGGGAGTGGCTACTGTTATGACCTTGTTTCGTGGCTAGCACTGGCAAGGAACATTGGCTGGAGGTTCGATACTAATTTGCATGGATAATTGATATAAGATATAAGAGAAGCTTCAAGCAATAGATTATGTAGTAAACGCATTGTTCCTTTGATACCGATTTCTTTTGCCAACAGGCTATTCATAAAAGTGGTACCATTGTTTCGAACAAGGGAGGCTTTAGCTGTCGATGTACATTTCTTTTTAAACAACCTGACTTTAGGCGCTTCATTTAAATAAATTAAATGCTCAAGCTGATCGACTACACATCAGAATGTATTAACGCGGCCAGGTCCACATGTCTACAGACGAATCCAATTTCACACATTCCTACACCTCAATGGTAACCATAGCTGGGTCCCCGTTGGCTCCATCCCACATAAAATGTGAAATAAAGCGGCCTTAGCGGGGATTTTAAACTGCATTCCATCACCCGTGTTGCACGTAGACAAACGAATGATGAACGTTTATAAAACAATACAATTTAACATATATTTTAAGCGGCTTTAATCCACTAATAGGGCAGTTACAACACCAGTTTGGTGCTGAGGGGACCCAGTAATGGCCGAATGAATTCTGCCCATCACTTGGCTCGGTGGATTAATGGTAATCGTACGTGAGTATAGGCCTATAAGGGGTGTCATTTTCTTTGGGGTGGGTCATGAATATGTCTGTGACCGGAGTCAATTTTTATGAACCCCCTCTTATCTCACGTTTTTATGACCCCCTCCCCTTTCTACCCACATAGACTCAAGACACATTATTCATTGTTGGAACTAAGGCGCGAAGCCCACAGAAACATTGATTAAAAACGTACAGAAAGTGGGCGGAGCACACACATTCAAGTTTTTGGAATATTTCGTAGAAATTATAATGCAAAGTTTAAATCTTTTAAAACTTCAACATTAATATTGTATGGTATTAAAAATCACACGTAACTGTAAGCACTTGATCATTCTTGGCTCAAATGTTCTTTGGAAAGTTAAAATATAACATATTTGCACAACCTGAAGAATTTTAAAAAGTTAGAAAGCTTCCAATTGCAGAAATCAAAGTTTTCTCGGAAAAACTGTTATTCATCTTCAGTAAAAGTGTGCATATCGGCACGCCGCGGCGCCGGGGTCAAAAGGGTCAACGCCGAGGAATACTATGGGCGGCCGTGTGTGCCAAAAGGGTGTCAAAACACGTTCATGTCTCAAAAACACGTCTAGGTCTCAAATCAGGTATTACAAAGTCAACCGACCGTTATGTGCAGTCTATGTCTCTGAGGTATATGTCTCTGAGACCTTTCTCTATTTTTGAGACCTTTCTCTGTTTTTGAGACCATTCTGTGTTTGAGATCTTTCTCTGTATTTGAGACCTTTCCCTGTTTTTGAGACCTTTCTCTGTTTTTGAGACCTTTCTCTGTATTTGAGACCTTTCTCTGTTTTTGAGACCTTTTTCTGTTTTTGAGATCTTTCTCTGTTTTTGAGACCTTTCCCTGTTTTTGAGACCTTTCTCTGTTTTTGAGACCTTTCTCTGTATTTGAGACCTTTCTCTGTTTTTGAGACCTTTCTCTGTTTTTGAGACCTTTCTCTGTTTTTGAGACCTTTCTCTGTTTTTGAGACCTTTCTCTGTTTTTGAGACCTTCCTCTGTTTTTGAAACCTTTTTCTGTTTTTGAGACCTTTCTCTGTTTTTGAGACCTTTCTCTGTATTTGAGACCTTTCTCTATTTTTGAGACCTTATTGTACTATTGAGACCTTGTTGTGTGTTTGTTTTTGAGACCTTTCTCTGTTTTTGAGACCTTATTATACTTTTGAGACCTTATTGTGTGTTTATTTCTGAGACCTTTATGTGTTTTTGAAACCTTACTATACGTTTGAGACCTTATTGTGTGTTTATTTCTGAGACCTTTGTGTGTTTTTGAGACCTTATTGTACTTTTGAGACCCGTGTGTGATTTTGAGACCATTTTGGCCCTCATGGCCGCCCATACTAATCGTACCGTTTGTACCCCCCGGGTTCGGATAATTCCGGCATTCAATAGAGTTTTGCAGGTGTTTGAAGAGTCAGCATTTTGGATTTTCCACCTGCGTGTATTTGCCTTTTTATAAAACGATCGTCGATCATTACCGTACTTTCGTTTCATAGCGGCTCGCCTATTTCACCCAGGATTTGCCAGTTTGTGTCAACAAGCACTACATTCATCAGGTTAGTAACTTCTCATGATAAAAACGCCCCTATATTCATGATATTTAGCGATTTCGCCCATCCCAAATTGTGTTCGCTAAAACGCGAGCAATATTTCTATTACCTGTCTGACGCAAACGCGTAGGATACAAAATGCATCGTTAAGTAACAAAATCAGTGATAAATGAAAGTTGCTGTTCAAATTGAAAAATAAGGGTCTTTGGGTGACAGATCAAATGGAAAAATAAGGGGTCTTCGGGTGACAGAGCATGTGTTCGAAAAAACTATGGGGTCTTTGGGCGGTGACAGCGACGCTGAAAAGGGTGGTCTTAACAGCCCTATATATGCGTCACCTCCAAAGTGGGAGTGCCCCCCGGACACCAGAACGGAAATTCAAATTTGACGATATTTTTGCTAAACGAATCAATCTGCAAGAAATTTTTGGTACATAAACATAATGTAGCCAGGGGTTTCCAGTGGTATAAATATCTCAACATTTTTTGAAAAAGGTGGGGGATGAGGCTGTGGATCAAGAAATGCTCTTATAAGGGGTACGGCAGGTGGGGTGAACTAGTGGTTTAAGAACCGTCTTGTTTTAATTATTATTGTAATTATTTTTTTATTATTATTAGTGTTAATATTATTATTATTATTGTTATTATTATTATTGTTATCTTTATTATTATTAATGCCATCCTCCTCCTCATTGTCATTGTTGCAGAAAAACCAGACACACCAGGTGTAAGAACTGTAATTTTTATACTACACCGCCTTCCAGCAAAAGCTAGCAAAAGACCTCTTATCTAGCTCTGATCCATCTTTCCCGTCGTGCTCTGCTACTATAGACCTCGCGGTCATCTTCTGCCCAATTGTGATTGTTATCTTTCTGTAAATCAGGCGGTGTGTAAGTTGTAGGGCCTAACCAACGCTCACAATTTAAAATACTTTATTCAGCAGTTCAGACCGTAAGCCGACAGCATCAGGATTTACACGGGGATTTACAATCACATGCATAATGTCGGAGAAAAATAAAACAACCGGACTGTATATCGCTGGTCACAAGATAGCCGAAATAAGGAAACGCATCGGCGGCCCGAAAAACGCCCCCTCGCAACCACAGGAACAATCGAAACCACAGGAACAATCGAAACCACAGGAACCATATGGCGATGGCGCTGGCAACAAGCAATATAATATAAATATTCACTTCAACTAGCATAGGAACCGCACAGTCACAGAATAAAAATTATACTGTTAATCAGTAGAAAAAGAAAATGTAAGGAGAAAAAAATGTAAAATTGGGAGGAAAAAGAAATGTAAATCAGTTATGAGTGTAAATCAGTGATGAGAAAAAGAAAATGTAAACCAGTAAGAAAAGAAAATCCGTAGAAAAAAATGTAACCAGTGATGAAAAAGAAAATTAGTCGCTGCTGATAGCACCGCTTGCCTTTTTCACAGAGATTTGGGAGCTTTTTGAATCTTTTCAAACCCTGTTAATATTCTGAATGCATTTGCTTCATATTGTAAGATGAACATAATTATGTATGGCAAAATATGAAGCAATTCGTATTTGTACTGAAACTAAAGTTTTCAATTATGTGGTCAAATGATAAACTCAATCCAATGAAATTCTACTCACTTAGACAGTTTCGTCTTCCTGGTCGGAAGACTTCTTCGTATTTGTAGTTTAAAGAATATAGTGATTCATGATGCAGTCATGTCTACAGTAGAATTCATCTCGACCTTTGCAGGACTTAACCCCATTAAAAGCTATTAAACCAAGATAACACTCATTGAAACAGCTCAACTGATTAAATCGGATCTTCTCTGGTTGTGCACAAGTGACTGTTTTCATGTGCGATATCGCAATAAAGCTGGTATTCATAGCTTCAGTTGGGTAACCGATTATAAAGGAAACGAAAGGAAACAATGTTATGTGTGGCTTTGTTCACGAAATCAGACAATGTCGTGCTTTTTGTAAACCAGCATTCTTGAAAATGAGCAACATAATGATTTTTGACTTAACACGGTTTAGAAATAATTTCTTCATATTTTTGGTGTTATCTGTCGTTTACATATCCTTCCTAAAACACCAAAGTACGAGTATTTCCAAACATCTAAATTTGCTAAAAATTTAGGACATTTTACAAAACTAAATTACCAAGAAATTTAGAAGAGTACTTTTAATATTGGCAGGGTATTTTTCACACAGTGACGTTAACTAGGCAATGTAATATTACCTATAACATTAACTAAAACACCAAAGTACGAATATTTCCAAACATCTAAATTAGCTAAAAATTTAGGACATGTTAAAAACTATATTTTCTAGAACTTTAGAAGAGTACTTTTAATATTGGCCGGTTATTTTTCACACAGCGACGTTAACTAGTCATATCCCCATAATGTTAACGTAGGGCTATTTGTAAAGGTCACGCGTCAATGGGAAAGAGCACTGTGTATTGTGTATAGGAAAACGGACAGTAACTGCAGTATGTTCCATCCTTTTGATGATATGGGACAGTACACTTTGATCAGCTCGTAATCGGCGGGCCTTATAACATCGCTGATTAATATAAAAAATTTCTTGTGACATTTTGTCACAAGTATCACGGATTATTAATTTAAGTCTTATACTTTGTCTACTTTCATTAAGGGGGTACTACACCCTTTGCCAATTTTGTGCCTTTTTTTGCATTTTTCTCAAAAATTATAGCACATTGCATGGTGACAAGTATAAGGGCGTGATCACATCAGGCACTTTTGATGTAGGGACGTGGAGTCGACCCTACATCGAAACCACTTCCCAGTGTAGTGTGAACACAAAGTAAGTGGATTCGACCCTACATCAACAATGTGGATCGAAACTACCTGGTTGAGGTAGTTTCGACCCTAGGAGGTGGGTTAAATTTCGTAATGTGAACACGATAATGTGGAGTCGATCCACATATACCGGAAGTGGCTGTGGTCGTACGGGCCGAAATGGTGAACGTCAATGGAACAAAACGAACTGAAGACGTCACCAATCAATCGATATTGGGGTCCAGCATTCGAGTCATCCGCACCCAAACGCAATTACCTCGCAAGCGCGCGCGATCAACTTTGCGCCACGCTAGGCGTCCTGCGCGGAATTGCCAGCTCGCAGTACGCGGGTAGTTCTTCACGGTGTAAAAAGTAAACAAAATTGTGAAACAAAATAAAGATTGAATTTTAAATAGCATCGCTGTTTTTCCGTATATAGGCCTATCTTTTGTATTTTATGGCATCAAAACAAACTGGAACAAAGGTAATTATATACCGCATCTAAAGATTCCCGTCATCTGATTGGTTAAAAGAGCGGGCATAGTTTTGACTATGCCCGCAAAAGTAACTATTCCCCGGGCATAGTTCTGCGTGTGCGTTGTTCCTAGCGTAAAATGATATTACGCACGCGTTAATGTTTTCGCGCGCTATAATTACGCGGATATCGCAGATTGTAATGATCTGTGCCGTTTGCCTTGAAACTATTAATTTTTCTTCCCAAAATCGATGCTTTTAACCAAACAGATGACAAGAATCTTAAGATTTGGTATATAAAACAAATATTGACTGCTTAATATTCGGGGCACAGTTAAAATTATAGGCCCTCGTTGATGTCAAAACCATGACTATGCCCTCTGCTTCGCTTCGGGCATAGTCATGGTTTTGACATCACCTCGGGCCTATAATTTTAACTGTGCCCCTCATAGCAGTCAATATTTGTATACTAGTATACAGTTCCCGTTTAAACAATTATTTTATGGAAGCTAAAGTGAAATATGACAAAACAGAGGAGAAAATACGCTGTATTTGGTATTTTTACACCGTGTACACGTGAGAAACGCACGTGTTGTTTGTTTACATCTCAGACCCCAATATCGATAGGTGACATCATCAGAAAAAGGTCTATAAATCGCTTCTGAGGTGATGCTTTACGAAATTTGGTATCTATGCTGCGTGGTACTACATGTGAGTCGTTCTACATGTAACATCCGGGTATGTGGATTCGCTCCACTTACGTCATAACCCACTTTCGATGTAGATTAGCTTGCTAGTGTGAACGCGAACTCAATGTGGATTCGATGTGGATCGACACCACTTCACTACCTAGGTACGAACCCACATTGTGTAATGTGAACACGCCCTTAGATATGTATATTATAGGGGCAAGGACTACAACTATACTGTGCTGAAAATTCAGCAACTCAAAGCAAATAGTTATTGATTTATTGATCAAATATTGGTTTCCCTCATTTTTGACTGTAACTCCACAACTGTTGTCTGTGCTGAAATAAAATTTCCAGTGCAGTAGGCCTAGTTGTAGTCCTTGCCCTATATCTTACTTGTCCCCACTGCGTTATAATTTTTGAGAAAAATGCAAAAATAGGCACAAAATTGGGCAGGGGTGTAGTACCCGCTTAACACACAAAATATGTATCAGACAGGTCAACTAATACTAATATAGCACTCTTAACGTGGGTCTACTTTTCGGCGTAGTGGTAAAAGCCTAATATTTCCAGCCTATTACAAGCTGATCCATTTACATATTCATACACTCTATGATAGCGAGAACCAATCAGAGCAAGCGTTAGAAAAATACAAAACATGCATTGATTGTGTATATTCATGTATTCATTTTTCGGGCGGGTTATTGCATTTACATTTGTTCCAATTTTCCAACATTTTTAGTGATAATTCGTTACAAAAATAGAAAAATCACGTGTTTGTTTTTCTTCTCGTGTATGAAATAGGTTAATAAATATAATGTTGCTCGAGAAATTAGACAAAATAATGCACTTGCGCTTATGATGTTGATGCGTCTAATGCACTCCCCCTTCGGGGCTCGTGCATTAGACGCATCAACATCAGCGCGCGTGCATTATTTGGTCTAATTTCTCTCCCAACAAGTAATACGCATTTATTTATATAGGTTAATGAATGACTAGCAGTGTACGCCAAAATGAAATTGTTTCTAAAAGTGTTTTTGTTCACGCCAGTGAACGTTAATACCACTTGCACCCACATATCATATGCACAGTTTATCCCTTACATACCCTGTGTCTCGAATAGCTATTGTAACCCACCATCCCTGTGGTTAAGAGGCTAGGAAATAATTCCTTATATCTCATACCCTCGTTTGTGTGCCTTTATCTAATCTAATAAATATAATGTTGCTCGAGAAATTAGACAAAATAATGCACTTGCGCTTATGATGTTGATGCGTCTAATGCACTCCCCCTTCGGGGCTCGTGCATTAGACGCATCAACATCAGCGCGCGTGCATTATTTGGTCTAATTTCTCTCCCAACAAGTAATACGCATTTATTTATATAGGTTAATGAATGACTAGCAGTGTACGCCAAAAATGAAATTGTTTCTAAAAGTGTTTTTGTTCACGCCAGTGAACGTTAATACCACTTGCACCCACATATCATATGCACAGTTTATCCCTTACATACCCTGTGTCTCGAATAGCTATTGTAACCCACCATCCCTGTGGTTAAGAGGCTAGGAAATAATTCCTTATATCTCATACCCTCGTTTGTGTGCCTTTATCTAATCCTGCTACCCATGTCAATTACTATTTAGCACATTTAATCCTGAGTGAGACTGCTTAGTGTAGGAATTGTTTAGCCTTTTTATTAAACATGTTTGCAATTGGCCTACAGTCATCACATGCTGATAATACACATAACTGATTGGTCAGTATAATTAGCTATAATTTATTTACTTAGTGATTAGGCATATCTGTATAGAAACCTATTCATAGGCAATTTACTTCAGAAAATAACTACACTGCACAAAATTAAGTCCATTCTCTATAGTTAATTGAATGTTTATTGACTCTTGTAATCAGCAATGTGTGTATAAACATATCCAATGTATATTTTCTGTTGCGTCAGTCCGAAAATGAAAAACACTGCGCTAGTCCGAACAAGGCATGCGCTAGTCCAACATAAATTATGTAGTCTGACTAGCGACGCGTCGGACTAGCGGGTGCGCCCAGTGCATGAATTTCCTTTCCTAAGAAAGTAAAATATGTTGGCATGCGCTATTTGATCCTTATTTCGTACCTTGGTTGATGTAAGAAACGAAATAATATAGGGCAGTTGTTATTATGTATAAAAATACTATACTTTGTACGACTTAGCAATGGATACATAATGGTTTTAATACGTAGGCGACAATTATAACTTGTATTTCCAATAGTTGTATTTCACTGTCATTGCTCAAAACTAAATATATAAATTGCATGACTGCCTAGTGTCTAGGTAGTACTTGATTGTGTGCCAAAAGAATGAACAGTTTTGGTAAAACAAAACGTTAATGTCAATTGGCAAAAAGATTAAAATACATTTCGAATCCAGGTACTAACCGTTCGTTCGTTTTCCTGTCTATTTTTTATTTACAGTAAACACTAAAAACACCCAATAGAATGTAAACTTAAAATAACCATTTTATTAGTTACTAAAATGCAAAAGAAAAACAGTAACAAGTCGATTTTTTCTGATTAAATTACGGTTTGTTTTCTTTGTCCTTTTCGCATATCTTTGCGTTATCTGATATGCCATTATGCAGTGAAATGTTTGCAGACACAATTACATTAATTATTCATCACTAGCAATTTAAATATCAAATTTGCATATCAAAACGGTAAAGGGAAAACAATCCTTTTCCGTTTTCCTATTTTGAATTTATAAAAATAGAAAAATGGTAAATGACTGTTTTAGCTTTTCTGTTTCATTAAGAAAACGGAAAATGACCTATTTTCTTTTTTCCTAATTCAAAATTCAGAAATCTAAGCGTTATACAGGGTGTCCCAAAAGTCTCGATACCTTTTTAAACCTTTGTATCTTTAAGAAGAAATGGTATACAAAAAATTTAAAAACATATTTGGAAAGAAGACACTTGGGCAATTTTTTTTGGTACCAAACTTGCTCCCTTTTGTGCCTCCTACTTAAAAATAATGTTAGATGAATGTATAGGCACATAACGCGTAGTACCATACAGCAGTCATTCCTTTTCTGAACATTCGCAGATCTTCTTGGGCTTGCTGATACAGCACGTCTTACTTTATTAATGTTTCGTGTATCGCCTTGTCTTCCTACGTCCATAGCGCATGGAAATCACGAGGCTGAAAAAAAGAGGGGGGCAAAGACGAAACAAATTCCCCAAGGGAAGATGTAAAATTGTTTATTTTTACAAATTTTTGAGGAAGATTTTGTGTTATTTTTAAGTTACAAGATCACAGTGACGGTTATGAATGAGGTTAATAACTTTGCATCGGTTATATGTCGGGCATTGCGCCCCTCGGGATATTCCTCGGTTCCTAAGGCAAAATGTTTAGATTTTTCACAATGCCCTCCAAATAATCGATGCGCAGTTATTAACCTCTAATTATTCACCTCATAACTCGAAAACTATTAATTAGAGGTTAATAACTGCGCATCGGTTATTTGGAGGGCATTGTGAAAAATCTAAACATTTTGCCTTTGGAACCCGAGGGATATTCCGAGGTCCAAAGCAAAATGTTTAGATTTTTCACAATGCCCGACATATTACCGATGCAAAGTTATTAACCTCATTCATAACCGTCACTTTAATCTCTTCACCTTACAAAATAACACAAAATTTTGCTCAAAAGTTGATAAAAATAGATGATTTTACATCTTCCCTTGCCAAAAATCGATCAGGCTAAAACAGAACGACCAATAACAAAAGTGCGTATCACAATCTGTGCAAATATGGTAGCGCGCAATCCAAATACGGCAGCCAGCGCGCGCGCAGTTTGTTGGACGCACAATACCGCGCACGCAGAAGTCAATTGTGTGCGACATTGGAACAATTACGCATTTTGCGGTCAATTGACGCGATTCCAAATACAGCGCGCCACCTACGATCACGCCTGGCTGATCAACTTCGCGCAGAGCATCATGGATAAAAGTCGACATTCATGACGCGTCGACGATGAACCATCGACCCTGGAAACGTAACGAGTGTTGCTATCGATTACTCAAATTTGTTTATTTACGTTGATGATGATCAGCTGTTAATTCAACCCTCCGACGATTTTTTTCCAATTCTGCCTCCTTTTTAAAGTTAATTTCGACAGTCATGGTTTAGGCCTACCGGTATAGGCCTACCTCTGTGAATGTTCAGAGTGTTAGGCCTATTCCCACACAAGATAATGGGCATCAATTAAACCCTTATTTTCAAACTTTTCCGAACTTTCCGAGGTGTTGGGAAAATACTTTAGGCTCTCGTTTACAAGAAAAGAAAACACTTTCAGGTCTTTAAGCTTTGTTGTAAGCATGGTAAGAAGGCCAATAATAGACTTGATTAAAAAAATATGATTGGGGATAGGCCTACTTTAGACCCTCATGCATATCCTTAAAAAAAACCAATTTTTAAACCTTGTTTATTTTAAGTAAAGTAGGCCTAATATTCTCAATATTTAGAATAACGAAATATTCAATACATATTTTAACAGCATGGACAGCGTAAAGTATATATTTTTTTAATGTTTTTTTTTCTGCCTCCATTTTAAAGTTAATTTCGACAGTCATGGTTTAGGCCTACATCTGTGAATGTTCAGAGTGTTAGGCCTATTCCCACACAAAATAATGGGCATCAATTAAACCCTTATTTTCAAACTTTTCCGAACCCGATCCGAGGCGCTTGGGAAAATACTTTAGGCTCTCGTTTACAAGAAAAGAAAACACTGAAAAATCAGTGATTGGGGAAACAATTTTTAAACCTTGTTTGTTTTAAGTAAAGGAGGCCTAATTCTCAATTTTTAGAATAACGAAATATTCAATACCGGTACATATTTTAACAGCATGGACAGCGTAAAGCATTTTTTTTTAATACGATTAAAACGTTTTCGAATTTCAAATGTACTCTATTCCTATCCCAGCAAACACAAAAACGTTTTAAAAACGTTTTAAAAAAGTTATATTTTGGCATTTGGTTTAGGTAAAAACGTTTTAATAACATTAAAATGTCGGGTTATATAAAGGTCATGATAACGTTTTAAAATGTTTTGTATGAAAACACACTACAACAATATTTTTAAATGTTTTCAAAAAATGTTATTGTAAACTATTTTTACAAACATTCATGCCAAATATTGTGTCAATACTTAAAAAACATTATGTTAAAATGTTTGAATTCAGCAAACACAGAAATGTTCTTAAAATGTTTTTTCAAAACCTTTTAATAACATTTAAATGTCGGGTTGTACAAAGGTCATGAAAACGTTTTTAAAACGTTATTGAAAACATTTTGGGCAAACATTTTTTCGCAAAATATTTTTTCAACCCAAACATATTATTCTGTTTAAAATGTTTTGTAGGTTTTCAAAAATGTTTTTGGAATGTTATTAAAACGTTTTTATACCCTTTATATAACCCGACATTTAAACGTTTTCTTTTAAACATTTTTGTTTGCTGAGCAGTAGATTATCAAAAAATGTTTTTTAAGGTTATGAAAACGTTTTATACTCTTATTATACCCTTTATATAACCCGACATTTAAACGTTTTCTGACAACCTTTTATAACCTTTTGCGAATGATGTCGAAAACGTTATGTGTTTGCTGGGATTCAACCATCTACGGTTAAAACTCGATGTCAAGAATGTTGATGTCTCTGATCGACCATCTAGGCCTATAAACCCGATGTCAAAATGTCAATTTTCGAGTTTGGGTAGGCCTATAATAGAAAATGCTTTTGATGCAAGACAATTTCAAACAGGAAATTTAATCTAAATCTTTTTTATTTCTTGTTTGGATAACTTTTCCCATAATTATACCATGCGTGATACATGATTAAGACAAAAGCTTTTGGTTTTCATAAATGTTTTGAACGCTTGTCTTATTTTTATTATTTTTTTTCCTAACCTAGGCCTATAGATGTTTTACATTTATAACCTTTTTACAAACTTGAATAGATATGAATTAATTGTTTTAAAGCATTTTTCGTGTGACGTTTTGAAACGCTCTTTGTAGCATGATGTAGGCCTACTGTATGATCACGAAAGGTGGTAAATTTAGAAGCCATTTCCTTCTATAGCCTATAGCCATAAACAAAACACTTTGGCCCCAATGTATAATGTCGGGAGAAAATATATCAGATATACTTGCACTAAACAAATAAACCTGTTAATTTTTAAAATAAACTCTTGTGGTGCAATTCTGTCAACAAAATTACATAGGCTTATGAACTGGGGCTGGGGCTCAGCCCCTCAATAAATTTGGTGCAGGGGCTCGAATAGGCCTACCCTTCTGTATGAATAGGCATGTTTTCATTTTCATTTAGGCCTATAATGACCTCCAAACTACATTGTTAAGCTACATTGTTAAGTTATCTTGTTTTGTCCCTTATTGTACAGTATATTCTTCACCGTAAATTGGTGTGTGTGTGTGTGGGGGGGTCCTGGTTCGCCCCTTCAGTCTCAAATGAAGCAGGCCTAAACAATGCGTTCACCCCTCCAATAAAGTCCATCCCCAGATTTGACCTCTTTACTTTGTAGGTTGAGTCCTTGATCCATGGGCCTGATCCATTATTTTAAATATGCAAGAAATGTCGACCCTCCGAATTTAAACCTTTCCAATTTGGCCAAAGTCCACAATGCCGTAAAGGTTGGGCTACACTACAGTTCAGTTCTTTTCACAGTGTTGACTTATAATTTCATGAGAAAGAAAAAGAAAATGGGAAAGATTTTAATCTTTCCCATTTTCTTTTTCTTTTTAAAAAACATGTATAGGCCTAGGCGTTTAAAATCGCCCAATTGAATATTTAGTCGAAACAGTTTTTGATTTTTCAATGTTGTGCCGACCGATATTATATGACTAAAAAGAAACTCATTCCAACCAACGTGTGCTATTTTAATTGGGAGTAGGCCTAGGCCTACATTAAGAGTAAATTTCCTTGGGTTATGAAAAGGGGAAATATGAAATAAAGATGGTATGACATGCAAGAAAGCGGAAGTAAAAATAAAATATAAAAAAGAAACATGAATTAATATTAAAATCGGGCATGACAATTGTCAAATTTAAACCTTAATTGTGACACGATCTGGTTCATGGGGGGCAAAAGAGGCATTTTTGAAAATTGTGTTACTGTGAAAACACCAAAGGTCTAGCATACTTGGTTCTAAAGTTATGGAGTTTTTCATGCATATTTTCTTGATGGGCCTATGCCGTAAAATAATGATCTTTTAAATTCATGTACTCTTTTGCATGCAGTTTGAAACTTTCATCATCTTTATTATAATGCTAGAACTCTATGAGGTATTGTTGAACTTATGCATTAAAGTCTAAAATTGAAATATTAACAAAAAATAAATGTTATTTTTAGGGCCTTATGCGGTAGGCTATGCCTACAAAGTGTTTTTATTGTGATCGTAATTTTTGTAATGTTAGATAGTAATACAATTAAAAATACAAATTTAGGCTAAAAATATAATAAGGACAAATCAAACAATTACAATAATAACAAAAAAGGCAAACCAATGTGATGCATGTTTATAAGTAATGAGACATTAAGAATCTTTTAAAAATTTACTTGAATTTCTTTGCGGTAGGCCTATCCCGCGCGGCGGGCCGCTATAAGCGGCTTCGTGCAAAAAAACCCATTTTTAGAAAATGTAGGCCGATTACAAAAATGCAACACCTATAGTATGGATGTTGGTGTTATATTATTATCGTATTGAACAAACAATAAATTCAGAAAGAATTAAAACAATTTATTCTAATAACCAAAATAAAACATATGCGTTTTCCATTTAAAAAAAGGACAGGCCTAGGCCTACTTCGCATTGACTAGGCTCGCGCGTATCGGGCTGAAAAGCATCGCAAAGTTTAAAAACAAAAAAGGGCGGTTTTAGAAAATGTATAACAAAAAGGAAACACCTAGTATCAACGTCAAGTTTGCGGGATTTAGTAAAGGACATCTGTGAATATCAAACTGCAATATTTCACTCCAACACAGAAAATCTTAAAAAATTTCAAAAAGTACTATAAAACATTGTGTTTTTAGAGTAATAATCACAATGGTCAGCTATGGTTGATGAAAAACTGTCGACCCCAAGCCAATTTTCACTGCCGTCGTTGGTGGCGCGCTGTATTTGGAATCGCGAGAATTGTGAGATATTAATGACCTCGATTTGCGTTCGCGTTTTCGCAAATAATAAAATATGATTGGATCGCACGCATCGCGTTTATTAATGATTTTATGAATGTAAAGTATATAAAAGTATACATTTTTTTAACGAAAATGAGCTCATAAATCCATTTAAAATGTCAGTTTTGGGTCAAATAGTACAATTTTCGAGAAAATCCCAAAAACGGCTTTTTTTGACCAAAAATTTTGGTCCGCCATAAAAAAATTATTTGAAAATCAAAACTGTAAAACATGAATCTTACTATAAATAGGGAAATGTTGTATGTAACTATCTATGTATGCTATAAAGGCTCCGTCAGTTTCGATCCAAATGTCGCCAAATTCATACGGGAGATCGATGAATATACGGGAACGTGTTTAAACTTTATTTGGTTGAAAACGGTCAAGAATTGGCCTCAAAATCAGTGAAAATGTGGTACGTTGCTATGCTGGGTAAACAAAAAGGAGTCAGTTGTCAAGCTAGCCCGTGCGCGTCGTACGGGCGTATCTAATGCCAAGCCGCTCGCGTAGCGCAGCGATAGCGCGCGGGTAACGCAGCACTACGCCATGCCACGCGTAAACGACGCAGAGTCGCGCAATGAATGATAATACGGGTGAACGAACGACCGACCGTAGGCGTAATAAATACGGGGAAAAGATTTGTGTTAAAAAGTATAAACAACATGAAGAGGTAGGCCTACTGTAATTAAAAAAGAAAACAAAATGAGGACAAACAGGTAGGCCTACGAGTATGTGGGTTAGCCTATAGTTAGTCACAGTAAGAAAATGAAAACGGGAATAAAATAGGCTAAAGAAGGAAAGAATAATAAAATCTAATAAAATTAGATGATTTAAATAAAAAAAGCTATTAAACTAAATAAATAACATGAAAACGGGAAATCACAAGCTAAGCAGCAAATAAAAAATGAAGTCAACGGGGAAATGTAAGAAAGGACAGATTTAGAAAATAATGGGAACGGGATTGAGTAAATAAAAAACATGGTAACGGAAATTTGCAAGCTTAGCAGCAAAATGTTTTTAAAAAATGGAACAAAATTGGCGCATGTAGAAGAAACTAAAAAGAAAGAAAGAAGCTAAAATGGAAACTTAGGCTTAACGAGGGTCAGACTCAGATAAATGAAATTTACCTTTTCAATGATTCTACCTGTTCAGTAATTCCTCCCGTTTTAGTGAACGCTCCCATTTACTCACCTAGCGGGGACCCGCGCGTAGCGCGGGTGTCCCGCTAGTTTTATTATAAATAGGGAAATGTTGTATGTATCTATCACAGAATTAAAACCAGAGAACCGGGACTCGACCGCCATCTTGATACAGGCATGGAGCAAAAATTGGGGGTATTCGGTTTCCCTCGGAATGCGCTCGAGGCATTCGTTGTCGTGCAAGCGCGACATCGCATATTTGACACGCTTCATATTAACACGCGTCAACTGCGTCCAAGTCAGACAATTTAAAGCGCATTGAAACAGGCCAGCCGGCCGCGAACGTCACGAAGCTAAGCGGCCAGTTATTTCCCCGGAGTTATTTAGCACAACCATGACACCAAAATATAAAGTAAGTCATGTTTTATTATTTTACAATAATTATTACAAAACATGTTGTCGTGGTGTTTTTCATAATAAAAGATTGTGTCCATAGCCCGACCAAAATGTTACTAAAAACGTTTGGACCAAAACACATTTATTTATGGATCAATATTTAAAAAAAAAAATTTCGGTGTTTGCTACGGTATGTATCTATTTATCTAATTATATCCACCTAATTTATTACAAGTTAAGCTTAGATGTATAGGCCTAATACAGTTTATAAAAATAAAACCTTTTACAAAGGTTTGAGAGAATAATAATGATAAACCTATATAGTACATGTTTGCTTGCACAGTGGCATTTTGGGCCGGATTTTGGTCATGTTGAAAGATAAATCAACAAGCCTATATTATTCCGCGCACTTCAACCTTTGGCCTGTACAACAGAAATATAAGACGCAAAGTTGATTGAAAAAAATATTGATGCAGGAATGGACCGTTTTAAATGTTATACGCCCTAATGAGTTTATAGTAGGCCTAATGATTTTCTTCTCAAGATGTTGTTAGCTAAATTTAGAGGTTTAAATGAAATTTGCACACAGAAAAAGTATTCAAAAACCATTAAATTATAAACTAAAAACTAAACAAAAATTTAAAAAGGCCGACCCTGCTTTTGGGCCGGTCGGTGGGCAAGCAAAGAAATTTTTCTTTTTGACCTTAAGCTACCTATAGCACAATAAATAATATAGACCTACTACATAATATGAAGATAACTAGGTCATACATTGCAACGAACATTAATCTATTATGTAATTAATTATCAAATCAAATACTTGGTTAAATTTCATCTTGAGTTTGGTACTGTCCAACACTTCATACATCAAATTCGTCAACTTACTCGGCAATCGTTGTCAGACAGGCTTTGCCTGTAAAAAATAGTGTAATTATGCTAAAAATGTCAAGAATATCGATAAATATACCTCCAAATCATGAACTTTCCGTCAAATTAGACTTGAATTTAGTCCCATGCATGCATGCGAAAGGATGTTTTCCTTTACGCCTACATGTGCTAAAGGCCATAATGTTTTCAAAACACTTTCTATAGGTATCTAATATACACGTAATTACAAGTTTACAAGTTTATTATACAAGCTTATAATACAAGTTATACAAAAATAAAAGTCTTTACAAAGGTTTGAAAGAATAATAATGACAAGCCTATTATATAATACAATTAATATCGTAGGCCTACTGCACATCCATATGAAGATAAATACATTGAAATAAACGTTCATAGGCCTTTATAAAATGTTAAATTTCGTCTTTATATACATGCTACAAAATTCGATAACCTATTTAAGGCCTAAACTATCCTTCAGATGAATATTTAAAATATGAAATGTAGGCGTAGGCCTATCAACTAGGCCGTACAAGTTACAACATACGGTAATTGTACAACCAATCATAGGCCTATATATAAAATCTTACAATATTATAATGTAATATCCATATCATGTTTTCATATTTGTCCATATAGGCCTATAGCCTATATATTTTTGAATTTGTTATTAAGCAATGCATTGTCGTAGACCTACATAAAAAGTGGCACAAATGGATTTTGGACGATTCCACATAATATGACATCTCACCAAAACTGAATACCAAACTGCATACTACTTCATCAACTATCTATTCTGCTGATAGCAACCTACTTCATCAACTATCTACTGCTGATAGCACACATATACCAACATATACTTTATCAACTTTTCTGAAATAAGTGAAAAAGAGGGCGCAATGAGGGGCCTCATTTTTGGGACACCCTGATGTAGCACACTACTACTCTTCGTCAACTAGCACACTACTTCATCAACTATCTACTGATAATAGCATACGGTACTACTTCATCAACTATCTACTGATAATAGCATACTACTTCATCAACTATCTACTGATAATAGCATACTACTTCATCAACTATCTACTGATAATAGCACACTACTTCATCAACTATCTACTGATAATAGCACGCTACTTCATCAACTATCTACTGATAATAGCATACTACTTCATCAACTATCTACTGATAATAGCATACTACTTCATCAACTATCTACTACTGATAGCATGCTACTCCATCAACTACCAACTGTTGATAGCATACTTTACTTCATCAACTATCTACTGCTGATAGCACACTACTTCATCAACTATCTACTGTTGATAGCATATTCATCAACTATCTACTACTGATAGCATACTACTTTGTCAACTATCTACTGCTGATAGCATACTACTTCATCAACTATCTACTGTTGATAGCATATTCATCAACTATCTACTACTGATAGCATACTACTTTGTCAACTATCTACTGCTGATAGCATACTACTTCATCAACTATCTACTGTTGATAGCATATTCATCAACTATCTACTACTGATAGCATACTACTTTGTCAACTATCTACTGCTGATAGCATACTACTTCATCAACTATCTACTGTTGATAGCATACTACTGCATCAACTATCTACTACTGATAGCATGCTACTCCATCAACTATCTACTGCTGATAGCATACTACTGCATCAACTATCTACTACTGATAGCATGCTACTCCATCAACTATCTACTGCTGATAGCATACTACTTCATCAACTATCTACTGCTGATAGCATACTACTGCATCAACTATCTACTACTGATAGCATGCTACTCCATCAACTACCAACTGTTGATAGCATACTTTACTTCATCAACTATCTACTGCTGATAGCACACTACTGCATCAACTATCTACTGCTGATAGCATACTACCGTACTTCATCAACTATCTACTATAGCATGCTACTCCATAAACTACCAACTGTTGATAGCATACTTTAATTCATCAACTATCTACTGCTGATAGCACACTACTCTATCTGCTTTCTACTGCTGATTGTGTACTACTTTATCAACTATATCTACTGCTGATAATGCACTACTTCATCAATTATCTACTACTGATAGCATACTACTTTGTCAACTATCTACTGCTGATAGCACACTACTGAATCAACTATCTACTGCTGATAGCATGCTACTTCATCAACTAGCTACTGCTGGTAGCATATACTCTCTCTGCTTTCTACTGCTGATTGCGTACTACTCTCTCTGCTTGCTTTCTACTGCTGATAGCATAATACTTCATCAACTTTCTACTACTGATAGCACACTACTTACTATCTACTGCTATAATAGTGCATTATTTCATCAATTATCTACTGCTGATAGCATACTACTTCATCAACTATCTACTGATGATTATACACACCACTTCAGCTATCTACTGTTGATAACACACTACTTCAACTATCTACTCTTGATAGCATAGGCTTACTACTTCATCAACTATCTACTGCATGCTTATAGCATACTATTTTTGCATTTGTCCCTATTTCTAAGTTTTAAGGTTGACAGGTATGTGAACGTGCATATAATGAGCATCCACAGATATTGTCTACTGGTTGTTAAAAAGGACAAGTTTAGTGTACGTATGCCTAATTTGGCTCTTCTGGCCCGCTAGTGTGTCTCTTTTGCCTTTGTGGTAGAGCATTGTGCGTGTAAAGAGACCTGCAATAGCCTTCATTATCTGAGTCACATGATCATCTTCAGTCATGAAATCATGATCAAAACTGTGGTGCTTCAGCGTCGGAAACAGGTGCTCTCTTTGGTCTGATAGGTCAGCTACTACGGTGTTAGTTATGAGTGAATCTACGTGTCTGTTTACCGATTCCCTCTGGAGAAGAGCGCTGTGAGGGAGAACAAATGTGAAGGAAACACATGAAATGGAAATAAAAAAGAAAGAAAGAAACATAATTCGTGGTATTTCAATGTTGAAATAATCTTAAGACCAGAAAAGACGATACATCATCACAAAACGGCCGATGGCACCGACGTGTTGCGGTTGCGCAATCAATGTAAGAGGTAAATGGACACGAAAAACATGTATAGGCCTATTAATAGGCCTAAGCGATGGCTTGCTTTCCTTTTCCGGCCCTAAGATCCGTGATAACCACACGTATACGATAACCAGTGTTCGGGTGATTCATTAACATGTATTTGAATAATCCTCTTGCATCCCATGCAATACCATTTTACACCTCTTCCACTGCAATATATTCCTTGCATACCGGTATTCTTTAACTTTGTTTAAATTACTATGCTAAAGTTGCAATAATAATTTTCAAGAATAAACATTTTCTAAATGGTTAAATTTGAAGCTGTTTCAGCACATCACCATCAAAGCTCCCGTTGGATGCCCCATCCGTTTTTTAAACGAATTTTTAATTTCATCTGATTTTACTACTGTTAGCCCCTACCGATAGACGCGATCAGCAGTGAAGACAACCCTCACAACTCCAGCCGACGGGCGTTTGAGTCCACCTCGGTTTTTCTGGCAAGTCAAAGCTGCAAACTGCGAGTAGACAGATGCTGGTCTTTCTTCATCATCATATAAAGCACCTTCGCATGCATCACACCTTGTTCGAAGACCAAGTTTCCGTGAAATGTACCCTGGAATGTTGTTTAAAATATGTAATTTTAAATGTTGTGCATTTGTTTCCATTCCGGGATTCGACATTAATTTGTATAAAAACAATTATATATAGTCTATAGTGTAATATTGATCACGGCATAATTTAATAACCTACCGTAAAATGGGGTAACTTTTCAGAGTTTTTAAACCACTGCTTCCAAACAAAACCAATTATATTTCTAATTATCTCTTTTTTATGACATTAGGGTTCCCTTCTACACCTTGAAGTTGAAAAAGATTTTTAATAATTTTGAAAGGGTGCCCAAAGTTACCCCGCATTTGGGGAAACTTTGGTCAGAGTATTACATTCCATGAAAAAAAATCAAAAAAATTGATCTTCGCTGTATATGGGCAAGTTGTTGTTTTTTATGACATTTGACCCCTTGCAAAATAATCAAGTACACATCCTTGCTCACAAATATTGATTTTAATTTTTTCTGAAAAAATGTAAAAAAAATGCTCATTTTTGGTCAAAAATCCCGGTTTTTTCATAAATTTCGAGGAAATTGGACATGAGCGATCAATATTTTTTCCAAATATATTTCGTAACAAATTGACACCAAATATGACTAAAAACAATATTGCTGTACGAAAATATGACCATATAAAAAATTATATTTGACTGACCAAAGTTACCCCGCTGACCGAAGTTACCCCATTTTACGGTAATTTCTGAATGACGAATATCAAAGGTTAACATTTTTAAAAGCCTTCAACAATATCGGTCAAAAATTATAACGTGTTAAAACACAGATATTGGTTCAAACAACTGTCAGGAAAAGTTTTCTGGTCATTTTAAATCAAACTAATCAGTGAAAATTAAAAAAAAATCACTCGCTCTCTTAGCCAAATTCATTTTAAAAGATCGTACATTTTGGCTTGAAGATGATGTGAACCCGTTTTACTCAATGAGTTGATATTTTATTGATTATGTTTACGAAACTTTTTAATTCATGCGCTGCCTATACTCATTTACCTGCCATGTAATAAATAGCGTTGTCATAGGTGAGTCCTTTTCCACTTGCAATGGTATCAACACTTGCGTCCAGTACATCATCACTACCACTTGCAGCCACAACATCAGTATCCATGTCCTCATCTTGTTCATCATACTCTGGAAGCTCTTCACTTGTGTCTTCATCATTCTGCTGTTCAACATGTTCAATAGGGCGATGTCTTTGCAGTCGCGGAGCGAACAACGTCAAAGTCGGTGCATCTAGTGTCAAGCAGTTTCCATGTTTGGATGCTGTGATGGTGTTTCTGGCTAGGATTCTGCGGAGAGCCCACTTAAACTGTAGTGTGTTAGGGTTGTTGTTCCAACCTCCTCGACGTCGGACCTTGCAGAACCATAACTCAATGACATCTTGCGACCAGCGATATGTTAACACGTAAGAGTATGGACTTTCCTCTCTAGTCAGGAGCTCTATTGCTATGTACTTCATGCTTTGGATTGTACAAACAAATCCTATTATTCCTGTCTTTCTCCTTCCTTGATATATTGGCTGACCTGATCCATCTTTCAAAGACAAAAGGTAGTCCACAGCTTGGTCAAATGCGGCCATCCAATTACCCCTGTCCTTCAAACGTAGTGGACGCTTGGACATGCCACCATATGGACTGCGACTATTTAGCATGTCAAACAGTTGGTCTACTACTCTGATAAACTCTGTTGTTGCTGAGGTTTCGGCAAAGTCTGGGTGCTTCATATCTCTGAGATGATCGAGAGCATCAGCGACGGACCTGCTGAATGTCTGTGCCGCTAACCTGACTTTCATCTTGTTCTTTTCCCATTCAATGTGGCGTTTGGACAGCTTGTTGCCTAGCTTGATCCCCAACTCCTCCTGTAATTGATGTAAGCTCTTGATATATTGCCATTTGATGCTTCCTGAATCTGAATGCACTTCCTTCAAAGACCCTAGCATGTTCCTTAATAATTTAAGCATGTGGCAGGCGTCCAGGATGACATATATTCGCTGACCTTCTCTAGATGGATGGGGGAACCAAGGCTCAGGATTAGGAACATCTAATCTAGCTCCAAGCAGACGTGCTGTGCTCTGGTTGGTGTAACAGCCGTCAAAAACAATGGATGTCACATTCATACCTTGTGCAGCTACCAACTCTATGCAGGTTCTTACCAGTTGCGCTTGTACTGCTGCTGTTGTGTGGTCAGCAAAGAAGTAGGCGACTGGGTGTTTCCATGGTCTGTTACAGCCATTGAGCAGAAAGACCAAAACTTCCTTAGCCATGTGGTCCTTCTCTTCTGGACATGCAGTACCGTAATCGACGTAGCCCTGGAACTGATGTAGGTGGTTGTCCCACACCTTCTCTTTCTTAATAGCCATTGCATCTATAACGAGGCTGCAATCCTTCAAAAAACTATCTCCTCCAGCGTTCTTACCAATACACCCAATTACATCCGTCAGAAAACCCGGGCTACACTCTACAGATGAGCACCACTCCCTGATAGTGTCGGATGTAGGAAGGCAAAGCTGAGTCCTCATGAAGTCATAAGCCTTTGGTGAGTAATACTGTAAGGTAAGAGCAAACTCTTTGACTTTTTGACTGTATCTTCTTCCATTGGGAGGTACTTCTTTGTTGATAGCTTCGTTCGAAAGCAGCTCAGCAGCGATTCCTTCGAAGTTTATATTAAGAATCCTTAGCTGATCATCGCTCAACAGCTTGGCTTCCCGCTGTTCAGCTAGGATCTTGTTGATGGATTGTAATTTCAGCTCTTGCTGCTTCACTTTCCTCCTCAATGAGATGACCTCTTCCTTAATTTTGACGATTTCTTCCTGATAGTGGTCTTTGGCATACAGGTGCTCATCAGCGAAAAGTCGCCGCTTTGCTTTCGGAGGTCCATGGATAGGGGATGCTCCGGTAATTAACGACCTTTTCCCGCTTTGGGTTGTTCTGAAGCAGTCTGATGAAAAATGTCGGCTGCAAAGCCTATCGTTGGCCACGGGTGTCCATGAGGCTGTACGTTTGCTAGTGACTACCCAATGCTGATAAGTGGCAGTTGTCGCCTTTGGAAATCTGCACAAGATTTGAATAGAATTTTGTATGTTTTTGATGACGACATTCATGGAAAGATAACATGATATAGGGCCTATATACGGATCTTACGAATTGAGTTCGAAAATTTTTGTTGAACTTCCCAGTAGTCCACTTGCCCATCGCTTCGGGGCTGTGTAATAATTAAATTTTCCGAACGGCCCGCCAAAAATCGCTTGCCAAATTTGCAAACTTTAAATGGTCTAGATATCAGTGTTGCGAGTGCAGCGAGCAGGGAAATTTGCATATTAAAGTATTTCCGTACCATTTTCCTAAGCCTATTTAGAACGTTTTACTTAAAAGGTGCCCCATGAATGTGTGCCAAAATCGCCCCCCCCCCTTCGGCTTGCTTCCCCCCAATTTTACCCTCCCTCGGGGCTCATAATTATTGCACAGCCCCTCATTACAAGCTTTATACAAGGTGTCACATAAAAAGGGTTACAGGTAGAAAAAGATCCGCATCTTGTGGCACAACAATTGCAAACAATGTCATTTTTTCAGATATTATTTATTCATCATTCGTGTATTTGATTGTCTGCAAAGTTTCAACTCCGTATCTCAAAAGCAACTTACTTTATGGGCACAAGATATAGGCCTACAAGGGTCTAGAGTAAAGCCAAGAATTCTCCGCGTTGCGGAAATTCCGCGAAAATCGCGGAATTCGGAGGTAAAGCGGAAAACGCATTTCTGAGAAAAAAATATAAAAAATAAGCAAAAATGACATAGAAAAAGAAAAAAAAATACAATTGAAAAGAAATAAATAAAATACTAAATGAAATGGGTCTTCAAAATTCATCAAAATAAAGTAAAATCCGTCATAGATTTACCATACAACGCCTGTCCTACCTCCCATTGCAGCCATGATACCCAATTCTTGTGAAATTTTATTATGTCAGAAATGTGATAAAATTACAAAGCGGAGAAAAGCGGAATTTAGCATTTGTAAAGCAGAAAATTCTTGGCTTTAGTCTAGAGTGGCTAACCATTAAACTATTGCACAATAAAGCCACCAAATTCTGTGACACAAGCACACCTTTTTTCATATTATTTCTTTATCACTAATTATATATTTCGGTCTATACACTGAGATATGTTGCATTCACTAATTATGTAGTTGCATTCGATAACATGTTTACTGTACTTTTATAGTAAGACCTAAAAATTGTTTGACTGGCGTAACCTAGTCTACCCTGAAAATAGGCCCGACCCTGACATTTTTCTGGAAAAAAATTAAATTAAATTTAAAAAAGGAGAAGAAACGTCCCAAGGCCTTTATCAAATGCAACTTGCTTTGAATTTAAAAAAAATAGTACATAGGGCCTACCCTCTATTTTTTTAAATGTTATACGCCAATCACACAAATCTTTAGGCCTAACTAATATCAGAGAAGATGAGAATATTTTTCATCTTCTCTGCTAATATAAACCTTTGACTATACGGTACTGTACTTCTGATAAACATCTGTATAATTGGAGCTCAACAGAATGCAGTCATCATGATTAATAAGAACAAAAGTATTTTTTATTGATGGTGATCTGTTTTCAATCTGATTAATTGATTGAAAAAAATATTTATATACTTTAAAACCATACCTATGAAACGATATATTTTTGTTGAGCGAACTATTGCTGTGACACACTGACGAAGCACACGAATGAACCATCTTCTGAAATACAAGACGTGAAAAAATTAGCACGAGATAATTTGAGAATGCATGAAAAACTTTTGGAAATTCTAGCTAAAAGTGTAATGATATTTGGATGATCCAGGATGATCATCGACCCTGGATCATAATTGATCCTTTATGATTAATATCACATTCAACACGGTAAGTCCAAAATGAAACAATCGCCACAAAGTAAAAATTGGAAATAATTAATAATTAATCCTAGGGTTTCATGCATTATCAATAAATTAATAACAAAATGCATTGCTATATTCAGTAGGCCTATATTAATTTTGCGGCATGAAATCGAAGGTATACCGGTAGGCCCACGTGCATACACGGACGTTCTCACAATCATATTGCTATCTTCAGTAGATAGCATATTACCGGGTACCGTATATTGCATCAAGCGCGCATGAAGTGAAAATCAATTTCATGTTTTCTTTTTTTTTTTCTTTTAGTAGCCTTCGGAATATAGATCTCTAGGCCTATTGACTTTTTGTTCAAGAGTTTTGTTGAAGCCATAATGTGTGATTTGTATGAAAAATATATTCCTAATTTTTTAGTATTGTTATCATGGTTATGATATGTAGTTCGTTGTCTATATGAGGGTCTTTTGACGTGTTTAAAGGAGTTTGCTCGTCTCAAAATCCTCGAATACCAGGGACATTTCCAACATCTCAAAGAAGATTTTATAATTATGTAGGCCTCCGGGGGGAAGGGTCTTTGAAAAAATACGGAGATGTGCCACACATTCGGATGCTGACTCTTTCTATAGGCCTACTTACTTTTTGCTGGGGTTTTTTTTGCCACCCATCAATATACCATTTTCACAAAAAGCACCCAAATTTGCCCTAATTGGGGCGATTTGGTCTCCACTGAAACCCCACCCATCGATATACCTAAATTGCTGAAATTGAACCTAAAACCGTGGGACATCCCTGTATACCTTCAACCAGGGAGTACCCCCTTCCGGTAGGCCTATAGTCCTATGAATACGAAACACATCTTCACCTTAAATTGAATAGAAATGGCACACGTGAATACTGAGTATAAAGGTCTACTACTTACATCTATTAGGCCTATGCTCACCCACTACCCCCCAAATAAGCATAGGCCACTGTGGCATTGGCCTAATCACGTCTTTATTATCTGCCGCTTCCATTTTAATCTATTTTATGCGGTCATCAGCTATTTATATTCATCATGATGCATCATCTATTCATTTTCATCGTTAATAAAGTTATCATCTTTTTAACACTAATTCTTAGATACCGAATTATTATTTAAACACACTTACTATTATCCGAAATGCACGTCTTCATTCATATAATTGGTAAACATCCCGACAACATAGGAAAAGCCGCGGTAAAGTTTTGAATTACCCGCGAAATGGAATAGTAACATGATGCATGATGGGCGCATTTGACGGACGCACTTGGTGCAACCTTCACGCGATACCAAGACGCTAAAGATGAGACGCAGAATTGTTTTCGTTCGTCTCCGCGCACCGTCGGCAAGGACCCGAATACCCCCAATTTTCTCCCCATAGCTGACGGCGCGATTGTACGTGGCGGTATAGGGAGTCCCGGTTCTCCTTCTCTAATTCTGTGGTATCTATGTATCTATGTATCTATCTATGTATGCTATAAAGGCTCCGTCAGTTTCGATCCAAATGTCGCCAAATTCATACGGGAGATCGATGATTATACGGGAACGTGTTTAAACTTTATTTGGTTGAAAACGGTCAAGAATTGGCCTCAAAATCAGTGAAAATGTGGTACGTTGCTATGCTGGGTAAACAAAAAAGGGAGTCAGTTGTCAAGCTAGCCCGTGCGCGTCGTACGGGCGTATCTAATGCTCAAGCCGCTCGCGTAGCTGCAGCGATAGCGCGCGGTAACGCAGCACTACGCCATGTCGCGCGTAAACGACGCAGAGTCGCGCAATGAATGATAATACGGGTGAACGACCGACAAATACAGGGAAAAGATGTGTGTTAAAAAGTACAAACAACATGAAGAGGTAGGCCTACTGTAATTAAAAAAGAAAACAAAATGAGGACAAACAGGTAGGCCTACGAGTATGTGGGTTAGCCTATAGTTGGTCACAGTAAGAAAATGAAAACGGGAATAAAATAGGCTAAAGAAGGAAAGAATAATAAAATCTAATAAAATTAGATGATTTGAATAAAAAAAGCTATTAAACTGAGGACAGAACTAAATAAATAACATGAAAACGGGAAATCACAAGCTAAGCAGCAAATAAAAAATGAAGTCAACAGGGAACCCGGGACAGGGAAATGTAAGAAAGTACAGATTTAGAAAATAATGGGAACGGGATTGAGTAAATAAAAAACATGGTAACGGAAATTTGCAAGCTTAGCAGCAAAATGTTTTTAAAAAATGGAACAAAATTGGCCCATGTAGAAGAAACTAAAAAGAAAGAAAGAAGCTAAAATGGAAACTTAGGCTTAACGAGGGTCAGACTCAGATAAATGAAATTTACCTTTTCAATGATTCTACCTGTTCAGTAATTCCTCCCGTTTTAGTGAACGCTCCCATTTACTCACCTAGCAGGGACCCGCGCGTAGCGCGGGTGTCCCGCTAGTTTTATTAATTTAGACAAATAAATCTAGAAAGTGTTTTTTTATTTTTTCGAAATTTTGCTTAGTTTTTAAAATATAGGCAAAAAATCAGTAAAAACGTGTGACCCGTGTTCAAATTTTTTGAATCATGGGTGATAAAAAAGTTCTAGGCCCTAATTTAAAAAATGAAAAAACACTATCTAGATTTTGGCCATATCTAAACGTTTGACTTAAAAACTTACCTCAGTGATGCTTCATTTAGACGCTATGGCGGACCAAAAATGGTTAAAAGTGGTCAAAAGTGAACTTGCCGAAAATCGCGATTTAGAAAAATACAGCGGATTTTAGGTCCATTTTTGAAGATTTTTCCATAAATATATAATCCGGTGACTTGTGACGTTTGGTCAAGTTAGAAAATGAGAAGGGGCGTCCAACTGCAGCAGATTGGCATTTTTTTGGTGATTTAGAAGGTAAAATATACAATATGACAAAATTATCCGTGCACATTCGGCAGATGTTTATCCACATTCCACATGGAGTAGCCATTTTATTTACTTCAGTCTTGTTTCCATGGTGCAGCAGAGCGTCCGACAAGGCCGCGGCGTTTGAGGAGCGACTGGGCGCGCGGACAGACAGACAGGTTACGCGAATAAGTTGCACAGTGCATGGTCGTGTTGCCGCGAACGAAACCATGATAATTTAAGCACAATTTTGTCCTGTTCCGTATCATGCTCTGTATTAAAATTTGCGGACATCAGAACATTAAAAGTAGCATAGAATAACTGACAAGCAATTATTTTAGCAGATAATCAGGAAGTTTTATGAAATGAAGAATAAATTGAGACATAATCATGATAATTGCCATTTCTGTTTTTTCATAATTTTCATAATTTTGCTTTAAAAATGTGTTTTTTTTATCGTTTTTGGTGATTTTCTTTTCTTTTCTTTTTTTTTGGTGTTGACAAATATTGCATTTTTATGTTCATTATGTTGTTACTACTCGTTGCTTTTTCTTAAGAGGCACCACCGCGGCCCGTCCGCGCCAAAGATAGGGGCCTAGGCATTTTAACACCCGTTATATAGCTAGGCCTACCTTCATCACAGGAATCCCAAGTAAAATTTTAAAAGATTCTGATGTGTCGCATTACTCAATATTCCATTTTTGTTATTGTAATTGTTTGTTGTTATCATATTTTATTTTTTAACCTTTTACGGAATATCAAACACCGACAAAAGTCATAGGCCTATTATAGGCCTAAAGCCACAATAAAGTTGTAAAATATTTTGTACCGCATAAAAAGTGAATAAAATACAACAACAAAAATATTTAAAAAAGTGTGTCTGTTGTTGTTTTCAATCAAATAAACGTGTAAAAAGTGGGGTAAAAGTTGTTATAGGCCTATGTCTTGAATAAACTTCTTGTAAAACGGACAAAAAGTAGGCCTATTATACACGGAGAGGTCACAAGAAAACTGAAAAACACGGAAATTGACATAGCCTAATTTCAAAAGTAGAAAACGGAACACTTCTGGCTTTAAATTAGATTGTGGTTTATGCAGTAGGCCTACCGTATATAGGCATCATGCTATAAAGAGCGTTTTTAAAAAAACACTGCATGAAAACATTCACGAAAATTGCTTTAAAGCTGTTTACCTCTTAAAGTAGGCCTATACAGAAAACATTATAAACGTAATAACATTATAAAAGTTGAAAGCCAGACAAACATTGCAAATAAAAAGGCATTCGGCCAAAACATTCGCAAAAAGTGTTGAAAAACCAAAAGCCGTTATCGCAATCATGGCATATGGTAGACCTAATAGGCCTACTAATGGAAATGTAGTTAAAATGGGTTATGAAAAAAGTATGAATTTGCGTTTTCGATTATACTTCTCGTTTGAAATTATTATTTAGCATTAAAACATTCATGAAAATGCTTTCATAAACGCGTGCTCGCTATGCCGATTTCAAATTTACCTCTTAAAGTAGGCCTATACAGAGAAACATTATAAACGTAATAACATTATAAAAGTTGAAAGCCAGACAAACATTGCAAATAAAAAGGCATTCGGCCAAAACATTCGCAAAAAGTGTTGAAAAACCAAAAGCCTTTATCGCAATCATGGCATATGGTAGACCTAATATAGGCCTACTAATGGAAATGTGGTTAAAATGGGTTATGAAAAAAGTATGAATTTGCGTTTTCGATTATACTTCTCGTTTGAAATTATTATTATTTAGCATTAAAACATTCATGAAAATGCTTTCATAAACGCGTGCTCGCTATGCCGATTTCAAATAGGCCTATCGACATTTTTGACAGGTGTAGGCCTATACCTAGTATGATGTATTGAAATGTCAACGTTTTTGACATTGCGTTAATGGTCAATCAGGAGTAGAGAACGTTTGAAAACGAATCTTAAATCCGTGTTTTAATAACACTTTGAAACATTATTCAGGGCCTTAGGTATCTAATATAGGCCGACCGGTAGTAACTGCTTGCCTATTTTTTATGGTCTTCAAAATTAAGACGAGACTGAACGACCGCAGAGGCCCCCGAACCAAGGCTTAAAATATAAGCTATATGCCTATATTCTTGTCCAACTACCCCAACTTGGTAAATCAAATAATAACAATGAAATGAAATGAAATGAAATGAAATGAAATGAATGAATGAATGAATGAATGAATGAATGAATGAATGAATGAATGAAATAAAACAAATTTTTTAAACATAAAATAATAAGCCTAATGATGTACTATACGGGCTAAGTCTAGCCTACTAGCAAAATATTTAGGGCCTACGTTTTCTATCTAGGCCTATCTACCAGATTGCGTCATCATTACAGGGCTTCTTACGGGTAACTACTTCTTACAGATAAATTTCATCTTTTCAAGTTCAGAATGAAACTTGAAAAACAAAACAAAAACAAATAAAAAATTCACTATTATGTTCATATAAAAAAAACACACTTTATACCACTATAACAGCACTTTTTTTGGCGAAATTTGTCGAGTAGGCCTACTGATTCTGGGACGGGGACGGTGGTGGTCTGTCGGCCCGCAGTTTCGCAATGCAATGGTGCAAGCTTTACTATACCTTGGAAGAGATCAATACCGTACGATAAACGGTAGTGATCGCGATTGGCGACTCCAGTGCCTCAATCAACAATCACCTCGCCCATCCAGTTTACCATGTGTGCGTGTCTTTGCTATAGCTGTACGCCGCAGTACGCGTTACGAGAACGCGATCTATTGCGGGAAAACAATGATTTATTTGCTTTTGCATTTTGACGAATTTTTAATGAAAAAGGGTCTTTAAAATAGCTTTTCTTATGGTTCAAATTTTAAGATTTCTTTAAAATCTATTAATGACAAGATAAAATACGGTTTGAAGATGACATTAGTGATGAAAACTCAATTTTGGCCATGTAACACTTCAGTGATCCTGTGTGCATCCTTAACGAATTTGTTGACAATATTTTTATGCAGCATTTTGATGGTGCTCGAGCATGTCCAGTGAGTTGATAATGTTCATTGAACTTCTTTTGAGTAAGCATAAAACCAAAGAATGTGAATTTGTTGTTGAATATTGTCATGTTGATACAACGCCATTTATCACTTATTCATGCATACAAAATGTCAGCACTGTGCAAAAACAAACCGCTTGAATGCGCTTGAATGGAATGGGGGGGTAGCAGAGCAAAACATATACAATGGTTTCAACAGGACGGTGCGACTCCACACACAGCCAAATTGACTCTCCAATGGCTTGAAAATCGTTTCCATGAGAAGATCATGTTCCTCAAAACTGATCAAACTTGGCCACCTCATTCTCCGGAAATAAGTCAACCTGATTTTTTTTCTGTGGGGTTATCTCAAAGACCGAGTGTATAGCACAAAACCTCGCAGCATACCCGACTTGAAGGAAAACATAAAGAGTGAGATAAGAAAACTTGAAAGAGACACTTGCAGAAGCGTCATTCAGTACTTCACCGTCAGAGTACGCGAGTGTGCGAATTTATATGATGGACATCTTGAACATATTCCGAATAGACTACTTGCAAAACAAAAAAAAGTCCAAACTACGGAAGAACAAAATAAAAATAATGTGAAGTTGTTGGGAATAGTGTTTCAATTTGACAATGTTCCTGGTGATTTGTTCCCATTAACCATTTTTGCATGCGCTATATTCATGCATAATGTCTTTTGACTTAGCATGAAAAGGTAGTTCACCACGTAAACTTGTATGGCTCAAAATTCGGACAGATAGTATCAGTTTGTGAATGAGGACATCGTATAAGTTCCTTGTACTAATGAAAAGGGGAGTTTCAATGTGACAATTCAGTAATGATAGGGGTATCAACTCAATCAAAACATTATAAAATCCTTGAGATAAGGAAAGTTACTTTACCAAGTCACTTTGTTAGGATTGTGAGCAAATGCAGAAGAGGGTGTTAATTTGACAATTCGTTTGCATTTAATTAAGTGTTTTTGTTTCTCCGGTTGAAAGAACGATTTTCCAATATGATAAACATTTGCTCGTATCTTCATACTACCACATGCAAATATTAGCAAGTTTGGTACCAAAAAAATTGCCCAAATGTCCTCTTTCGAAATATGTTTTCATATTTTCTGTATACTATTTCTTCTTAAAGATACAATGGTTTAAAAAGGTATCGAGACTTTTGGGACACCCTGTATTTCTTGGTTTGTTTTTTCTCTAACATTTAAGAAAATGAAAAACAATAACCAGTCGTTTACCGTTTTCGACACAAGAATCTGTGAAAAGGAAAAAGGCCGACAAACGTAAATGAAACTGAAAAAGTCGACTTATTGCAGTTTTTGATTTTGCAATTTATAACAAAATAGAATTCAAGAAAAGGTTAATTTAAGTTTACATTCTAGGCATATGAATAAAAGAAAAAAAAAACAAATTGGGTGTTTTTAGTGTTTACTGTAAATCAAAAATAGACAGGAAAACGAACGAACGGTTAGTACCTGGATCAATCGTTTATTTTTTGTTTTTCTTTGATATTTGTACTCTGAAAGCACACTTTATTTTCGGTGGGGTGCGTCGCACCATCCGCACCTAACCCCATTTTTGTTTGAAAGCGGTTCTCGAAAGAAATGGCGCAGCGCGAGGCCGGAAAAGTTGAGTGTAACCGTAGTTAGGGTGGTTGACGGATTTTTCTTTTTGCTTATAAGCATCCTCGTACGTATCATTCTTCCTTAAATTTTCTTTCCACCAATTGCACAAATTGCACAAATAGCGCTTACTGGAAGCAACTCAGATATTGTCCTCATTGCTTTTATAAATTGCATAAATTGCAACACCTGTGGCTATTTCTACAATTTGTAAAAATTGCTTACGTACATGGCTATTTGTGCTATTTGTACAAATTGCACACTTTATTGCAACGGTAGGCAATTTGTGCAATTGACTGACATAAATGGCACAAATTGCAACACCTGTGGCTATTTATGCAATTTGTAAAAATTGCTTACATACGTTGCTATTTGTGCTATTTGTACAAATTGCACACTTTCCTGCAACTGTAGGCTATTCGTGCAATTTACTGACATAAATTCCACAAATTGCAACACCTGTCGCTATTTATGCAATTTGTCCGACATAGATTGCATCAATTGCCACTATCTGTGGCTATTTATGCAATTTGTGAAAATTGCTTAAGCAACTGGCTATTTGTGCTATTTATACAAATTGCACACTTTCTTGCAATTGAAGGCTATTTGTGCAATGACCAATCCTGCGCCTTTATGGATTCCGGGGAATATAGGGGACATTTTAAAATTATATTTAAAGCCAGTGACCATGAACATGATAAATGAATAGATATGTTATCATCATGATCCTGATAATCAGTAAATATGTAATCAAAGCTTGTACTTAAAATAACAAAGATCACTTCCTTAAACTGAGGTGAAACATAATGGCGCGGCGTAGCATGAGTCACCCTGGGGGGTGGCGTAGCCAGCATTGTCAGTCCGGGGGGGCAAACGTCAGTATCGTCCCTATTTTCCCTCTCCTTTCTCTCTTTTCTCCCCTTCTTCTCGTCCCCATTTTTCTGCTTATCCGTCCCCATTTTAGGTGTGCCGTTTTACGGCAAATATCCTGTGGGATTTTCTAAATTTGACGCTACGCCACTGGTGAAACAAGTGAATCCAACACCTTTTGGTGACTGAATAAATTTATGGAAAATGTTTGGATTATGCTATTGAAGCTAAAATGCAATGTGATATGGTGCAGAAGTGGAACAACTGAAAATTCGCACTTTCTAGGCTAAAATTGCCAAATATGAGGTTTAATTTGATCAGAAACCTACTTATTCGACATTGATTGGGGGATGATATGGACCATCCCCTTATCAAAATATTGGGATCCCCGGGATTTACGCCTAGGGCCTATGTACTAAAATGCACTTTACCAGCACATTCGTGCTCAGATGGTGCGAAAATGTGCAATTTTTTAAAACATGTTTAACGCTCAAATGGGTCACAATTAGGACAATAATTGTCCTACTTGTGACCCATTTGAGCGAATGTGCCGGTAAAGTGCATTAGTACATAAGCCCTACGTGTAAATTATTGTGGCCCAACCAGACCAACGGAAGCTAACTTTTTTTTATTTTTCGGGATATCGGGGTTATCGGGATTTTTCCCGATATTTCGAGTCGGGATAACTTTGGGGCATTCAGCCAGAAGTTTTACCGGTCATTATAGACATTGTCCTACCAATATCTGTGTATTGACACAGCAGATCCACTTGCATGAGAGGGATGTTAGGTTTCATCACATAGACATTGTGGGGTTGATAAGCGCCCCTCTCACTGAAGTGGAACTGCTGATGAGTATGTTGAGTGTATATTATTAAATGATGATTTAACCATTATATTTGCAGGTGTTTGAAGATAAGCATTTTGGATTTTCTACCTGTGTGTCAGTATTTTGTCGTTTAACTATATTATTTGTGCTATATAGGTTTTCTTTTTCACCTATAGCATTTGCGTCAAGTAGCCTATAGGCCTTACAGTCAGGTAAGTTAAGATTAGAAAAAAAAATGTCGAAATGCAGTTTAAAAAGTATTTACCCCTTCGTACATACTGTGTACAATTGTACACATGGACTTCTATTGCTCCCTGTATACCAGGGGAAGCTTATTACTGCAAACAAACACCATGTGCACAATTGTGTACTCATATGCTATCCTCCAGTGCAGAGCGCCCTCGCCTAACTGAATGTCACTTTTCATAATCTAAGAGGGCATCACCCACTACAGCACGTTGCCAGAAGACATGTACTTTCCCATTTTAATTTTATATGAAATATCATTGTGGACAAGCTAAATTCTAGTCAGGGGGTTAGTGTAAGACCTGTAGAAAACATGGAACACTATTTTTGATCAAATGCTTCAAACATATGTGGTGTAGAATTTTTTTTAAATGGTGTGTACAATTAATTGTACACAGTGTGTCTCACCTTATAAATATAAGACTAATATATTGTGTTCAGTTGTACACAGTGTGACTAATCTTATCAATATATAGGAGTTATTTAGTATACTTTGTACATCATTATAAGTTATTTTTAACTCTTTTGTCAATACTTCCATTCAGTTTATAATTTGCTCTGGGTGCATTTTTGGGAAAAAACACTATGTAGGCCTATTATTACAGAGATAGTTAGAAGTAACTGGTCGTTGATGGGCCCGAAAATGGATCGTGTAGAGTGGAGTAACAAAATTAGTCTCAGAAATCAAGTTTATTAAGTGTGATGTCTTTTTCGGTCTCTCCAAAGACAAGAACTGTTTATTAGCATTTTATACCAAATTAATGAGAGTTAAGAGCCTACAGATACGGACGTATGAAGGCAACAGAAAAAAGAAACAAAGGGTTCAAGTTTGTTGCTTCACATATGTTACCAAGTTTTACTGCCATTACTTAGTCATAATGTGTACAATTGTATCCAAAAAATCATTGTAAACGTCGTCACTTAGTCACAATGTGTACAATTGTACACATGCCCTAATTTGCATAATTGATGAGGTAAATATTTTTTTTTAGTTTTTCACAAATTACTATCCAAAATAGTTATAATAAGCATAAAAAATATTTTTTTGATCGAGCCATCTTCCTTCGTGTCCGAAGGGGTTAATTAAACATGTTATAGTATCATCTATTCAAAATTATGAATTACCCTTACACGTGGTCTAGTCGAAATCTGGCAAATTTCACTAACATTATGGTGTCTGTTGAGCCCTTCGATGTTTTCTTCTCATAATAAAACATATTTTGTTTTGAAGTCCCAAGGCACGTCAGCGAGCTCAAATAGGACCAAAATATTTATCATGAGTAAGGACATCCACATTTTGAAAACATTTTTATGGACATTATCCAAACTGAGCTGACCCATTCCATGTCAACTCCAGGGATGTGCACCGCAGCACCTCTTCAATTTTTTCTCTTTTCTGTGTGGTGGTAGATATTGATGAGAAAGTAAAATCCCGAAAATGTGAGCTTCATACTCCATTTCGTTTTCCCGTGGCATCAATTTGAAATTTAGGGGGGTCAGCATAAAAATGTGTCGTAACGCGAAATACGACGTTTGGAGGTCCATAAATGTATAAAGGGAACCCTTTACAACTTTGAAAAGTATGTATCCTGGGATACTTATTTGCGTAGAATTCAAATCTGGCATCAGAAAACTTGTAACTCCTTTACTTTAAAAGATATAGGGCCCTCAAAATGAAAATATGTCCTTGGACAACATTTCTGAGAGATATTGGCTTGGGGTCTCGATGGCTTCAACACATTAGTTAGGTTTGCATTCTCCATAGACTTGTACATAAAGTCATTATACATGTGAAATCAAAAATGTGTACAACTCTATGGAGAATGCAAACCTAACTAATGTGTTGAAGCCATCGAGACCCCAAGCCAATATCTCTCAGAAATGTTGTCCAAGGACATATTTTCAACATACCTGAAGTTGATGGTGGATCAAATTGTCTGACATTGGTTTTCAGGGGGGTCAAAATGTACAACAAATGTACAATTGGGGTTTTGCATGGGTAATATCTCAGCTAAAAGTATTCTAATGGGCTCAATATTGGATAAGAGTAATGTCCTACCAAAGGGCTCTGACTGGCAAAAAAATGGACCATAAAATTATTTTTACTTTTGGAGTTCTGACCCCCCAAAGTTGGTCCTGGATGGACAAAGTTGCATTTTGAGGGCCCTATATCTTTTAAAGTAAAGGAGTTACAAGTTTTCTGATGCCAGATTTGAATTCTACACAAATAAGTATCCCAGGATACATACTTTTCAAAGTTGTAAAGGGTTCCCTTTATACATTTATGGACCTCCAAACGTCGTCTTTCGCGTTACGACACATTTTTTATGCTGACCCCCTAAATTTCAAATTGATGCCACCGGAAAACGAAATGGAGTATGAAGCTCAAATTTTCGGGATTTTACTTTCTCATCAATATCTACCACCACACGGAAAAAGAAAAAAATTGAAGAGGTGCTGCGGTGCACATCCCTGGAGTTGACATGGAATGGGTCAGCTACAATATAAAGCATAATTTGGCTTCAGGTTCCGATGTACCAAATCTGTATTCGCTTTAACCAACATTTCTTAGCAACCAAAAATCACATTATCATTAAATAAATTTTATTTTGTAGTGTAGATTTAAGAGTATAATTATGGGTAATTTCAGTTGCCTGGCACGTAAGGGGCTGTGTAATAATTATGAGCCCCCCGGGAATAAAATTTCCAAACGCTTCCCCCTCTCGGCCTGCCAAAATTCTTTGCCCCCTGCACATGCCAAATTTTTGGGATCCCAATTTACGAACCTTAAAATTTGCATATTTAACTGTTTCCGTACTGTTTCCGCCCCATAAATGTGTGCCAAAAATCGCTTACCCTCCTCTCTCGGCTTGCCAAAATTGCTTGCCCCCCCTTTCGGCTTGCCAAACATTTCTCCCCCCCATTTTACCTTCCCCAGGGCTCATAATTATTGCACAGCCCCTAAGATAACAGAGATATGATGATGGAGGTTGAACATTTTGAATGACCCTCGTAATAATAGCCCGCAGGGCAAGAAAGCAAGAGTAATAATAACCTTAAATGTATATAATGTTGACAAACAGAGTGCGTCAATATAGTCATCCTATAATTATCTAATTATCTCATCATGTCGACTTAACATTGACACGATGTCGACTTGGCAAGCTAGTTATCTCGCCATTTGGATGGCACTAAAACGTTCCGTAAAGATTAAAAAGTTTCAAAATGTTCGCTTCTATCAACGCGACGCAAATCATGCAAATTCCGTTGGTTTACTAGCTACAAAGTTAGGCCAGCCAGCTATCGGTCGATTATCATGTTTATGAATAATTAATAATTCCATTAGAAAAAGTTGGAGGCCATCTCCCATTCACCCGTGTGTGGTGAATTGACTACGTAATAATCACACACTTTTGAAGGTATAGGCCAACTGCACGTATTAGAGAGATTGCGAAATTTACGTGAAACGTGACACGGGAACGCGAACGGCAAGCTACATTAGTCGGCCCTGCAATTATGTGCGAATTTGATAAAGAATAGATTCGTATTTATTTTCAACAAAATGTTAGTTTTTACTGATCACCGTCATTATGTCCGTCCCCTCTTAATTCGAGCCAACAAATAAGATAAAACAAAGAAAATGTTATAATAATGCGTGTATTATCTCGCCGATCGTTAAAGGGAGTCTCCGGCAATCATAACATTATGCCTATAAGTTATACGTTAGAAAATTAATTATCAAGCACGAATCACATGGTTTAATTTAAAACAAACTCATATTGACCATAAAAACGAATAAAAACAGTCGGTTCTCAACACGCGGTATTCAAAATTCCCGCGCCGAAATACGCTGGCGAAGTTATGTAATTAATCGGATTAATTACCATAGTAATAGGTGAAAACAATTTTTAACATATCGCGCTGCACTACAAGCAGGTTACACTCATCACCTGTGTATGTCTGCAATCATAGATTGAATACAATACTGGTCTTTTCAAAGATACTAATCTTACAGGTGCAAGTAATCAGCATGATATGGTTCAATGAAGAGGTACCGCGTGAACGTATTAGTGCAGCGCGGTATATTCAAAAATTGTTTTCACCTATTGCTATGGTAGTTAATCCGATTATTACGTAACTTCGCCAACGTATTGTCTAAGTGCAATGACGTAATGGTTATTTGCGCTCAATTGTCGTCAGCCTTCATTGTATTACTAGGACGTCATTGCACTCGACAATTTCGGCGCCCGGGAATTTTGAATATCGCGTGTTGGGAGGCGGATGTTTTAATTCGTTTATATGATCACTATGAGTTTGTTTTAAATAAAACCACGCGATTCGTGTTTGATAATTATTTTTCTTACATATAAGGCATAATGTTGTGATTGCCGGAGACTTCCTTTAACGTTATTGAGCTTCACGCAGCCTGCTGGGACGTATAAATAAGACGTAAGACGAATAACGTTACGACACAGTTTATACGTCACTAATTCAATGATACACACGCACGAGACGTATAGAGTGTTTTTATTATTATTATTATTATTACAATCATCATCCCCATTGTCATTTGTTGCAGAAAGCATTACAGAAGTCACCTCACAACAGGAACCTCCAAATCGGAAAGAGATCGCAGCACCCCTTCACTGAACGAAGTATAACTGAGTCTTACAACACTTTCGCACTACCACATACACCAGGAGCAAGAATATTACACCGCCTTCCAGCAAAAGAC
This sequence comes from Amphiura filiformis, assembly GCF_039555335.1. Classification (NCBI taxonomy): domain Eukaryota; kingdom Metazoa; phylum Echinodermata; class Ophiuroidea; order Amphilepidida; family Amphiuridae; genus Amphiura; species Amphiura filiformis. The sequence continues at coordinate 5,616,437 of NC_092645.1, forward strand.
CCCTAGCTCTGTTGCCGCATACCATCCATCTTTCCCATCGTGCTCTGCTACCATAGAGCTCGCGGTCATTATCTGCCCAATTGTGGTTGTTATCTTCCTATAAATCCCGGGTATAAATCAGGAGGTGTAACCAATACTCACAATTTGAAAACTATAAGGAACTTGATACAGGCCGACAGCATCAGGATTTACACTCACATGCAGAATGGAGAAAAATGGAGAAGGAAATAAACGTTGCGCGTGCGGGATATGCTCGACGAGGCGGAAAAAAACACCAATCTACATGATTAACATTCCTAAGTTACAGATAAAGGACAGAGCAGTGCCAGATGCTGATCAGGGGAAAGGCGGTGGCAAGAAGTAGAGCTCGAACACTGTTATATGTCATAATGTAAATCAGTAGAAAAAGAAAATGAAAGATGAAAAATGTAAGATCAGGAGAAGCAGAAAATGTAAATCAGTCATGAGTGTAAATCATTGATGAGAAAAAGAACACAGTGTAAATCAGTTAAGAGAAGAAAAAACAAGTTTTCTGAAAAAAAGAAAAGAAATAGAAAACGTAAATCAGTGATGAAAATGAAAATAAGTCGCTCTCTGATGACACCACTTATTTGCAGGGAGATTTAGAATTTTCAAACCCTGTTTTACAATCTGAACGCGTTTGCCTCTATTTCATGTTGTAAGATTAATAATATGTGTGTGGCAAAATATGAGGCAATTCATATTGGTAGTTTAAAGAATAGTGATTTCCATCCTTTATCCGAATGTTGTGACTAACATAGAGATCAAATCCTTTAATCACTACGTATAAATTTCTCTATGAAAACAAAATACCTTTTAAGGGGGTACTACACCCCTCGATAAATTTTCGTCTATTTTTTCATTTATCTCAAAAACTAATAACACAGTGATAACAAAAGTTACGTAGGCCTATATTATAGGGGCAAGGAATCCAATTACTACACTGGAATTTCAGTGACCCAAGACAAGCGGTTCGTTATTTATGATAAGAAAAGAGGTACCGCTAGAATGTACCACATTTCCTATCATATATACTGAACCGCTTGTCTTGAGTCACTGAAATTTCAGTGTAGTAATTCTCGCTATTCGCAATAAGGGGCGCCGCCAGCGTTTTGCGATGTAATCGTGATGTATCATGGGAAAAGGTCGACATCCAAGTCCGCGCAATACGAATATTACCATGCTATTACATAGGAACACGTGACAATATTTTTTAGTTTGTCAAAATAAAGGTGTTACACGCGAATCGATACTCAATAATACTTAATAATGTGATTTGAAATGTGCACAATTAATTTTTTCTCCATCGATTTGCGTGTAATACCGTTATATTGACAAACTAAAAAATATTGTCACGTGTTCCTATGTAATAGCATGGTAATATTCGTATTGCGCGGACTTGATGTCGACCTTTTCCCATGATACATCACGATTTTCCCATGATACATCACAAATCGCAAAATCCGCTGGCGGCGCCCTTATTGCGAATAGCGAGAATTGGATTCCTTGCCCCAATAATATACATAACTTTTGTTACCAGTGTGTTATTATTTTTTGAGAAAAATGCAAAAATAGTCACGAATTTACCACAGGGGTGTAGTACCCCCTTAATATGATTTCTATTTCATTCCAAATCTTTAGCAAATTGACAATGAATTGAAAAGACTCTTTATCATGTTAATAGTGCGCGGTGTCTCTTTTGGGCAAAGCAACAGTTTGTACTTATATCCATATATTAACTATTTAGTACTGTCGATATTATAAAGATGATTTTAATATGCACTTTCAGTAATTTTAAGTAGGTGAATGACTGTACAGTTTAGGGGCCAACAAGCCGCCAGTCCCATGAAAATTCTCGCGTCGTTGGACAGATGTTTCAAATGGACAATCAAAATATGTCAGTGTTAAATTAAGTGATGATTTTGTTCATATCCCATGTGTCACGCGTTCTGCACACCAAATATAAAGTTTCTACTTCATTTCTTTTAAAGAAATAGCTAGTTAACATATATCATTTTGGGGTAAAAAATTACAAAAATCCGTTAATATGAAACCGTAACCGAAATGGAATAGAACGCACAGGTTACACATTCGCAAACTTGGCAAAAAAGATTCTCCAGACTTTCTGAACCTTTTGATATATGATTTGTCCATTTAAAACACCTGTCCTACGAACCCGTTAAATAAAGCACGTTTGGCTACATGGTCTCTAAACTGTAGCCTACCCATCAGCAAACACAAAAATGTTCTTAAAGATCATGAATACGTTTTTAAAACGTTATTGTAAAATATTTTGGGCAAATATTTTTGCAATTTTGTCAATAGTTACGTTAAATAACATTCTTTTAGAATGTTTTGTATCACGTTTTGAAAACTGTTTGATAAATGTTATTAAAACGTTTTTATACCCTTTATATAACCCGACATGTAAAACGTTGTGTGTTTGCTGGGATACGCTGGATTTTCAATTGACATCAATTGTGTATTGATTTGAATAAATCACTTGTATTGTCACTAGATTCCCCGACTCCTCATTATAAGTTCGATTAAACTTCAACTTTAATATAATACCTTTATCCCTAACACGTAGCACACCGACATCGCCTGGCTAATAATTATTTGGTGCAGCAGAGACATTAAAATGAATACACGGGATCCATACACGTGAATTGCTATGCACGATTTTGATATCAGACGAAAATCTTCGGATACTGGGTTAAAAATGATGAATATCTCCCGTAAATGAATTTTTCTCAAGAAACCAGATGTGGTCTCATACACTTGAAAATACGTGTTGAACAGATATTATAGTCGTTAGCGTGCGCTTTGAAAATTGGCCGTGCGCTTTGAACTAAAAAATTGCCCAAAACTCTCAATTTTATATTGCCTTGGTCCTATATGGACTACAGCGCGCAGCAGGCTATAGCGGCACTCACTCAAGTGGAGAGAGTATAACCATTGACCGCAATGTCGTATACAAGCTTGCTCACAGAGCGAGAAATCATTACCCCGTCTATTCAGTAGCCTTAGTCAGGTCACTTCGCTAATAATATGCATCTCATAAGGTCCGAATAAAATGGTCATGGGTGGCTGTGGATTCACCCTACCATGGCGATTTCTACTATGAAGACATCGGGGCGATGTCACTGTGCGTAGTCCGTCAAGAAGGATCACGCTTTTGTTATCACGATAATCCATCCGAGCCGACAAGCGTAGTGCCAACAATATAGCGTTCATGGTCCTTCTTGATGGACGGCAAAAATGACAGCGTTAATGCGTGTCGGAGTGGTGCCTGAGCTAGCTAGTGGTGTTTGTACTCCAATATTGAGAAAATTAAAGCCCACACTCACAGGGAAAGGTATGGATTCAATATGTGAGATCCCAAGGCTCATTGTAATGGGTTTCAGTTTCCCCCGTGTGTGCATGATTTTCCAGGGGGAATAGTAAAAACTTTCGTTTTGGGCTTCTAATTTGTATGACCTTTTGAAAATGTTGCATCAAAATTTAGTCAACTTCTATATTTTCACCCAGAATTTCTTCTAGTCTTTGGGAATGCGGGCCAATGCGGGCCAGAGCCTCTTTTTGGTAACTTTGTTCAGTGTCGTTTTCCATTCCTGGATTCCCATTCATGTACTATACAATGGAAGGCAATGTTAATAACAATGTCGTTTTTCCATCACCTCGATTCCACGTACTGTACAATGGATGACAATGTTAATAACAATGTCGTTTTTCCAGCACCTGGATTCCCATTCATGTACTATACAATGGATGACAATGTTAATAACAATGTCGTTTTTCCATCACCTCGATTCCCATTCATGTACTATACAATGGATGACAATGTTAATAACAATGTCGTTTTTCCATACACGTACTGTACAATGGAAGACAATGTTAATAACAATGTCGTTTTTCCATCACCTCGATTCCACGTACTGTACAATGGAAGACAATGTTAATAACAATGTCGTTTTTCCATCACCTCGATTCCACGTACTGTACAATGGCTGACAATGTTAATAACAATGTCGTTTTTCATCACCTGGATTCCCATTCATGTACTATACAATGGATGACAATGTTAATAACAATGTCGTTTTTCCATCACTTGGATTCCCATTCATGTACTATACAATGGATGACAATGTTAATAACAATGTCGTTTTTCCATCACTTGGATTCCCATTCACGTACTATACAATGGATGACAATGTTAATAACAATGTCGTTTTTCCATCACCTGGATTCCCATTCACGTACTATACAATGGATGACAATGTTAATAACAATGTCGTTTTTCCATCACCTGGATTCCCATTCACGTACTGTACAATGGATGACAATGTTAATAACAATGTCGTTTTTCCATCACTTGGATTCCCATTCACGTACTATACAATGGATGACAATGTTAATAACAATGTCGTTTTTCCATCACCTGGATTCCCATTCACGTACTGTACAATGGATGACAATGTTAATAACAATGTCGTTTTTCCATCACCTGGATTCCCATTCATGTACTGTACAATGGATGACAATGTTAATAGCAATGTCGTTTTTCCATCACATGGATTCCCATTCACGTACTGTACAATGGATGACAATGTTAATAACAATGTCGTTTTTCCATCACCTCGATTCCCATTCATGTACTATACAATGGATGACAATGTTAATAACAATGTCGTTTTTCCATACACGTACTGTACAATGGAAGACAATGTTAATAACAATGTCGTTTTTCCATCACCTCGATTCCACGTACTGTACAATGGAAGACAATGTTAATAACAATGTCGTTTTTCCATCACCTCGATTCCACGTACTGTACAATGGATGACAATGTTAATAACAATGTCGTTTTTCCAGCACCTGGATTCCCATTCATGTACTATACAATGGATGACAATGTTAATAACAATGTCGTTTTTCCATCACCTCGATTCCCATTCATGTACTATACAATGGATGACAATGTTAATAACAATGTCGTTTTTCCATACACGTACTGTACAATGGAAGACAATGTTAATAACAATGTCGTTTTTCCATCACCTCGATTCCACGTACTGTACAATGGAAGACAATGTTAATAACAATGTCGTTTTTCCATCACCTCGATTCCACGTACTGTACAATGGCTGACAATGTTAATAACAATGTCGTTTTTCATCACCTGGATTCCCATTCATGTACTATACAATGGATGACAATGTTAATAACAATGTCGTTTTTCCATCACTTGGATTCCCATTCATGTACTATACAATGGATGACAATGTTAATAACAATGTCGTTTTTCCATCACTTGGATTCCCATTCACGTACTATACAATGGATGACAATGTTAATAACAATGTCGTTTTTCCATCACCTGGATTCCCATTCACGTACTATACAATGGATGACAATGTTAATAACAATGTCGTTTTTCCATCACCTGGATTCCCATTCACGTACTGTACAATGGATGACAATGTTAATAACAATGTCGTTTTTCCATCACTTGGATTCCCATTCACGTACTATACAATGGATGACAATGTTAATAACAATGTCGTTTTTCCATCACCTGGATTCCCATTCACGTACTGTACAATGGATGACAATGTTAATAACAATGTCGTTTTTCCATCACCTGGATTCCCATTCATGTACTGTACAATGGATGACAATGTTAATAACAATGTCGTTTTTCCATCACATGGATTCCCATTCACGTACTGTACAATGGATGACAATGTTAATAACAATGTCGTTTTTCCATCACCTCGATTCCCATTCATGTACTATACAATGGATGACAATGTTAATAACAATGTCGTTTTTCCATCACCTCGATTCCACGTACTGTACAATGGATGACAATGTTAATAACAATGTCGTTTTTCCTTCACCTGGATTCCCATTCATGTACTATACAATGGATGACAATGTTAATAACAATGTCGTTTTTCCATACACGTACTGTACAATGGAAGACAATGTTAATAACAATGTCGTTTTTTCATCACCTCGATTCCACGTACTGTACAATGGAAGACAATGTTAATAACAATGTCGTTTTTCCATCACCTCGATTCCACGTACTGTACAATGGATGACAATGTTAATAACAATGTCGTTTTTCCAGCACCTGGATTCCCATTCATGTACTATACAATGGATGACAATGTTAATAACAATGTCGTTTTTCCATACACGTACTGTACAATGGAAGACAATGTTAATAACAATGTCGTTTTTCCATCACCTCGATTCCACGTACTGTACAATGGATGACAATGTTAATAACAATGTCGTTTTTCCAGCACCTGGATTCCCATTCATGTACTGTACAATGGATGACAATGTTAATAACAATGTCGTTTTTCCATACACGTACTGTACAATGGAAGACAATGTTAATAACAATGTCGTTTTTCCATCACCTGGATTCCCATTCATGTACTATACAATGGATGACAATGTTAATAACAATGTCGTTTTTCCTTCACCTGGATTCCCATTCATGTACTATACAATGGATGACAATGTTAATAACAATGTCGTTTTTCCATACACGTACTGTACAATGGAAGACAATGTTAATAACAATGTCGTTTTTCCATCACCTCGATTCCACGTACTGTACAATGGATGACAATGTTAATAACAATGTCGTTTTTCCAGCACCTGGATTCCCATTCATGTACTGTACAATGGATGACAATGTTAATAACAATGTCGTTTTTCCATACACGTACTGTACAATGGAAGACAATGTTAATAACAATGTCGTTTTTCCATCACCTCGATTCCACGTACTGTACAATGGCTGACAATGTTAATAACAATGTCGTTTTTCCATCACCTGGATTCCCATTTACGTACTGTACAATGGATGACAATGTTAATAACAATGTCGTTTTTCATCACCTGGATTCCCATTCACGTACTGTACAATGGATGACAATGTTAATAACAATGTCGTTTTTCCAGCACCTCGATTCCACGTACTGTACAATGGAAGACAATGTTAATAACAATGTCGTTTTTCCATCACCTCGATTCCACGTACTGTACAATGGATGACAATGTTAATAACAATGTCGTTTTTCCAGCACCTGGATTCCCATTCATGTACTATACAATGGATGACAATGTTAATAACAATGTCGTTTTTCCATCACCTCGATTCCCATTCATGTACTATACAATGGATGACAATGTTAATAACAATGTCGTGTTTCCATACACGTACTGTACAATGGAAGACAATGTTAATAACAATGTCGTTTTTCCATCACCTCGATTCCACGTACTGTACAATGGAAGACAATGTTAATAACAATGTCGTTTTTCCATCACCTCGATTCCACGTACTGTACAATGGCTGACAATGTTAATAACAATGTCGTTTTTCATCACCTGGATTCCCATTCATGTACTATACAATGGATGACAATGTTAATAACAATGTCGTTTTTCCATCACTTGGATTCCCATTCATGTACTATACAATGGATGACAATGTTAATAACAATGTCGTTTTTCCATCACTTGGATTCCCATTCACGTACTATACAATGGATGACAATGTTAATAACAATGTCGTTTTTCCATCACCTGGATTCCCATTCACGTACTATACAATGGAGGACAATGTTAATAACAATGTCGTTTTTCCATCACCTGGATTCCCATTCACGTACTGTACAATGGATGACAATGTTAATAACAATGTCGTTTTTCCATCACTTGGATTCCCATTCACGTACTATACAATGGATGACAATGTTAATAACAATGTCGTTTTTCCATCACCTGGATTCCCATTCACGTACTGTACAATGGATGACAATGTTAATAACAATGTCGTTTTCCATCACCTGGATTCCCATTCATGTACTGTACAATGGATGACAATGTTAATAACAATGTCGTTTTTCCATCACATGGATTCCCATTCACGTACTGTACAATGGATGACAATGTTAATAACAATGTCGTTTTTCCATCACCTCGATTCCCATTCATGTACTATACAATGGATGACAATGTTAATAACAATGTCGTTTTTCCATCACCTCGATTCCACGTACTGTACAATGGATGACAATGTTAATAACAATGTCGTTTTTCCTTCACCTGGATTCCCATTCATGTACTATACAATGGATGACAATGTTAATAACAATGTCGTTTTTCCATACACGTACTGTACAATGGAAGACAATGTTAATAACAATGTCGTTTTTCCATCACCTCGATTCCACGTACTGTACAATGGAAGACAATGTTAACTAGATATATTGCATCCTTAGTAAGGCTGCGAAGTCTAGCCGTGACCTTGAAATGACCTCTGATGACCTGGAAATGACCTTCACCACATATTTTGCATCATATCCACATAACGTATACTAATTTCCATGCAAATTGAACAAACTTTGCAATTTGACCCCTTTTGACCTTTGGTTGACCTCTGGTAACCTTGAAGTGACATCCATTATATTTTGAATCATATCAAGATCACATACACTAATTTTCATTTAAATTGGACAAACTTTAGAACTTGACCCCTTTTGACCTTTGGTTGACCTCTGCTGACCTTGACATGACCTCCAATATATTTTGAATCATATCAAGATCACATATACTAATTTTCATTTCAATCGGACAAACTTTAGAATTTTACCCTTTTGACCCCAAAACAGACCCTCCTCCATGTTTAAGCCAAATCTGATTACAATCGTATATGAACATAATCCTAGAGCCCTTTTGGCATTATTCGGATGATCACAGCACGTAATATGCAGAAAATATTGAATTTTAAAGTGATTTTCAGTAATCAACCATTTTTGTCCCCTGTATGACCTTGAACTCAAAATCTGTGAGGACCCCATAGACACCAACTAATGTCAATGCATATGTGTCAGTCGCATCTCTGTACCATAGAATCTGTAGGAAAAGAAGCATTTTGAAGGTATTTGGTTATGTGCCGGAAATACCACCTTAATGACCTTTGACCCCAAATCTGTGAGGACCCCATAGGCCCCGGCTATAGCCAAGGTCAATGTATAAATCTCATTACTGTACCATGTAATCTGTAGGAGAAGAAGCATTTTTGGTAAAAATCAAATTTTTAGCCAAAATTACTCATGCATGACGTTTGACCCCAAATGGGTCATGTCAAATGTAAAGGCTGGGGTAGTGGAGCTTGTGCCCAAGTTTGGTCATAATCGGTCAAATAATAAAGGAGCTAGAGCAAATTATGTTAAATGTTGACAGAAAGAAGAAGAACTAGACTAAGCTGTGGTCTAACCCACGAACACAGCCGTGTTGTTACCCCTAATGACCTTTGACCACAAAATATATGAAAACGGCCAAAGACATTGGCTAATGTCAATGCATGGGTGCATGTGGCACCACTTTGCTATGTTACTTGTGGCAGAAGGGCATTTTGAAGGTTTTTCGTCTCAGACCGGAAGTGACCCCTTAATGACATTTGACCCCAAATAAAAATACCACATATGAATTGGGTACCCATAATTCATGTGTGAACATACCGTTACTGTCCTATGTTTTTCTTAGCAAATAAAAAAAAATTGAAGGTTTTTCGTTTTATACCGGAAGTGACCCCTTAATGACCTTTGACCCCAAATCTGTGAGGACCCCATAGACACTGGGTAATAACAATGCATGTATGCAAGTGGTGTTACTGTCCTACGTAATTTGTGGGAGAAGAAGCATTTAAAAGGTATTTCGTTTTGTACCGGAAGTGGCCCCTTAATGACCTTTGACACTTAATAAAAAAATACCACATATACACAGGGTAACTACAATGTATGTGTGAACATACCGTTACTGTCCTATGTTTTTCTTAGCAAATAAAAAATTTTGAAGGTTTTTCGTTTTATACCGGAAGTGACCCCTTAATGACCTTTGACCCCAAATATGTGAGGACCCCATAGACACTGGGTAATAACAATGCATGTGTGCAAGTGCTGTCACTGTCCTACGTAATTTGTCGGAGAAGAAGCATTTTAAAGGTATTTCGTTTTATACCGGAAGTGGCCCTTAATGACCTTTGACCCTAAATAAAAAATACCACATATACACAGGGTAACTACAATTTATGTGTGAACATACCGTTACTGTCCTATGTTTTTCTTAGCAAATAAAAATTTTTGAAGATTTTTCGTTTTATACCGGAAGTGACCCTTTAATGACCTTTGACCCCAAATCTGTGAGGACCCCATAGACACGGGATAATAACAATTCATGTGTGCAAGTGGTGTCACCGTCCTATGTAATCTGTGAGAGAAGAAGCATTTTGAGTTGAAATCACGTTTTTGACCCCTATGACCCCTGCGTGACCTTTGACCCCACGAGTTTCATACGACATGTAGGGGCATGGTCAATGATGGTTATGACCAAGTTAGGTCAAAATCGGTGTAAGCATGTAAGTGCTAGAGCAAATGAAGTGGTCGGCAGAAAGAAGAAGAAAGAAGAAAGAAAGAAGAAAGAACCTGTAAGAAAAAAGACACAGCCGTGACTAACGTCACGGCTGTGTAACTAGACTAAGCTGTGGTCTAACCCACGAACACAGCCGTGTTGTTGCCCCTAATGACCTTTGACCCCAAAATATATGAAAACGGCCATAGACATTGGCTAATGCCAATGCATGGGTGCATGTGGCACCACTTTGCTATGTTAATTGTGGCAGAAGTGGCATTTTGAAGGTTTTTTGTCTCAGACCGGAAGTTACCCCTTAATGACCTTTGACCCCAAATAAAAAAATACCACATATGAATTGGGTAACCACAATTCATGTGTGAACATACCGTTACTGTCCTATGTTTTTCTTAGCAAATACAAATTTTTGAATGTTTTTCGTTTTATACCGGAAGTGACCCCTTAATGACCTTTGACTCCAAATCTGTGAGGACCCCATAGACACTGGGAAATAACAATGCATGTATGCAAGTGGTGTCACTGTCCTACGTAATTTGTGGGAGAAGAAGCATTTTAAAGGTATTTCGTTTTATACCGGAAGTGGCCCCTTAATGACCTTTGACCCTAAATAAAAAAATACCACATATACACAGTGTAACTACAATTCATGTGTGAACATACCGTTACTGTCCTATGTTTTTCTTAGCAAATAAATTTTTTTGAAGGTTTTTCGTTTTATACCGGAAGTGACCCCTTAATGACCTTTGACCCCAAATCTGTGAGGACCCCATAGACACTGGATTATAACAATGCATGTGTGCAAGTGGGGTCACCGTCATACGTAATCTGTGAGAGAAGAAGCATTTTGAGTTGAAATCACGTTTTTGACCCCTATGACCCCTGCGTGACCTTTGACCCCACGAGTTTCATGTGACAAGTAGGGGCATGGTCAATGATGGTTGTGACCAAGTTAGGTCAAAATCGGTGTAAGCATGTAAGTGCTAGAGCAAATGTAGTGGTCGGCAGAAAGAAGAAAGAAGAAAGAAGAAAGAACCTGTAAGAAAAGAAGAAGAATTAGCTGTGGTCTAAGACCACGAACACAGCCGTGTTTTAACGCCTTAATGACCTTTGACCTCAAAATATATAAAACGCCCATAGACATTGGCTAATGTCAATGTATGGGTCCAAGTGGCACCACTTTGCTATGTTATTTGTGGCAGAAAGGGCATTTTGAAGGTTTTTCGTCTCAGACCGGAAGTGACCCCTTAATGACCTTTGACCCCAAATGAAAAAATACCACATGTACAATTGGTAAACACAATTCACGTGTGAATATATAATCACCCTCCAATGTTTTTCTTAGCAAATAAAAATTTTTGAAGGTTTTTCGTTTTATACCGGAAGTGACCCCTTAATGACCTTTGATTCCAAATTTGTGAGGACCCCATAGACACTGGGAAATAACAATGCATGTGTGCAAGTGGCGTCACTGTCATACGTTATTTGTGGGAGAAGAAGCATTTTAAAGGAATTTCGTTTTATACCGGAAGTAGCCCCTTAATGACATTTGACCCTAAATAAAAAAAATACCACATATGGGCAGAGTAACTACAATTTATTTGTGAACATACCGTTACTGTCCTATGTTTTTCTTAGCAAATAAAATTTTTGAAGGTTTTTCGTTTTATACCGGAAGTGACCCCTTAATGACCTTTGACCCCTAATCTGTGAGGACCACATAGACACTGGATAATAACAATGCATGTGTGCAAGTGGTGTCACTCTCCTACGTAATCTGTGAGAGAAGAAGCATTTTGAGTTGAAATCACGTTTTTGACCCCTATGACCCCTGCTTAACCTTTGACCCCACGAGTTTCATATGACATGTAGGGGCATAGTCAATGATGGTTGTGACCAAGTTAGGTCAAAATCGGTACAAGCATGTAAGTGCTAGAGCAAATGTAGTGGTCGGCAGAAGAAAGAAGAAAGAAGAACTAGACTTAGCTGTGGTCTAAGACCACGAACACAGCCGTGTTTTGACGCCTTAATGACCTCAAAATATATAAAACGCCCATAGACATTAGCTAATGTCAATGTATGGGTGCAAGTGGCACCACTTTGCTATGTTATTTGTGGCAGAAAGGGGCATTTTGAAGGTTTTTCGTCTCAGACCGGAAGTGACCCCTTAATGACCTTTGACCCCAAATGAAAAAATACCACATGTACAATAGGTAAACACAATTCACGTGTGAATATACCATCACCCTCCAATGTTTTTCTTAGCAAATAAAAATTTTTGAAGGTTTTTCGTTTTATACCGGAAGTGACCCCTTAATGACCTTTGATTCCAAATTTGTGAGGACCCCATAGACACTGGGTAATAACAATGCATGTGTGCAAGTGGCGTCACTGTTATACGTAATTTGTGGGAGAAGAAGCATTTTAAAGGAATTTCGTTTTATACCGGAAGTATCCCCTTAATGACCTTTGACCCTAAATAAAAAAATACCACATATGCATAGAGTAACTACAATTTATTTGTAAACATACCGTTACTGTCCTATGTTTTTCTTAGCAAATAAAAATGTTTGAAGGTTTTTCGTTTTATACCGGAAGTGACCCCTTAATGACCTTTGACCCCAAATCTGTGAGGACCCCATAGACACTGAATAATAACAATGCATGTGTGCAAGTGGTGTCACTCTCCTACGTAATCTGTGAGAGAAGAAGCATTTTGAGTTGAAATCACGTTTTTGACCCCTATGACCCCTGCTTGACCTTTGACCCCGCGAGTTTCATATGACATGTAGGGGCATGGTCAATGATGGTTGTGACCAAGTTATGTCAAAATCGGTACAAGCATGTAAGTGCTAGAGCAAATGTAGTGGTCGGCAGAAAGAAGAAGAACTAGACTTAGCTGTGGTCTAAGACCACGAACACAGCCGTGTTGTGACCCCTTAATGACCTTTGACCCCAAAATATATAAAAACGCCCATAGACAGTGGCTAATGTCAATGTATGCGTGCATGTGGCACCACTTTGCTATGTTATTTGTGGCAGAAGGGGCATTTTGAAGGTTTTCGTCTCAGACCGGAAGTAACCCCTCACTGACCTTTGACCCAAAATAAAAAAATACCACATATGAATTGGGTAACCACAATTCATGTGTGAACATATCGTTACTGTCCTATGTTTTTTAGCAAATAAAAATTTTGAAGGTTTTTCGTTTTATACCGGAAGTGACCCCTTAATGACCTTTGACCCCAAATCTGTGAGGACCCCATAGACACTGGGTAATAACAATGCATGTGTGCAAGTGGTGTCACTGTCCTACGTAATTTGTGGGAGAAGAAGCATTTTAAAGGTATTTTAGTTTTATACCGGAAGTGGCCCCTTAATGACCTTTGACCCTAAATTTAAAAAAATACCACATATACACAGGGTAACTACAATTTATGTGTGAACATACCGTTACTGTCCTATGTTTTTCTTAGCAAATAAAAAATTTTGAAGGTTTTTCGTTTTATACCGGAAGTGACCCCTTAATGACCTTTGACCCCAAATATGTGAGGACCCCATAGACACTGGATAATAACAATGCATGTGTGCAAGTGGTGTCACTCTCCTACGTAATCTGTGAGAGAAGAAGCATTTTGAGTTGAAATCACGTTTTTGACCCCTATGACCCCTGCTTGACCTTTGACCCCACAAGTTTCATATGACATGTAGGGGCATGGTCAATGATGGTTGTGACCACGTTAGGTCAAAATCGGTACAAGCATGTAAGTGCTAGAGCAAATATAGTGGTCGGCAGAAAGAAGAAAGAAAGAAAGAAGAAAGAACCTGTAAGAAAAAAGACACAGCCGTGACTAACGTCACGGCTGTGTAAAGAACCTGTAAGAAAAAAGACACAGCCGTGACTAACGTCACGGCTGTGTAAGAAGAAGAAGAAGAAGAAGAAGAAGAAGAAGAAAGAAACTACTGGGAAACAGGAGTCTAGCCGCCGCTCGGCTAGACTAATAACAATGTCGTTTTTCCATCACCTCGATTCCACGTACTGTACAATGGATGACAATGTTAACTAGATCTGGTTACAGATCTGGACCTAGCCGGGGCCGGAAATGCCAGTCTTAACTTAAAGTTTGACATTTGTCCGGCTATTATGGACATCTCACACCATTAATGGTGCATCACTGTAGCATTTAGGGGATTTATCCGTCTTCCATTCGCTACTTGCACGGTTCCGCCATTATGCACTATGTGCGGGAGAGCCTCGAACTGGCAGCATACATGAATGGGAATTGAACTAGTCATAACGTTCTGTGTAAGGTTACATAATTCTTCCTTTCATGTATGCTGCCAGTTCGAGGCTCTCCCGCACATAGTGCATAATGGCGGAACCGTGCAAGTAGCGAATAGGCTGAGATACAGCTACTTTTCCGTAATTTTAAACATTTTTTTGCAAATTTGACGTTTTGACCTCCTTAATGACCTTTGACCCCAATACAAAAAAAACCTTATATACACCGCTAAAATGCATTGTTACAGTTCAAATTTAAAAAATATGCTATGCTTAATTATGGAGATAAAAATTCTTGAAGTTATTTAGCTTAAAACCTGAAATGACGTCTAAATGACCTTTGACACCTTTGACCAAAAAAATAAAAATACCGTACATACATCGGGTAACACTAATGCATATATGAAGTTTATGTCACTCTGGTCTGGTTACGTTTTGAGATTTTAAAAAATGAACATATTTGATGAATTTTGGTTTTTTACAGGAAGCGACCTCTTAATGACCTTTGACCCCGAAACTGTAGACACCCCAAAGACCCTGTTTGCTAGCAATGCATGTGTGCTAATGACAACACTCTGCTATGTAATTTGTAAAGACAGTGATTTTTTGAATATTTTTAGCTTTCAGACTGGAAATGACCCCATTAATGACCTTTGACCCAAATTCTGTGAATAATTTATAGGCACTGGATATAGCCGATGCATATGTGTAAGTGACATCATCGTACTATGTTATCTGTGGCAGAAGAAGCATTTTGAAGATATTTGGTTTTATACCGGAAATGACCCCTTAATGACCTTTGACCCCAAATTTGTGAATATCCTATAGACACTGGATATAGCCGATGCATATGTGCAAGTGACGTCATTGTAGGATGTAACATGTAGGAGAAGAAGCATTTTGAAATTTGTTGCCAGAAAGAACTAGATCTGGTTACAGATCTGGACCTAGCCGGAGCCGGAAATGCTAGTCTTAAAGTTTATGGACATCTCATACCATTAATGGTGCATCACTGTAGCATGTAGGGGCTTTATCCGTCTTCCATAGGCTGAGATATAGCTACTTTCCGTAATTTTAAACATTTTTTTGCAAATTTGACGTTTTGACCTCCTTAATGACCTTTGACCCCAATACAAAAAAACCTAATATACACCACGAAAATGCATTGTTACAGTTTAAATAAAAACAATCTGATATGCGTAGTTTTGGAGATAAAAATTCTTGAAGTTATTGAGCTTTAAACCGGAAATGACGTCTAAATGACCTTTGACCAAAAAAAAAAATAAAATACCATGCTCACATCGGGTAACACTAATGCATATATGAAGTTTATGCAACTCTGGTCTGGTTACGTTTTGAGATTAAAAAAATGAACATATTTGATGATTTTTGTTTTTTGACCGGAAGCGACCCCTTAATGACCTTTGACCCCAAAACTGTAGACACCCCAAAGACCCTGGTTGGTAGCAATGCATGTGTGCTAATGACAACACTCTGCTATGTAATTTGTAAAAACAGTGATTTTTTGAATATTTTTAGCTTTCAGACCGGAAATGACCCCTTAATGACCTTTTGACCCAAATTCTGTGAATAATTTATAGGCACTGGATATAGCTGATGCATATGTGCAAGTGACGTCATTGTAGGATGTAACATGTAGGAGAAGAAGCACTTTGAAGATATTTGGTTTTATACCGGAAATGACCCCTTAATGACCTTTTGACCCAAATTCTGTGAATAATTTATAGGCACTGGATATAGCCGATGCATATGTGCAAGTGACGTCATTGTAGGATGTAACATGTAGGAGAAGAAGCATTTTGAAATTTGTTGCCAGAAGAAAGAAGAAAGAAGAAAGATCCGATAGCATCACAAGACCTAGCCGGTGTCCCGGCTAGGTAAGAAAGAAACTAGATCTGGTTACAGATCTGGACCTAGCCGGAGCCGGAAATGCCAGTCTTCAAGTTTATGGACATCTCATACCATTAATGGTGCATCACTGTAGCATGTAGGGGCTTTATCCGTCTTCCATAGGCTGAGATATAGCTACTTTCCGTAATTTTAAACATTTTTTTTGCAAATTTGACGTTTTGACCTCCTTAATGACCTTTGACCCCAATACAAAAAAAAACCTAATATACACCACGAAAATGCATTGTTAAAGTTTAAATAAAAAAAATCTGCTATGCTTAGTTTTGGAGATAAAAATTCTTGAAGTTATTTAGCTTTAAACCGGAAATGACGTCTAAATGACCTTTGACCAAAAAAATAAAAATACCATGCTCACATCGGGTAACACTAATGCATATATGAAGTTTATGCAACTCTGCTCTGGTTACGTTTTGAGATAAAAAAAAAATGAACATATTTGATGATTTTTGGTTTTTGACCGGAAGCGACCCTAATGACCTTTGACCCCAAAACTGTAGACACCCCAAAGACCCTGGTTGGTAGCAATGCATGTGTGCTAATGACAACACTCTGCTATGTAATTTGTAAAAACAGTGATTTTTTGAATATTTTTAGCTTTCAGACCGGAAATGACCCCTTAATGACCTTTGACCCAAATTCTGTGAATAATTTATAGGCACTGGATATAGCTGATGCATATGTGCAAGTGACGTCATTGTAGGATGTAACATGTAGGAGAAGAAGCACTTTGAAGATATGTGGTTTTATACCGGAAATGACCCCTTAATGACCTTTGACCCCAAATTTGTGAATATCCTATAGACACTGGATATAGCCGATGCATATGTGCAAGTGACGTCATTGTAGGATGTAACATGTAGGAGAAGAAGCATTTTGAAATTTGTTGCCAGAAGAAAGAAGAAAGAAGAAAGAAGAACTAGATCTGGTTACAGATCTGGACCTAGCCGGAGCCGGAAATGCCAGTCTTAAAGTTTATGGACACCATTAATGGTGCATCACTGTTGCATGTAGGGGCTTTATCCGTCTTCCATAGGCTGAGATATAGCTACTTTTCCGCAATTTTAAACATTTTTTGCAAATTTGACGTTTTGACCTCCTTAATGACCTTAGACCCCAATACAAAAAAACCACATGTACACCACGTAAATTTATAGTTACAGTTTAAATTAAAAAATCTACTATGCTTAGTTATGGAGATAAAAATTCTTGAAGTAATTTAGCTTAAAACCGGAAATGACGTCTAAATGACCTTTGACCCAAAAAATTAAAATACCGTGCACACATCGGGTAACACTAATGCATATATGAAGTTTATGCAACTCTGGTCTGGTTACGTTTTGAGATATAAAAAAATGAACATATTTGATGATTTTTGGTTTTTGACCGGAAGCGACCCCTTAATGACCTTTGACCCCAAAACTGTAGACACCCCAAATACCCTAGTTGGTAGCAATGCATGTGTGCTAATGACAACACTCTGCTATGTAATTTGTAAAAACAGTGATTTTTGAATATTTTTAGCTTTCAGACCGGAAATGACCCCTTAATGACCTTTGACCCAAATTCTGTGAATAATTTATAAGCACTGGATATAGCCGATACATATGTGTAAGTGACGTCATTGTAGGATGTAACATGTAGGAGAAGAAGCATTTTGAAGATATTTGGTTTTATATCGGAAATGACCCCTTAATGACCTTTGACCCCAAATTTGTGAATATCCTATAGACACTGGATATAGCCGATGCATATGTGCAAGTGACGTCATTGTAGGATGTAACATGTAGGAGAAGAAGCATTTTGAAATTTGTTGCCAGAAGAAAGAAAGAAAGAAAGAAGAACTAGACTAAGCTGTGGTCTAACCCACGAACACAGCCGTGTTGTTACCCCTAATGACCTTATGACCCCAAAATATATGAAAACGGCCATAGACATAGGCTAATGTCAATGCATGGGTGCATGTGGCACCACTTTGCTATGTTACTTGTGGCAGAAGGGGCATTTTGAAGGTTTTTCGTCTCAGACCGGAAGTGACCCCTTAATGACATTTGACCCCAAATAAAAAAATACCACATATGAATTGAGTACCCACAATGCATGTGTGAACATACCGTTACTGTCCTATGTTTTTCTTAGCAAATAAAAAATTTTGACGGTTTTTCGTTTTATACCGGAAGTGACCCCTTAATGACGTTTGACCCCAAATAAAAAAATACCACATATGAATTGGGTATCCACAATTCATGTGTGAACATACCGTTACTGTCCTATGTTTTTCTTAGCAAATAAAATTTTTGACGGTTTTTCGTTTTATACCGGAAGTGACCCCTTAATGACCTTTGACCCCAAATCTGTGAGGACCCCATAGACACTGGATAATAACAATGCATGTATGCAAGTGGTGTTACTGTCCTACGTAATTTGTGGGAGAAGAAGCATTTAAAGGTATTTCGTTTTGTACCGGAAGTGGCCCTTAATGACCTTTGACCCTAAATACAAAAATACCACATATACACAGGGTAATTACAATTTATGTGTGAACATACCGTTACTGTCCTATGTTTTTCTTAGCAAATAAAAATTTTTGAAGGTTTTTCGTTTTATACCGGAAGTGACCCCTTAATGACCTTTGACCCCAAATCTGTGAGGACCCCATAGACACTGGGTAATAGTAATGCATGTGTGCAAGTGGGGTCACCGTCATACGTAATCTGTAGGAGAAGAAGCATTTTGAGTTGAAATCACGTTTTTGACCCCTATGACCCCTGCGTGACCTTTGACCCCATGAGTTTCATGTGACATGTAGGGGCATGGACAATGATGGCTGTGACCAAGTCAGGTCAAAATCGGTCCAAGCATGTGAGTGCTAGAGCAAATGTAATGGTCGGCAGAAAGAAGAAGAACTAGACTTAGCTGTGGTCTAAGACCACGAACACAGCCGTGTTGTAACCCCCAATGACCTTTGACCCCAAAATATATGAAAACCCCATAGACATTGGCTAATGTCAATGCATGGGTGCACGTGGCATCACTTTGCTATGTTATTTGTGGCAGAAGGGGCATTTTGAAGGTTTTTCGTCTCAGGCCGGAAGTGACCCCTTAATGACCTTTGACCCGAAATAAAAAAATACCACATATGAATTGGGTAACCACAATTCATGTGTGAACATACCGTTATTGTTCTATGTTTTTCTTAGCAAATAAAAAATTTGGAAGGTTTTTCGTTTTATACCGGAAGTGACCCCTTAATGACCTTTGACCCCAAATCTGTGAGGACCCCATAGACACTGGGTAATAACAATTCATGTGTGCAAGTGGTGTCACTGTCCTACGTTATTTGTGGGAGAAGAAGCATTTTAAATGTATTTCGTTTTATACCGGAAGTGGCCCCTTAATGACCTTTGACCCTAAATTAAAAAATACCACATAAACACAGGGTAACTACAATTTATGTGTGAACATACCGTTACTGTCCTATGTTGTTCTTAGCAAATAAAAAATTTTGAAGGTTTTTCGTTTTATACCGGAAGTGACCCCTTAATGACCTTTGACCCCAAATCTGTGAGGACCCCATAGACACAGGATAATAACAATGCATGTGTGCAAGTGGTGTCACTCTCCTACGTAATCTGTGAGAGAAGAAGCATTTTGAGTTGAAATCACGTTTTTGACCCCTATGACCCCTGCTTGACCTTTGACCCCACGAGTTTCATATGACATGTAGGGGCATGGTCAATGATGGTTGTGACCAAGTTAGGTCAAAATCGGTACAAGCATGTAAGTGCTAGAGCAAATGTAGTGGTCGGCAGAAAGAAGAAAGAAGAAAGAAAGAAAGAAGAAAGAACCAGTAAAAAAAAAGACACAGCCGTGACTAACGTCACGGCTGTGTAAAAAGAAAGAAAGAAGAAAGAACCTGTAAGAAAAAAGACACAGCCGTGACTAACGTCACGGCTGTGTAACTAGATCTGGTTACAGATCTGGACCTAGCCGGGGCCGGAAATGCCAGTCTTAAAGTTTATGGACATCTCACACCATTAGTGGTGCATCACTGTAGCATGTAGGGGCTTTATCCGTCTTTCATATGCTGAGATACAGCTACTTTTCCGTAATTTAAACATTTTTTTGCAAATTTGACGTTTTGACCTCCTTAATGACCTTTGACCCCAATATTAAAAAAACCTCATATACACCGCGAAAATGCATTGTTACAGTTTAAATAAAAAAAATCTACTATGCTTAGTTATGGAGATAAAAATTCTTGAAGTTATTTAGCTTAAAACCGGAAATGACGTTTAAATGACCTTTGACCAAAAAAATAAAAATACGGTGCATACATCGGGTAACACTAATGCATATATGAAGTTTATGTCACTCTGGTCTGGTTACGTTTTGAGATAAAAAAAAATGAACATATTTGATGATTTTTGGTTTTTGACCGGAAGCGACCCCTTAATGACCTTTGACCCCAAAACTATAGACACCCCAAAAGACCCTGGTTGGTAGCAATGCATGTGTGCTAATGACAACACTTTGCTATGTAATTTGTAAAAACAGTGATATTTTGAATATTTTTAGCTTTCAGACCGGAAATGACCCCCTTAATGACCTTTGACCCAAATTCTGTGAATAATTTATAGGCACTGGATATAGCCGATGCATATGTGTAAGTGACATCATCGTACTATGTAATTTGTGGCAGAAGAAGCATTTTGAAGATATTTGGTTTAATACCGGAAATGACCCCTTAATGACCTTTGACCCCAAATTTGTGAACATCTTATAGACACTGGATATAGCCGATGCATATGTGCAAGTGACGTCATTGTAGGATGTAACATGTAGGAGAAGAAGCATTTTGAAATTTGTTGCCAGAAGAAAGAAGACCAAGAAAGATCCGATAGCATCACAAGACCTAGCCGGTGTCCCGGCTAGGTAAGAAAGATCCGATAGCATCACAAGACCTAGCCGGTGTCCCGGCTAGGTAAAGATCCGATAGCATCACAAGACCTAGCCGGTGTCCCGGCTAGGTAATAACAATGTCGTTTTTCCAGCACCTGGATTCCCATTCATGTACTATACAATGGATGACAATGTTAATAACAATGTCGTTTTTCCATACACGTACTGTACAATGGAAGATAATGTTAATAACAATGTCGTTTTTCCATCACCTCGATTCCACGAACTGTACAATGGATGACAATGTTAATAACAATGTCGTTTTTCCAGCACCTGGATTCCCATTCATGTACTGTACAATGGATGACAATGTTAATAACAATGTCGTTTTTCCATACACGTACTGTACAATGGAAGACAATGTTAATAACAATGTCGTTTTTCCATCACCTCGATTCCACGTACTGTACAATGGCTGACAATGTTAATAACAATGTCGTTTTTCCATCACCTGGATTCCCATTCATGTACTATACAATGGATGACAATGTTAATAACAATGTCGTTTTTCCTTCACCTGGATTCCCATTCATGTACTATACAATGGATGACAATGTTAATAACAATGTCGTTTTTCCATACACGTACTGTACAATGGAAGACAATGTTAATAACAATGTCGTTTTTCCATCACCTCGATTCCACGTACTGTACAATGGATGACAATGTTAATAACAATGTCGTTTTTCCAGCACCTGGATTCCCATTCATGTACTGTACAATGGATGACAATGTTAATAACAATGTCGTTTTTCCATACACGTACTGTACAATGGAAGACAATGTTAATAACAATGTCGTTTTTCCATCACCTCGATTCCACGTACTGTACAATGGCTGACAATGTTAATAACAATGTCGTTTTTCCATCACCTGGATTCCCATTCACGTACTGTACAATGGATGACAATGTTAATAACAATGTCGTTTTTCATCACCTGGATTCCCATTCACGTACTGTACAATGGATGACAATGTTAATAACAATGTCGTTTTTCCAGCACCTGGATTCCCATTCATGTACTGTACAATGGACGACAATGTTAATAACAATGTCGTTTTTCCTTCACCTGGATTCCCATTCATGTACTGTACAATGGATGACAAATGTTAACAACAATGTCGTTTTTCCATACAGGTACTGTACAATAGACGACAATGTTAATAACAATGTCGTTTTTCCATCACCTGGATTCCCATTCACGTACTATACAATGGAAGACAATGTTAATAACAATGTCGTTTTTCCATCACCTCGATTCCACGTACTGTACAATGGATGACAATGTTAATAACAATGTCGTTTTTCCATCACCAGGATTCCCATTCACGTACTGTACAATGGATGACAATGTTAATAACAATGTCGTTTTTCATCACCTGGATTCCCATTCACGTACTGTACAATGGATGACAATGTTAATAACAATGTCGTTTTTCCAGCACCTGGATTCCCATTCATGTACTGTACAATGGATGACAATGTTAATAACAATGTCGTTTTTCCATCACTTGGATTCCCATTCACGTACTGTACAATGGATGACAATGTTAATAACAATGTCGTTTTTCCATCACCTGGATTCCCATTCACGTACTGTACAATGGATGACAATGTTAATAACAATGTCGTTTTTCCATCACCTGGATTCACATTCACGTACTGTACAATGGATGACAATGTTAATTACAATGTCGTTTTTCCATCACCTGGATTCCCATTCACGTACTGTACAATGGACGACAATGTTAATAACAATGTCATTACACCCAAATCGTGAAGAAAATACATGCACCCGATCGTCAACAAAATGCACCCAATTGTCAACAAAATGCACCCAATCGTCAACAAAATGCACCTAATCGTCAACAAAATGCATCCAATCGTCAACAAAATAACCCCAATTGTCACGAAAATGCACCCAATCGTGAAGAAAATACACCAATCATCCACAAAATGCACCCAATCGTCAACAAAATACCCCAATTGTCACCAAAATGTACCTAATTGTCAACCAAATACCCCCAATTGTCACCAAAATGCACCCAATCGTCAACAAAATACCCCCAATTGTCACCAAAATACTAATAAAAAAGTAATAAGCATAACTCACATTAAGATGTCGTTTTTGGTTCAATCACAAGAATCAAATATTCCATCCCGGTATTCCATTTTTCATTAAAGGTGGAGGGTGTGTGTCTTAATTAACAGCCTCATACCCCCACCCCTTTACAAAATACAGATATTGGTATCAGGTATCATAATTTTTCTCATAACTCACAAATTGATAGTGTGGTGGTTGAATGGCACCTAGCAAGTTATTGTAACTGTTCTATGGCCCACTGTGATATTGCTTCTAGAATCCAAACTGCTGGAGAACTTTAACTCAGAATTTGGAATAAGAATGTTTTGACGATGACGGTGTTTTCAATCGGACATCGCGAGAACGCGATCTATTGCGGGAAAACAATGATTTATTTGCTTTTGCATTTTGACGAATTTTTTATGAAAAAGGGTCTTTAAAATAGCTTTTCTTATGGTTCAAATTTTAAGATTTCTTTAAAATCTATTAATGACAAGATAAAATACGGTTTGAAGATGACATTAGTGATGAAAACTCAATTTTGGACATGTAACACTTCAGTGATCCTGTGTGCATCCTTAAGCTATATATTATTGTTCACAATTATTAGGTCTGGTCACTCTGTGATAACTGATATCGGTGGTAATTTGATCTGTGTAGAAGAGACTGATTTACTTATTAGTTTCATCATTTCCAATTACGGTAGTAATGTGGAGTCACTTTATCATTCCGGATTATATTTCCAATCATGATAATTAGGTGTGGGTGAAATAACCGTTTTGGTTGGATTATATTTGATATTGTAATCGCAGTATCAATGACATGGCACTAAGCTCCACAACATGCCCATTTATCAGGGCACAGTTCTAATACATTTGCACATTCATTGATTGACCTTTGAAAATTTGGTACAAAAACTCATACTCTGCAATTTGAGGTCAAATTTGCACTATGAATGTTTTATTGAGGTTATTGAACTATGCCATTGGGGTGAGGCCATTGTGGTCCATAGTGTGACTTGATCATGAATGCATGATCTACATTTTAAGGGTACGTGTTGTTTTTGTTAAAGCATGTCGTCAAATTTGACGGGGGTAGCGATCTTAAACATTATTTTTTGCTATAAGCCCAATTTATCTTATTATGGAGGAAAATCAAAGGACATCTAAAAGGTAAATGTCTTAAGGATTTTATTTTAATAATAGTTTTATTCTGAGTCAATGGGAAACCAAGTTGTTACAGTTTAATATTCCATAATCATTTGCGATTTACCCTAACATACGTCGTGCGAATTCTTGAGGTTATGTATATATTTACATAGGCCTACTTCATAAATTTGCAAGAAGAAAAAAAAGAGAAATTTATGAAAACCATTTGATTGAGTTAGCTTGAAATTCTGTTGTACAAGGAACTTCTTACTATTCGTCCCGGGTATTCGTCTGAATCGTCTCGTTATAACCCGTACGAAACTCGGAAAGCTGATCCTGGTTGTGAACTGCGGAATGTCTAGGGTGTGCGCTCTGGAAGCAGCAAAGTCCCTGAGATGTTGTTAAATGGTTAAAATGATATGAGGCCGTAGTGGTCAGCGACAACCTGTAAAGTGTGCTGAGGCTTGTGGATCAACGTCTAGGCGTTGTCCTTATGGATAGCGCACTATAAATCATTGCGCTTCTTTTTCTTTTCTTTTCTTTATTCTTTTTTTGAAAATTACGTAAGCCTATCCTTAATAAATAAGGCTAAAATGTCACTGTGGTAATCAACACCGTTATTATAGTTTGTAGGGACCGCAGTGATGTAATGATGACGTGGACGTGGGCATCAGTAATATTACTATACCGTCATTGCCATGTATAAACGATGTCTCGGAAATCGGCTGATCTGATGAGAGTGTCTTCCCCGCCATTAGATATCCATTCAGCATAGGAGATAACATAGTAATCCTCAACTCTTCGTATCCATCGTAAGTATATGTAATTTTAACAATTATAATCATTTATAATGTTTTCAATAGCCAAACAATTCGTTTATCAGGCATGAGACTGCACTTTCCTAAAAAAACTGAAAAAACTGAAAATGCGCGTGAAATTGGGCAAAAAGTACCAAAAACAGGCTGAAATTAAATAAAGTTGCGGAAATTTTGACTATAAAAAAAACTGAATTCAGTTTTTAAACTGAAAATTCTCATGCCTGGTTTATATTGTCATTATGGAATGAATAATGTTTGAATCTACTTGCATGATTCGTGTATTTTGAAATTTTGGTGTGTGTGTTTTTTAAATAAAATTATTACCATAAATTAAAGACCCATTCAGTGATCCCAGCGCAAGTGTAAAAAATTAAAATTATTTATAAATTACTTAAAAGTGAATGATATAAATTCAAATTGTCATTTGGTATTTTTGAAATGACAAATTTGGCAAAATAACGAAGAAAACAGCAGTAGGGCCTACTAACGAAGTTGAAGCCCCATTCAAATACATGTAGCTAATTTAGATACTGTCAGTATCTAAATTACAGATTCGTGTAAAATGTCTTATTTTGTCTTAAATACACGGCTTTCGACTGAACCACTCGCAGGCTATGTTAGCACATCTATGACAATGACAAAGGTACCAAAATCTGAATTTTGATGATTTTTACGATCATCCGAATGAGCAAATCACTGAATGGGCCTTTTAGTATGGAATTTTTATCGTCATATCATGATATGGAGTGAACATGTTACACGTCTGTGTCTCTCTCGATAGGGGGGGGGGGGGTCTCCAATGTTGAAAGTATATGGGATGTGCCACGGTTTTGGGGTTGCTAGGCCACCTTTTCAGCGATTTTGGTATATCGATGTGTGGGTTTCAACATCCGAAAGTCTGCGTGGCATATCCCCGTACAACATTTTTGGAAGACACCCCACCCCCGGCGTCCCTCTCTCTCGCTCACTGCTTCTGACGCTCGGCTTATTTTCTTTCATCATGTTTACAGGAGTGACGAACTGATTACTGTCTGTATAACGACATGATCACCATGAAATACATGTACGTTCAACTAGGCGGCCTACTAATACATATACAGCTTCTCGTCGTCATCACTACCGGTTTTACCACCAGCAGAACCCGTTATGAAAGACACGACACATCCAATCAGACATCTATCAGCTCTCATCCTCCTTTAACAACATCCGACTCCAGCAGTAGCTCATCGCAATCAGGAAAAGACGTGATTTCACCATCAGCTAGTAGTAGTCGTCCATACGCACCACGAGGACCCTACCGTGGTGGCCGCCATCGTGATCATGGATCTGGTTATGGGTTTCCACATGGGAATCCATACGGCAACCCAGATTGGAGACCATTCGACCCATATGCAACTGACTCTCCCTACAATGTTACTGAGGTCACATACCCCTACACGAAGCCACCATGGAAGAACCGACCCCTTCCTGTACCACACAACCTTCAAAGGTATTCCGCAGAGCCCGATGATAAAGACGATGGATTCAGCCTCATCATAATATTCTATTTTGGCTGTGTTTTCGGTTTTTAGTGCTCGTAGCCTTTTAGCTTGCGTCATCCGTCATTATGTAGCATTTCGAAATCTGCTTTGCAAAGCCTGTCTTCACCCAGAGCCTGGCACCGAAGATCCCAACAGCCAAGCTGACAATAACCCCTGTCTCCACTCCGAACCTGGCACCGAAGATCCTAACAGCCAAGCTGACAATAACCCCTGTCTCCACTCCGAACCTGGCACCGAAGATCCTAACAGCCAAGGTGACAATACCCCCTGCCTCCACTCCGAACCTGGCACCGAAGATCCTAACAGCCAAGCTGACAATAACCCCTGTCTCCACTCCGAACCTGGCACCGAAGATCCTCACAGCCAAGGTGACAATACCCCCCTGCCTCCACTCCGAACCTGGCACCGAAGATCCTAACAGCCAAGCTGACAATAACCCCTGTCTCCACTCCGAACCTGGCACCGAAGATCCTAACAGCCAAGCTGACAATACCCCCTGTCTCCACTGCGAACCTGGCACCGAAGATCCCAACAGCCAAGGTGACAATACCCCCTGCCTCCACTCCGAACCTGGCACCGAAGATCCTAACAGCCAAGCTGACAATACCCCCTGTCTCCACTCCGAACCTGGCACCGAAGATCCTAACGGTCAAGCTGACAATACCCCCTGTCTCCACTGCGAACCTGGCACCGAAGATCCGAACAGCCAACCTGAAAATACCATCTGTCTGCGCTCTGAGCCTGTCACCAAAGACCCTGACAGCCAACCTGACAATACCATCTGTCTTCGCTCTGAGCCTCACCAAAGACCCTGACAGCCAACCTGTCACTGTCTTCGCTCTGAAACCAAAGACCCTGACAGCCAACCTGAAAATACGATCTGTCTTCGCTCTGAGCCTGTCACCAAAGACCCTGGCAGCCAACCTGACAATACGATCTGTCTTCGCTCTGAACCCGTCACCAAAGACCCTGACAGCCAACCTGACAATACGATCTGTCTTCGCTCTGAGCCCGTCACCAAAGACCCTGACAGTCTACCAGACCATTGTGGATGTTTTTGTTCTGAATAGATATATACTTGCGGGTTGTTTTTCACATGGGTAAATAAGAGCCTGAATTTGAAAAATGCCCGTTGCTGATGTGCATCGTACGGTGGCTGATATGTGACATATTTTCTATTTTATTTAAATAAAAAATAAAAAATATTAATTAAAGCGGAATTATTAAATGTAAAACCGCGGAATTAATATTAAATTCGTGGAATTAATGTTACAACCACGGAATTAATCTAAAAACCTCGGAAATAATATTAAAATCGCGGACTTAATATATTTATCAGCCACCGCGCCCGTAGCATCGGGCAAGCGGCTCTAGTGCAAAAAGCCCTATCTGCAATAGCTGCCAGGAGTAATATAAATTTGTAGATGTATACAATATAGAAATTGTATGCAGAAATTGTGAAATGTATATAGGGCAGCTATTGCAGATAGAGCCGCCTTAAAGCCATATTATAACATTTTCAAACAAAATAGATTACCATTTCTTTGCCATAAAATGTTAGCTTTTACTGTCAGATATATCCCCTTTTATTTTTGAGCAGAACAACTACGGCAAAGCAAAGAAAATTGGAATTTACTACCAGCGCAAATGTCGCCAATACGTACCACTCCTTCGGTCATGTTGTGGTACGACCCTTTGTTGTGTATATTACCGTCCCACACGCCGTGTACCAGCTGGTGTACGTACTGTGTGTTATGAACATCGTGTATGCGTTCGACTAATAACTCCATCGTAATAATAAAGCGCCGGTTCCGGCGTTTTATTCAAAATCTCGGATTTTGACAAAACTACAGCACCTAGAGTCTTGATTTTTCCAGGGTATATTGGTTTAATAAAGTACAATTTCATCGTGTAAAATAAAGAATTTTAAAAATTCAGTGAGGGCGTCTTCCTCAGCAAATGTTATAATATGGCTTTAAGCTGAATTTATACTACATCGCTGAGGACGAGTGATTGGAAGTTGACCAAAAAGCATGATGAGGTAGCGAGCTTTTCCCAACAGAACAAAAAGCGCTCTACCTTATTGGCTAAAACCAATCGCTATCGCCCAGCGATGTAGTATAAATTCAGCTTAACTCAGACAGAGTGCAAGACCATCGTGTGTGAACATTGTATTGTTTGGCAGGAGCTGCATGTAAATTTATGAAGCTAGTCAATTACAACAGATTGCATGGTTCAGCTGGAATATTCAGAAAAAAAATATTTCTGGTATAATTATTGTTTACAAATGAAGTTCATGATAATAAATAACAGTCATTATAAAATTTAGACGTCGTGAGCAAGTGCATGTCCTTATTTTTCTTGGACTTGCTCTTAGCCCTAATCCGGCCGGAGACGGGAGAGAACAAACGGAAAAGGAGAGATGTTCAGTCAATCTAAACAAATTAGTGGTGTACCCAGCCAATAATTGCAGAGGATGATTTAAGGAAGCCCCATCATGCACTGCAAACGTGTTATCACCAGAGTTTCAACTGCCACTTTACTTTTCAAATCCCATTGAATTCTATGCAAAAGATGTTGTTTAAGAATTGTGCGTGTGTCATCATTTTAGTTGGTCGATTTCAAATCTGAAGTGATGTATGCATGAAGGATAATTCACACCTTCTGTAGGTAACATAAAATGTGAAATCGACCAGCATTGTGAATGCGTTTTTATTGTAAATATATCAGTCCAAATTCAAATTTAACCATGGCCGTCAATGCAATGTGCGAGCAGTCGTGTCATGTTCACTCACACAGCTGTGCTAATTGCAAGTCAACACAGTGGCGTGGTGGGAAGTGCTTAAATCATCCTCTGCACTAATTGCAACACGACGTATCTTTTTCTCTGTTGTGCATTTTAGAGATGTCTCCTGAATATTATACCAAAAGTATACTAAAATATACTTGGTGCAAAGGTAGTTTCTGGCGGGAAAAGGTCAAATAGGGGTCAAATTTCAAAATTGCTTCACTCTTTTTAAAACCCACTATATGCCTACCAAAGTATTGCTCTAGTCATAAGGATTCAGAAAAGTATCGTTTGTCATATCTGTGAGGCACCATTCTCAAAAAGTTTTAAAGGTCATATTTTGGGCTCCATGGGTCAACTTTGAAAAAATGCTCCGATTTCCTTAAAAATGGCCTCAATTTCTTCGTTCTGGAAAAACACTTCAAATTAAGAATAGTTTGCCATATCTTGGATGTTTCATCAGTACAATATCAATTTGTAAGCGCACTTTAGCAAATTCATATGAAATACAACCGTATGACAAAACAGGCGAATATAATAATAACCTTTTGCACAAGATTTGCAATGTAAAGAGAATTGGCCGCTGTCTATTCTAATGATAGTATAATGACAATATAAGTGTGCTCTTTTCTTTCATTTAATGACATAAAATTTGAAAAATATTGTAAGGAATGCTTGAGGTTTTGACTTTTAAAACCTACATTTTGGTCAAAAATCGTGCTTTTCAACAGATTTACCAGATTCGCCTTGCTATAAACATTGAATTGCGTTATCTGTTGACATAGTGAAAAAAGGGTGTTTTTAGGGGGAAGCGTAAGCTTTCGTTCGATGTAAAAAAATCTGATTGGATGAAGGGAACACTTGAGGTTTTGAGGAAAAATAATCACAGAATCTTATTTTCCAGCTAGAATTTCACACAGCTCTATGATGCTATGCACTCAACCGTGTAGTTGTGTTGAGACAATTCACTGCTAGCTTTGACGAAAGTGTGTGCTCATGTGTATCGTGGTGGAAACTGTGCATAGATGGTTTATAAGAGAATCGTTTTTGTAGCCAATATGGCGGCGTTTGCGCTCGGATATTGAGAAAAATAAAGCCCACACTCATAATATGTTAGTTTTCACTGATAGCTACTGATCGCATTACCCCCTTTTAATTTCGAGCCAAACAAATGAGGTAAAACGAAGAAAAGTGCTATTTCATTCTAGCGCCTACAATGCGTGTATTATTAGCTCGCCGATCATATTATTTATCATGATTATCGGGAGCTTCACGCAGCTGATGGGATGAAACAAGACATAAGACGAACAGCGATATACACCATGCGTCAAGTCGACGAACAGCGCCTAAAATGCGTGTATAATCTCGCCAATCGTATTATTATCATGATTATTGGCGGAGCTACATGCAGCTGATGGGATGTACAAACAAAGGGCGCACACCACTAAATAATCGCCCCATTGAAATACATGTAGAAACACCAGTTTTCTTTGCTCGTTTTGAGGCCTTTTGGGCTCGTTTTAAAATATTTTATGATAACCAGTCGATTGCAAATCGATGAAAGTTTAACATATGTTTCAATGTATGTGTAGTCTTCGTCTCGTTTTCCCGGTAGGAGCCACTAAACAGCGCCCTCACTGTTTTTGACATGCTCTCAAGACTGAAAACCTGTTTCTGCCCATTTTTTAATACGCGGACCTATTTTCTCGATAATTGAAAAAATGCGACTTTTTTGGTGATTCAAATTCATAGTTATTCATGCGCAGGCTTTACACTTTCATTTAAGCTACAATTCGCTACTCTTTCTGATTATTAGTCCAAAGAGCCCATAATACCTCAAAAACTTTCTGAATTTTACCGGAACTTAGTAGGGTTGCACAAATGGCGCATTGATTTAGTGGTGTGCTCCCACAAGACGTACTACGATAGCGATATGCATACAGTTTATACGGTACGTCACTGATTCAATGATACACACACGCGATGTGTTTATTCAGCACTCGGTCGGTGAGCTCAGAATAAAACCGGAGATACCCGGTTTTATTAGGCAAAAAAAAAATAATGGTTTGTCTCAAAGCTCACGAGTGGTTTGAAAACAACTGCGAAATGCGATTTTTTTTATTCCCGACCTTTTTCATGGTATTTGGAGAAAAAAATCTGATTTTCGCCGAATTTTTCTGGAAAAACTATAAAAAAAAAAAAAAATTGAAATAAAAAAAAATTCCGCATTTCTTTTTTTCCAAATCTCACGATTTTACAAATGCGCGCGCGAGCTTTGAGACAAACCATTTTTTTTTTGCCTTATAAATGTTAAATTTTACTGTAATTAAAGCACTTCAGGCTTTCACAGGGAATTTATGTACACCAATGGCCATTACAATGGTGCAAAAAGTAGAAATTCGAAAAAAAAATTGAGGGCGTTACTGTGGAGCAAATCACGCATTATGGCTTTAACAGTGCTACGAATTGTAAACAGCAAAAGGCAGCAATTACATATACGATTTCCTTACACTCACCTGACGAATTATAATAAAGTTATTTTGATATTTATTCAATATCAGATCGGTCAACTATTTTGGTAACGCTTTTATTTGCATATCGTCACAAATTTCGTTCTTATCTCAAAATAAAGTCCAATTTACGTTTCAAAAATTATGATTTTTATCTTCCCTATGCTATGATCTTGTCTGTGGGATTTCAAGCAACTTTTTTGAGTTCGAATACTTCATTTAAGCCCAATTCTACAAATTTGACGGAATAAGTTTTGAAATCAGCATGGAAATTGAAGGAAAAGTTGGTTTGGTTACCGGGCGAGCTGATGGAGTGAGTAAAGCGTTTGCAGAAGCATTGTTGCAAAAAGGAGCTAAGGTAAGAGATATGCTGTGCATAAAATCACACGCACGTCACATGTCACTGGGTTAAAGGCTTATTCAGTGCTCCCAGCGAAAGTGTAAAAAAATGAAATTGTTTAGAAATTGCCTAACAGTGAAGGATAAGTCATTACAATTTGGCCAAAAACGAGGAAAACATCAGTACTGACTAATTTGAAGCCCCTTTCAAAAACAAGCTAATTTCTCTACTTTTCTCTAATTTCTCTTGTCTCTACTTAAAAGTGAAGAAATTACAGATTCATGTAAAAATTTGTCTTTAATACGCGGATTTTTACAATCCTGCAGTTGAGCAAATCACTGAATAGGCTTTTAAATGCATTTACTCTACTGTGATTGAGCAAACTTTAACACAATCAGTGGCGGGCAAAAGTCGCATATTTCCACCCCCGATATGACCCCCCCAAATGATCTGGTGCCCGCAACTGGCTAGAATACGTTAGATCTTCAGCCAAGAATGTTTATATTTTCATACTAGATTATGTCTAATTTCATTGTATAAAAGTATGTCAAAGGCCTATCCAGCAATTTGCTCAGCATCTATATACAGCTATGTTTTTTTTGTAAGTTGGTTAAGGGATGTGGTATGAACGTTTGGACAGTATTTATTGTGGGACATTAGCACATCAGACATATCAAATTGCATTCTGAATACGAAGAATGTCCTTCTGATATCAATTAATTTTGATTTTTTGAAATTAGCAATGTAATACACATTTTATGGCAAATGATTAAAATTGATATTTTTGATATTGAACAGTACTCGAAGTAAACTTGATAAATCTGATGATTTATACTTAAAGTGTATGTATAGGTGGGATGAAAAGCCGACGATCAATTGAAAATTTTGACCTTTCGTATTGAAGATATGGATTTTTCCCAAAACACACAAAAAAATTAGGTCTTTTGGGGGGAAAAATCCATATCTTCAAGATGAAAGGTCAAAATTTTCAATTGATCGTCGGCTTTTCCTCCCAGCTACATACACTTTAAGAATATGTCATTAGATTTATAAAATTTACTTCGAGGACTGTTATAATATCAAAAACGTGAAAAATATCAAATTTTAATAATTCGTAACAAAATTTGTATTATAATTTCAAAAAATGGAAATTATTTGATATCAGAAAGACATTCTTCGTATTCAGAATGCAATTCGATATGTCTGATGTGCTCTCATGTCCCACAAAAAATACTGTCGAAACGCTCGGAACGCTCATTCCAGATCCCTTAATTAGCACATTACATGAGACTGTACAATGTAATATCATATAGGCCTATGCCTATGAGCATCAACTTTGTAAATATTGATGTTTCCTCGTTTTTGCCAAATATTACATTTCAGAAATACCTATTGGCAACTTAAAATAAGTATCCTTCATTTTAAAGCAATTTGTGCGCAATTTATTATTTTTTACACTTTCGCTCGCATCACTGAATGGACCTTTAATACAACCAGTGAAGGTGTAACCCAGCAAACACAAAACGTTTTTACAGACAACGTCTAAATAGGTCTGCCAACAAATATTTTACAATATCATTTTGACAACATTTTATAGTGTTGTTGCAGTGTTTTTTCATAATGCATCTTGTTAATAAAAAGTTTTGACCAAAACCAAAACGCGTTTAAAACACGTTTATGACGTTTCAAAATATTTTTGTGTTTGATGGGACAAAGTACATGACAATTTAAAAAATCTTTTGAAAGCTATATAGGCCTAAAACTGTAAAAAATATAAAGGCCTGTATAATTTTAGGGTTCGTGTTTAACATTAAAAAAAGAGAGAACAAGCTAAATTTGATAAAAGCGGGATTTGAACTTGACTGTGTTGACAGCTCCAACAAAAGAATCCGAAGTCTTTAAAATGAATGACTGCCCTACACACCCTTCTCCAGTGGGAGGGGGGTCAATCCCTTTCCAGAAGTGATACGTATGTTGGGCTATTTAGACCCTCTTTTCAGCATAACCCAATGATCTCATGTTTTCTATTCGATCTGTCACCAAACATACCATTATCAGAGATGCCAGTTTTCAGGTTTTAACCTGAATTCAGGTTTTTTTTGTGAATTTCCGCATTTTTATTTATTTTCAGCCTGTTTTGGGGAATTTTGGCCTGCATTCGCGTGCTTTTTCAGGTTTTTTGAGTAAAACTGACTGGCATCTCTGCATTATGCAACTTGAACAGCAACTTTCATTCAGATGACCACTGATTTCAGTATTGTAGGCTTATGTGGGACTCTGAGTCCCGTTTTTGTTACTTAAAGTCATATTCTCACCCAATGACCCCCTAATTTAGGTCCAAAACCCCCCTTCTCACCCAAAGGCCCCTATGATAATTTTCTCTCATTGAATGTCCCTTATACTGCAAAAGTCACGGCCGTTATCCATTTCATATTGAAGTGCCCTCCCCCATCAGGAGTCTTCTCATCCTGTTCGATTACTGCCCAGAAAGAACCTTGATCGGGAAGGGATTTGTATTTGGCAATGTAGATTTTTATACTTCACATCATAGGCTACCTGGAATATTAATTTAATAAAAAACCCTTTAAAAAGGGATGTACCGGGACAGGAATGATTTCATGTGAAGATTATATGACAAAAAGTAGATCACAGTGATTCCTTTACAATGTACCCATTGCCAATAACTCATCCAAGTTTGTGCCATCAATTCACCTACACCTTTTATAACATTCCAGAAATATTTGTTTTATTGTATTTTCTTTTTTTAAATATAAATATACAGTAAAAATAATTTTTAAGTGTAAAGATTGTGGTTGTTTGAACATTTTGAGCCAAGTTCCATTTGTTGCTATTCTTTCAACATCAGTCTTTACGTTGTTACATAAATTTGTAAAAAGATGGAATAGATTCCAAACATTTGGTACCAAATGTGATCTCTTCTACATCCTCAAGAATTTCGGAAGCTAATTCATTGGCGATTTTGCCCAATAGTTTATGTTACACTCTGTTTTGTATTCTCTCTCACACTATACTTACGTCAAAACTGTCTATATATAGTATATTGTGATTGCACAAATGAAATTTGTAAAAGCAAACAACATTCGCATCTTTTAGTATAGATTAATTCATAACAATCTGGTTTGAAAATTTAAACACACAGAATGTTAAACACTATATCAAGAATAATTAGTTTTGGAATATATAAACAACAAATATATTATAGGCCTACACATACTGAAACCCAATGCTATTGTATTAATTTTGTTTATAGCATGGTTAAAGACTAGTGATATATACGTAGGAACAATTACGTAATTCGTTACATCTGCACCAAACCTACATTTTACTGATTTCTGATTTTTCTGTATATCATCATAATATTATAGACAAAAATATATGAAGTTAATCAACTTATCCAAAAGAAGGTAATTGTTTATCATGTGTGCAAAAATTATAGCTTTTGATACCAGAATTTTGATTAAGGGCATAACATACACCCTCTTCTATCCTAACATATTATTATTATCATGTGAAACTCTTAAATGTAGAACCAATTGTCCTGCCAATTATTCTCTATCTCCCACCAACTGCCAATTAATTTTCATGTGTAAGTTTTCTGGAATAGATGTGTTATGACATCAAAACATTTTCATTAACCTATAGCAAGATCGCTGCTAGATAACCTTGACCCTGCTTGAAAAGCACTATGACATGATGACCACACACTGACACATTTACTGAGTATTTTATTGTCCCCTGCACTTTATACTCTAATAAGGTCAATGTGCATGGTAAGAGGACCAGCGAATTTGCCCAATTTTCAATTTAGAAAGAAAGTTCCTAAAATATATACTGATTTTACCTTAGTCATGCAAAATCAACACAAAACTTCTGCTTTCTTCACACACCAATTTTGGTATTTCTATTTGCTATGACAACTTGATCATTTTTTGACAATATTTTCTGTTTTATTCATAAACTATCAAATAGAAAGTTAGAAACAACAACAAACTTGATCCAATTAATAAGTACCGTGGCCAGCTTTGCTGGCCCCGGTACAAAAAGATAAGGATAATTTTGCATGATCGGACAGATTTAAATAGGTCTACGGGTCAGTGGCGTAGCCAGCGGGGGGCCAGGGGGCCGGTGCCCCCGCCACGCTCGTCAGACCGTCGGTTCTTGTAAGGCCGTTGGTAGACGGAAGGCGTTGGTGAAAAAAAAAATTGGGTTAACAATAGACTATTTTCTACCCAGGGTGACAGAAAAAAGGGGTGAATTGTACAAAAATGATGATTTTTGTTTAATTAACCGCCTATTTAACACTTATTATTTTATTCACGACTAAGTAAATTATACGCTCTCCCCCTGGGGGTCATCATGATTTCCCGTTAAACAGGCCAACTATCAGGATGATAGAAATAAACCAAGTTTTGATTTCTAAATCTGATCTTTAAACCGTCAACAAATTAGTTTGCATGGACTTTGATTTGTTTGTGGTATCATTATGGTTGTATCAGAAGGCCAAACTTGCAATAACTATGGCACCCTATAGACATTGGACAATGTCTGCATTGTATCTAAAAATACGACATCTGTCAGCTTTACATGTAGGGCATTCTTGCAATAACACCTCGATATCAATATAGGGCCTATAGCCATTCACCTTTTTTTATCAACATTTTCCCTCTGATCATCAAAAATTCACTGAGTTACAATCTCATCCAATAGTAAAATAATGGGGTTACAGTTCGATAGTCCGAAGGGTCGTAAGTCCGAAAACCCCGGATAACTTTTTGCTGTTTTTGCTACCCATTAGTATACTAATAAACATCTCAAAAAAAGTAACTAACCCCCCTTAAATAATGGCTATTATTCAAAAAGGGGCTATTGTATTTCAAATCTGTAAAATGCGTTGGAAGCAGAATTTATTTCTGCGCATTTTGACACCTCATTTGATACGATAGTCCAGAAAACAATAAAACACTGGTCAATTTAATTTAGTGAGGTCCAGATTTGAAAGTTGCACTTACATACAAATTTTTACAATACAAAAACACCCAGATACAATTACACAGATTTCCTTCCATTACATTGAATACAAAATCAATACAATTTACTGCAACTTTCAAATCTTTGGTTACATTGATTTAAATATATGCTGTGACGTCAATATTTAGTCAATTGCTGCAAATGAGGTGTCAAAATGTGCAGAAACAAATTCTGCTTCCAACACATTTTACAGATTTGCAATACAATCACCCGTTTTTGAATAATGGTCATTATTTAAGGGGGGTTAGTTACTTTTTGATATGTTTATTTCACAAACGCACCCAAATTTGTCCAAATTGGATGCTGTTAAGAGCACTTTTGCCCAAGTACGCCTAATTGGGCGCATTGGTCTGCACTGAAACCCACCCATCCAGATAGCTGAAAAGGTACACCCCAAAATCGTGGCACATCCCCGTACACCTTCAACCAGGAAGATCCCATCCTCGGAGGAGTAGCCTAACCAATAAACGCCAATAAATGTTTCAAAAGAAGAAATATGTTTATATATTTTCACGTTTTATTCTAATTGCTAATACAGGGCGTGGTACTGGTTGACGACAACGAAGCAGCTGCACAAGCTACTAAGGAGAATTTTGAAAAAGCTTACGGAAGTGGAAAGGTTTTATATTGCAAATGTGATGTCACAAATGGCGAACAAGTCAAAGGTATTCAACAGTTCAAAATAATATTTTGTTAGGTATGAGAGAGTACAAACCGGCCTCACACGGCGACTACGCCTGGTAAATAATTATACTGTACAGGCAGGGAAATCAATACACGTGTATCTGCTATATGCAAGCCTATACACGGTTGATTTTCAGACGATAGATCTTTAAATACCGGGGTAGAAAATGATGAATATCTCCCGTCATTTTTGGTTTCAAAAGAAAGCAATTGAAAGGCTTGCACTTGAATATATGTGTTGAAAGAACATGATAATTTTAAGTGCGCGTATTGAAGTTCAACCGTGCGTTTTGAAATCAAACACTGACAGAAGAAACACTCGCTCCCAACCTGCCAACATCATCTAGAAACACTCTACATGAGCCACCAAAATAAGACAAATGAATGTGTAAGTTTGTCTCCGTTTTCAACCATCTCAAAATTAACAAATACTGTTGCAACAAATTAGGCCCAAGAAAGGTAGACTCAGAAGACCGATGGAAGCCCATTTCTTTCTTTTTCTTATTTTTTAGTCGTCAGAAAAAAAGGGGAAAAATCGCCACAAAAAAAATGATAAAAACATTTTGCATAGCCTTTTTCAACTAATATAAGAAAGCTTAGGGTTTTCCTTTTTTCTTTTGAGACAACCTTTTGTTCGGGCCTTAACAAATACCATATTCATAGAGGTTTATACGGAATTTAAAATAAAACTATACTTACCAATAGAACTATATCATTATCAATCTGTATATTTGTACATTTTCTCCGATTCCTTTTACAGCGGCATACGCTGAAGCCAAAGCCAAATTTGGTCAGATCGATATTGTATGTAACAATGCCACCGTCTGGGATGAGGCAGATTGGGCTAACATGATGCTGGTTAATATTGTAAGTATTTACGTCACATGCGCCTTAAAATATGTGCCATTTCTCACCATCTTATCGATATATCGATATTGTATGTAATAATGCCACAGTCTGGGATGAGGCAGATTGGGCTAACATGATGCTGGTTAACATTGTAAGTATTTACGTCACACGCGCCTTAAAATATGTGCCACCTCTCACCATCTTATCGATATATCGATATTGTATGTAATAATGCCACGGTCTGGGATGAGGCAGATTGGGCTAACATGATGCTGGTTAATATTGTAAGTATTTACGTCACACGCGCCTTAAAATATGTGCCACCTCTCACCATCTTATCGATATATCGATATTGTATGTAATAATGCCACGGTCTGGGATGAGGCAGATTGGGCTAACATGATGCTGGTTAATATTGTAAGTATTTACGTCACATGCGCCTTAAAATATGTGCCACTTCTCACCATCTTATCGATATATCGATATTCCAATGGCACAGTCTCGGTCCCAGCCGGTTTGTGTTCCTTCGTCACTAAACTACGAAGAAGCTCAAACTGGCTGGGACCGATAATACTATATCTGTGTGTACTCAGTACATTCCCGAAACGATCTGCGACTGCACAGAATTTATAAGCTTTTATATGCCAATGTACCGTGTAGGCCTATATGCTCCCATACACACACTTGATTAATTCTGTGCGGTCAGAGATTGGCTGGAAACTTCTCACTATAAACTAGAGCGATTACCGAACCATGATAGTTGAAA
The DNA here is from genome assembly GCF_039555335.1 of Amphiura filiformis. Taxonomy (NCBI): domain Eukaryota; kingdom Metazoa; phylum Echinodermata; class Ophiuroidea; order Amphilepidida; family Amphiuridae; genus Amphiura; species Amphiura filiformis. Next base: position 5,656,669 of record NC_092645.1, read on the forward strand.
CGTGTGATTGCGGCAGTATATTGTGGTCCGCAATGCTATCTTCAGAAGATAGCCGTTTGTGAGCGCGTTGCGAGAAAATGATGCAGATCGTAAATGATGCAGATCGTAAGTGGGCTCTCGCGTGTTCACAGATGATGGATGTTGCAACGGGTGATTTGCAAATTGCACCGTAGGCCTAAATGGTATCTTGAGTAGATAAAAAACAAACAGACAGACAAAAAAGCATATCTACTGAGAATCATATTAAAATTTTAAATGTTGCAACATTTTGTTTTGGTTTAATTTGGGACTATAGACGTTAATTTGGGACTATATGAGATTCTAAATGCTAGGCCTATCTTCAGTAGATAGGCCTATAGCGAAAAAAATCCTGAAACGCGCAAGGTTACTCTGCGCGAATAAAAAAAAATCGGCATTCGGCCTATAGGCCTATGTCGACGTCGCGCTATTAAAAAAAAGCAGTGGGGGCAGTAACAATAGAGAAACAGGCAGATGCGGAAAGCGATGAGTCTGTAATATCGCTTTAAACTTTTTGATCGGGACTGATGTATTAGAAAGAAAAACTCGCCGCTACATGATGAAGTAAAATTTTAGAGAAAATAATGTAACATATTACTTCTAGAGTAGAAAGATGCAATGAATCGGGATGAGATTCTAAATGCTATCTTCAGTATAGATATAGCGAAAAAAATCCTAAAACGCAAACGGTTACTCTGCCCGAATTAAAAAAATCGGCATTCGGCCTATACCGTATGCTCTCTGTTAAAAGGGGGAAAAGAGGTAAAAATACAGAAACAGGCAGATGATAATCTCTGCTTTATAAGTGCCGTTTTAAATTTTGGTCAGCTTCGTCATTTTTACATTTCTTTATAGCTCTGCAGTCGGCATTAGAATTCTCTGAGCGCCCAATCCCGTTCAATGCAGTTTTGCCGTTTCGCGCCGTACTGAATCATCATCTACAACGCGTGCTAGGCAATGTTTTTTTTTTTTTAATATTATTATAGTTTTTATTTTTTTTGCTTGCTATCTTCTAAAGAGAGCAACTTTGGTCAGCTTCGTCATTTTAACATTTCTTTATAGCGTTGCATTCGGCCTAGTGCCGATTTTTATACTAAAAGAAAATGTGGCGAGACATGCCGTAATTTGCTCGATTCTGGTGCCGGTGTCTATAGAGCTCCTGCATTGATTTACATGGGTAATATTAAAATTGAAATATCTCAAGAACCGAATACCGTATGACAATGAAACAAACTTTGAAATAAAGCTTTTACAATTCTCTATCTGTTTTATGTCATTTTGGTGTTTGTCGGATTCGTTTGATTTTGCTATCAACTGTAGATAGCTCAAATTTAAATGCCCGTTGGTTGTCGTTTTTGTCTGCTAAACGAGATAAAGGATCACAAAAAAGCTTTCCAGAGACTGTACGTGCTAAATAGGGGTCGGGTTTGGCCATAAGTCGAGTTACGTCCAACTTTGAAATATATATTTGATATCATCTTAACTAGAACAAAATTCTGCATAACATTTCTGAAAATGACTACAGATTTTAGGTCCGTATTTACATCCGACTGTTAACCGCGTTCTGACCTCGTTTGTTCATGCGCACATAATCGTAAATATCACTCAAATTTTCGCATTTTCTTTTCAAATTTGTAGAGATCACATTCACATGTTCTAGTAAAACACGATTTTCAACACTAAAATGGTTAATATTGTACCGATTTTCTAGAATTTTTATGCAAAGTTTGGGACTATAGGCGTGATAAACTTTTACCGGAAACCGCTTCACATGCGGATTTAGTGATATATGAACCCTAAAGCGATATTTTATAGAATCATGTGCTATCTTCTGAAGATCAAATTAAAATTTCAAATGTTGCGACATTTTGTTTTGGTTTAATTTGGGACTATAGGCGTTAATTTGAGGCTATATGAGATTCTAAATGCTAGGCCTATATCTTCAGTAAACCTAACAAAATATATTCAACCTTTCTCAATTTCTTTGTATTTTACAAATAAATACTATCTTGAGTAGATAGCGGGAAAACTAACAAACAAACAAATGAACAAACAAACAAAAAACATCAAAACAAACTTTGCTAACAGACGTTTTCTAAATTTGTGAAATATTTTCTGTTGTTTTATTAGGCCCGCAATGCTATCTTCAGAAGATAGTCGTTTTTCAGCGCGTTGCGAGAAAATGATGCAGATCGTAAATGATGCAGATCGTAAGTGGGCTCTCGCGTGTTCACAGATGATGGATGTTGCAACGGGTGATTTGCAAATTGCACCGTAGGCCTAAATGGTATCTTGAGTAGATAAAAACAAACAGACAGACAAAAAGCATGAGATAAAAAATTATACCAAATGATCTTTCTGACTCGTCTCATGCTAAACCTTATTATTTCCTTCTTTTTTTTTATTATTTCATTAGGTTTAAAAATGCTATCATCAGTAGATAGGCCTAACAAAATAATAACCTTTCTCAATTTCTTTGTATTTTGCAAACAAATACTGTAGGCCTACTATCTTGAGTAGATAGCGGAAAAACTAACAAGCAAACAAATAAACAGACAAACAAAAAACATCAAAACAAACTTTGCTAACAGACGTTTTCTAAATTTGTGAAATGTTTTCTGTTGTTTTATTAGGCCCGCAATGCTATCTTCAGAAGATAGCCGTTTGCGAGCGAGTTACGAGAAAGTTAGGCCTACTGTATCTACTGAGAATCAAATTAAAATTTCAAATGTTGCGACATTTTGTTTTGGTTTAATTTGGGACTATATAGACGTTAATTTGGGACTATATGAGATTCTAAATGCTAGGCTTATCTTTAGTAGATAGGCCTATAGCGAAAAAAATCCTGAAACGCGCAAGGTTACTCTGCGCGAATAAAAAAAAATCGGCATTCGGCCTATAGGCCTATGTCGCGCTATTTAAAAAAAGGGGAGGGGGAAGAGGTAAAAATAGAGAAACATGCAGATGCGGAAAGCGATGAGTCTGTAATATCGCTTTAAGTTTGATGAGCGGGAGTGGTGGCATTAGAAAGAAAAAACTCGCCGCTACATGATGAAGTAAAATTTTAGAGAAAATAATGTAACATATTACTTCTAGAGTAGAAAGATGCAATGAATCGGGATGAGATTCTAAATGCTATCTTCAGTATAGATATAGCGAAAAATCCTAAAACGCAAACGGTTACTCTGCCCGAATTAAAAATCGGCATTCGGCCTATACCGTATGCTCTCTGTTAAAAGGGGAAAAAGAGGTAAAAATACAGAAACAGGCAGATGATAATCTCTGCTTTATAAGTGCCGTTTTAAATTTTGGTCAGCTTCGTCATTTTACATTTCTTTATAGCTCTGCAGTCGGCATTAGAATTCTCTGAGCGCCCAATCCCGTTCAATGCAGTTTTGCCGTTTCGCGCCGTACTGAATCATCATCTACAACGCGTGCTAGGCAATGTTTTTTTGTTTTTTAAAATATTATTATAGTTTTTATTTTTTTTTGCTTGCTATCTTCTAAAGAGAGCAACTTTGGTCAGCTTCGTCATTTTAACATTTCTTTATAGCGTTGCATTCGGCCTAGTGCCGATTTTTATACTAAAAGAAAATGTGGCGAGACATGCCGTAATTTGCTCGATTCTGGTGCCGGTGTCTATAGAGCTCCTGCATTGATTTACATGGGTAATATTAAAATTGAAATATCTCAAGAACCGAATACCGTATGACAATGAAACAAACTTTGAAATAAAGCTTTTACAATTCTCTATCTGTTTTATGTCATTTTGGTGTTTGTCGGATTCGTTTGATTTTGCTATCAACTGTAGATAGCTCAAATTTAAATGCCCGTTGGTTGTCGTTTTTGTCTGCTAAACGAGATAAAGGATCACAAAAAAGCTTTCCAGAGACTGTACGTGCTAAATAGGGGTCGGGTTTGGCCATAAGTCGAGTTACGTCCAACTTTGAAATATATATTTGATATCATCTTAACTAGAACAAAATTCTGCATAACATTTCTGAAAATGACTACAGATTTTAGGTCCGTATTTACATCCGACTGTTAACCGCGTTCTGACCTCGTTTGTTCATGCGCACATAATCGTAAATATCACTCAAATTTTCGCATTTTCTTTTCAAATTTGTAGAGATCACATTCACATGTTCTAGTAAAACACGATTTTCAACACTAAAATTGTTAATATTGTACCGATTTTCTAGAATTTTTATGCAAAGTTTGGGACTATAGGCGTGATAAACTTTTACTGTAAACCGCTTCACATGCGGATTTAGTGATATATGAACCCTAAAGCGATATCTTATAGAATCATGTGCTATCTTCTGAAGATCAAATTAAAATTTCAAATGTTGCGACATTTTGTTTTGGTTTAATTTGGGACTATAGACGTTAATTTGAGGCTATATGAGATTCTAAATGCTAGGCCTATCTTCAGTAAACCTAACAAAATATATTCAACCTTTCTCAATTTCTTTGTATTTTACAAATAAATACTATCTTGAGTAGATAGCGGAAAACTAACAAACAAACAAATAAACAAACAAACAAAAAACATCAAAACAAACTTTGCTAACAGACGTTTTCTAAATTTGTGAAATATTTTCTGTTGTTTTATTAGGCCCGCAATGCTATCTTCAGAAGATAGCCGTTTGTGAGCGCGTTGCGAGAAAATGATGCAGATCGTAAATGATGCAGATCGTAAGTGGGCTCTCGCGTGTTCACAGATGATGGATGTTGCAACGGGTGATTTGCAAATTGCACCGTAGGCCTAAATGGTATCTTGAGTAGATAAAAAACAAACAGACAGGCAAAAAAGCATAAGATGAAAAATTATACCAAATGATCTTTCTGACTCGTCTCATGCTAAACCTTATTATTTCCTTCTTTTTTTGTATTATTTCATTAGGTTTAAAAATGCTATCATCAGTAGATAGGCCTAACAAAATAATAACCTTTCTCAATTTCTTTGTATTTTCCAAATAAATACTGTAGGCCTACTATCTTGAGTAGATAGCGGAAAAACTAACAAGCAAACAAATAAACAGACAAACAAAAAACATCAAAACAAACTTTGCTAACAGACGTTTTCTAAATTTGTGAAACGTTTTCTGTTGTTTTATTAGGCCCGCAATGCTATCTTCAGAAGATAGCCGTTTGAGAGCGCGTTGCGAGAAAGTTAGGCCTACTGTATCTACTGAGAATCAAATTAAAATTTCAAATGTTGCAACATTTTGTTTTGGTTTAATTTGGGACTATAGACGTTAATTTGGGACTATATGAGATTCTAAATGCTAGGCCTATCTTCAGTAGATAGGCCTATAGCGAAAAAAATCCTGAAACGCGCAAGGTTACTCTGCGCGAATAAAAAAAAATCGGCATTCGGCCTGTAGGCCTATGTCGCGCTATTTAAAAAAAAGGGGGAGGGGGAAGAGGTAAAAATAGAGAAACAGGCAGATGCGGAAAGCGATGAGTCTGTAATATCGCTTTAAACTTTTTGATCGGGACTGATGTATTAGAAAGAAAAAACTCGCCGCTACATGATGAAGTAAAATTTTAGAGAAATAATGTAACATATTACTTCTAGAGTAGAAAGATGCAATGAATCGGGATGAGATTCTAAATGCTATCTTCAGTATAGATATAGCGAAAAAATCCTAAAACGCAAACGGTTACTCTGCCCGAATTAAAAAAATCGGCATTCGGCCTATACCGTATGCTCTCTGTTAAAAGGGGGGAAAAGAGGTAAAAATACAGAAACAGGCAGATGATAATCTCTGCTTTATAAGTGCCGTTTTAAATTTTGGTCAGCTTCGTCATTTTTACATTTCTTTATAGCTCTGCAGTCGGCATTAGAATTCTCTGAGCGCCCAATCCCGTTCAATGCAGTTTTGCCGTTTCGCGCCGTACTGAATCATCATCTACAACGCGTGCTAGGCAATGTTTGTTTTTTGTTTTTTTTAATATTATTAGGCCTATAGTTTTTATTTTTTTTTGCTTGCTATCTTCTAAAGAGAGCAACTTTGGTCAGCTTCGTCATTTTAACATTTCTTTATAGCGTTGCATTCGGCCTAGTGCCGATTTTTATACTAAAAGAAAATGTGGCGAGACATGCCTTAATTTTCTCGATTCTGGTACCGGTGTCTATAGAGCTCCTGCATTGATTTACATGGGTAATATTAAAATTGAAATATCTCAAGAACCGAATACCGTATGACAATGAAACAAACTTTGAAATAAAGCTTTTACAATTCTCTATCTGTTTTATGTCATTTTGGTGTTTGTCGGATTCGTTTGATTTTGCTATCAACTGCAGATAGCTCAAATTTAAATGCCCGTTGGTTGTCGTTTTTGTCTGCTAAACGAGATAAAGGATCACAAAAAAGCTTTCCAGAGACTGCCTCATTTCAAATATATAGTTTTAGTTTTGGTTATCTTGTTATCTTGAATCACAAGATATCGAACTCTTTGTTTCTACCTTTTGTTTAAAACTAAACATTTGTGACAGGTAGGCCCTAGTTTCGGTTTTGGTTTCAGTTTCTTATAAGTGGTGTGACGAATAAAATTACAGGATTTTCGAGTTACCTGATCTAAGTATACAAAAGAAATGTTTAAATTTCGCAGTGCAATATTCACGAGCAGAGAAGTCGAACAAAACAGTCTACATTTGAAAGCATTGATTTAGTTTGAAAGCATTGGCTTGAGACTACGAAATAGCCTAAGCTGATTTCACTGCCTCATTTCAAATATATAGTTTTAGTTTTGGTTTTGGTTTTGGTCACGTGGTTTCCTATTGTCCTGCCTAACCACTTGAATCATAAGATATCGAACTCATTCCCTCATTTCAAATATATAGTTTTGGTTTCTCTATTGTTCAGAAACCAAAAATCAAGGGTTTAAAAAGTAGAGCTGATCTGGTTTGCAATCATAACACTATTATGCTGGAAGGACACAGTATAGGGTATATAACCAGAAGTATACAATAGCCTATTGTGCTAACATAATTATTATCATGATTGATATCGGAAATCTATCCCGCGGACGACAGTTGATGCTCTCTGTCGAAGGTAGGTGGCATATTACACTCACGAGTTGTAGGCCTAGAAATCATATACATGCGCGTATATTAAAGGATGGGGCAGGGTGGGGGGATTTGTTTGTTAGTATGAAACATAAACGATGCATGGAGATGATTTGATTATGAATTAGTTTATTATCCCGGAAGCACAACCCATACCTCTTTAAGAGGGGCTCCCTCCCTATATAACCACCTCTTCCCTAAATTACCCCTTTCCCCTCCTCCTCCCCTACATTCGATATCTTCATCTCGAGCTCTCCTCCCCTTCTCTTTCACTTCCAATGCTCTCTCTCATCTGTTTCTCTCTCTCCCGGGCCATATCCCCCTTGCCCTCCAACCACCCCCCACCACACACACCCCCCACACACACACACCCCACACAATCTCTTTTCCCCTCTATCTTCTACTTTTTGCAGTAAAATTGCTTCAGTAAAAGTCATTAGGTTATTAGAGGTCATATAATGGCCTTCCATCGATTCTGGTACATGGGATTAAGGACATGAATCGATTTTGTTTATAGCACCTATACAATTACAATAGTGACCCCTTTTGTAATGTCGAATGCAAATATTTCGATGGTCTATATTTTTCACAGGTGAATTAGCCTAGACTTATTCGGTTTTGTAAACCACGTCTTTCAATGTAGATTACCATGCTCGATTTCTCTCCTCGTGAATATTGCACTGCGAAATTTAAACATTTCTTTTGTATACTTAGAGTAGGTAACTTCAAATCAAATAATTTTACAATCCACACCACTTATAAGAAACTGAAACCAAAACCGAAACTGACTGACACAAATGTTCGGTTTTAAACAAAAGGTAGAAACAATGAGTTCGATATCTTATGATTCAAGTGGTTAGGCAGGACAATAGGAAACCACGTGAATCATAAGATATCGAACTCATTGTTTCTACCTTTTGTTTAAAACCGAACATTTGTGTCAGTCAGTTTCGGTTTTGGTTTCAGTTTCTTATAAGTGGTGTGGATCGTAAAATGGTTTGATTTGAAGTTACCTACTCTAAGTATACAAAAGAAATGTTTAAATTTCGCAGTGCAATATTCACGAGGAGAGAAATCGAGCATGGTAATCTACATTGAAAGACGTGGTTTACAAAACCGAATAAGTCTAGGCTAATTCACCTGTCAAAAAATATAGACCATCGAAATATTTGCATTCGACATTACAAAAGGGGTCACTTAGGTGCTATAAACAAAATCGATTCATGTCCTTAATCCCATGTACCAGAATCGATGGAAGGCCATTATATGACCTCTAATAACCTAATGACTTTTACTGAAGCAATTTTTACTGCAAAAAGTAGAAGATAGAGGGGAAAAGAGATTGTGTGGGGTGGGGGTGTGTGTGTGGTGGTGGTGGGGGGGGTGGTTGGAGGGCAAGGGGGATATGGGCCGGGAGAGAGAGAAACAGATGAGAGAGAGCATTGGAAGTGAAAGAGAAGGGGAGGAGAGCTCGAGATGAAGATATCGAATGTAGGGGAGGAGGAGGGGAAAGGGGTAATTTAGGGAAGAGGTGGTTATATAGGGAGGGAGCCCCTCTTAAATAGGTATGGGTTGTGCTTCCTGGGGATAATAAACTAATTCATAATCAAATCATCTCCATGCATCGTTTATGTTTCATACAAACAAACAAATCCCCCACCCCGCCCCATCCTTCAATATACGCGCATGTATATGATTTCTAGGCCTAGAACTCGTGAGTGTAATATGCCACCTACCTTCGACAGAGAGCATCAACTGTCGTCCGCGGGATAGATTTCCGATATCAATCATGATAACAATTATGTTAGCACAATAGGCTATTGTATACTTCTGGTTATATACCATATACTGTGTCCTTCCAGCATAATAGTGTTATGATTGCAAACCAGATCAGCTCTACTTTTTAATCCCTTGATTTTTGGTTTCTAAACAAAAGAGAAACCAAAACTAAATATTTGAAATGAGGGACTGAAAGACGTGGTTTACAAAACCGAATAAGTCTAGGCTAATTCACCTGTGAAAAAATATAGACCATCGAAATATTTGCATTCGACATTACAAAAGGGGTCACTTAGGTGCTATAAACAAAATCGATTCATGTCCTTAATCCCATGTACCAGAATCGATGGAAGGCCATTATATGACCTCTAATAACCTAATGACTTTTACTGAAGCAATTTTACTGCAAAAAGTAGAAGATAGAGGGAAAAGAGATTGTGTGGGGTGGGGGTGTGTGTGTGGTGGTGGTGGGGGGGGGGGTGGTTGGGGGGCAAGGGGGGTATGGGCCGGGAGAGAGAGAAACAGATGAGAGAGAGCATTGGAAGTCAAAGAGAAGGGGAGGAGAGCTCGAGATGAAGATATCGAATGTAGGGGGAGGAGGAGGGGAAAGGGGTAATTTAGGGAAGAGGTGGTTATATAGGAGGAGCCCCTCTTAAATAGGTATGGGTTGTGCTTCCTGGGGATAATAAACTAATTCATAATCAAATCATCTCCATGCATCGTTTATGTTTCATACAAACAAACAAATCCCCCACCCCGCCCCATCCTTCAATATACGCGCATGTATATGATTTCTAGGCCTAGAACTCGTGAGTGTAATATGCCACCTACCTTCGACAGAGAGCATCAACTGTCGTCCGCGGGATAGATTTCCGATATCAATCATGATAACAATTATGTTAGCACAATAGGCTATTGTATACTTCTGGTTATATACCATATACTGTGTCCTTCCAGCATAATAGTGTTATGATTGCAAACCAGATCAGCTCTACTTTTTAATCCCTTGATTTTTGGTTTCTAAACAAAGAGAAACCAAAACTAAATATTTGAAATGAGGGACTGTGAAAATATATAGACCATCGAAATATTTGCATTCGACATTACAAAAGGGCCACTACTGTAATTGTATAGGCGCTATAAACAAAATCGATTCATGTCCTTAATCCCATGTACCAGAATCGATGGAAGGCCATTATATGACCTCTAATAACCTAATGACTTTTACTGAAGCAATTTTTACTGCAAAAAGTAGAAGACAGAGGGGAGAAGATTGGGGTGTGTGTGTGTGTGGAGGTTGGGGGTTGGAGGGCAAGGGGATATGGGCCGGGAGAGAGAGAAACATATGAGAGAGAGCATTGGAAGTGAAAGAGAAGGGGGGAGGAGAGCTCGAGATGAAGATATCGAATGTAGGGGAGGAGGAGGGGGAAAGGGGTAATTTAGGAAAGAGGTGGTTATATAGGGAGGGGAGCCCCCTCTTAAAGAGGTATGGGTTGTGCTTCCCGGGGATAATAAACTAATTCATAATCAAATCATTGAAATGAGGGACTGTACGTGCTAAATAGGGGTCGCGTTTGGCCATAAGTCGAGTTACGTCCAACTTTGAAATATATATTTGATATCATCTTAACTAGAACAAAATTCTGCATAACATTTCTGAAAATGACTACAGATTTTAGGTCCGACTAATTTTTGAGAAAATTAGTGCTATATAAAAAGGCCACATTTTCCGTATTTACATCCGACCGCGTTCTGACCTCGTTTGTTCATGCGCACATAATCGTAAATATCACTCAAATTTTCGCATTTTCTTTTCAAATTTGTAGAGATCACATTCACATGTTCTAGTAAAACACGATTTTCAACACTAAAATTGTTAATATTGTACCGATTTTCTAGAATTTTTATGCAAAGTTTGGGACTATAGGCGTGATAAACTTTTACCGGAAACCGCTTCACATGCGGATTTAGTGATATATGAACCCTAAAGCGATATTTTATAGAATCATGTGCTATCTTCTGAAGATCAAATTAAAATTTCAAATGTTGCGACATTTTGTTTTGGTTTAATTTGGGACTATAGGCGTTAATTTGAGGCTATATGAGATTCTAAATGCTAGGCCTATCTTCAGTAAACCTAACAAAATATATTCAACCTTTCTCAATTTCTTTGTATTTTACAAATAAATACTATAGGCCCTATCTTGAGTAGATAGCGGGAAAACTAACAAACAAACAAATGAACAAACAAACAAAAAACATCAAAACAAACTTTGCTAACAGAAGTTTTCTAAATTTGTGAAATATTTTCTGTTGTTTTATTAGGCCCGCAATGCTATCTTCAGAAGATAGTCGTTTTTCAGCGCGTTGCGAGAAAATGATGCAGATCGTAAATGATGCAGATCGTAAGTGGGCTCTCGCGTGTTCACAGGGTGATTTGCAAATTGCACCGTAGGCCTAAATGGTATCTTGAGTAGATAAAAAACAAACAGACAGACAAAAAAGCATGAGATAAAAAATTATACCAAATGATCTTTCTGACTCGTCTCATGCTAAACCTTATTATTTCCTTCTTTTTTGTATTATTTCATTAGGTTTAAAATGCTATCATCAGTAGATAGGCCTAACAAAATAATAACCTTTCTCAATTTCTTTTTATTTTGCAAACAAATACTGTAGGCCTACTATCTTGAGTAGATAGCGGAAAAACTAACAAGCAAACAAATAAACAGACAAACAAAAAACATCAAAACAAATTTTGCTAACAGACGTTTTCTAAATTTGTGAAATGTTTTCTGTTGTTTTATTAGGCCCGCAATGCTATCTTCAGAAGATAGCCGTTTGCGAGCGCGTTACGAGAAAGTTAGGCCTACTGTATCTACTGAGAATCAAATTAAAATTTCAAATGTTGCGACATTTTGTTTTGGTTTAATTTGGGACTATATAGACGTTAATTTGGGACTATATGAGATTCTAAATGCTAGGCTTATCTTCAGTAGATAGGCCTATAGCGAAAAAAATCCTGAAACGCGCAAGGTTACTCTGCGCGAATAAAAAAAAATCGCCATTCGGCCTATAGGCCTATGCCGCGCTATTAAAAAAAAAAAAGGGGGGAGGTAAAAATAGAGAAACATGCAGATGCGGAAAGCGATGAGTCTGTAATATCGCTTTAAACTTTTTGATCGGGACTGATGTATTAGAAAGAAAAAACTCGCCGCTACATGATGAAGTAAAATTTTAGAGAAAATAATGTAACATATTACTTCTAGAGTAGAAAGATGCAATGAATCGGGATGAGATTCTAAATGCTATCTTCAGTATAGATATAGCGAAAAAATCCTAAAACGCAAACGGTTACTCTGCCCGAATTAAAAAATCGGCATTCGGCCTATACCGTATGCTCTCTGTTAAAAGGGGGGAAAAGAGGTAAAAATACAGAAACAGGCAGATGATAATCTCTGCTTTATAAGTGCCGTTTTAAATTTTGGTCAGCTTCGTCATTTTACATTTCTTTATAGCTCTGCAGTCGGCATTAGAATTCTCTGAGCGCCCAATCCCGTTCAATGCATTTTTGCCGTTTCGCGCCGTACTGAATCATCATCTATAACGCGTGCTAGGCAATGTTTTTTGGTTTTTTAATTTTTTTATATTATTATAGTTTTTTTTTTTTTTTTGCTTGCTATCTTCTAAAGATAGCAACTTTGGTCAGCTTCGTCATTTTAACATTTCTTTATAGCGTTGCATTCGGCCTAGTGCCGATTTTTATACTAAAAGAAAATGTGGTGAGACATGCCGTAATTTGCTCGATTCTGGTGCCGGTGTCTATAGAGCTCCTGCATTGATTTACATGGGTAATATTAAAATTGAAATATCTCAAGAACCGAATACCGTATGACGCTGAAACAAACTTTGAAATAAAGCTTTTACATTTCTCTATCTGTTTTATGTCATTTTGGTGTTTGTCGGATTCGTTTGATTTTGCTATCAACTGCAGATAGCTCAAATTTAAATGCCCGTTGGTTGTCGTTTTTGTCTGCTAAACGAGATAAAGGATCACAAAAAAGCTTTCCAGAGACTTTACGTGCTAAATAGGGGTCGCGTTTGGCCATAAGTCGAGTTACGTCCAACTTTGAAATATATATTTGATGTCATCTTAACTAGAACAAAATTCTGCATAACATTTCTGAAAATGACTACAGATTTTAGGTCCGACTAATTTTTGAGAAAATTAGTGCTAGGCCTATATAAAAAGGCCACAATTTTCGTGTTTACATCCGACTGCTAACCGCGTTCTGACCTCGTTTGTTCATGCGCACATAATCGTAAATATCACTCAAATTTTCGCATTTTCTTTTCAAATTTGTAGAGATCACATTCACATGTTCTAGTAAAACACGATTTTCAACACTAAAATTGTTAATATTGTACCGATTTTCTAGAATTTTTATGCAAAGTTTCGGACTATAGGCGTGATAAACTTTTACCGGAAACCGCTTCACATGCGGATTTAGTGATATATAGCGATATTTTACAGAATCATGTGCTATCTTCTGAAGATCAAATTAAAATTTCAAATGTTGCGACATTTTGTTTTGGTTTAATTTGGGACTATAGGCGTTAATTTGAGGCTATATGAGATTCTAAATGCTAGGCCTATCTTCAGTAAACCTAACAAAATATATTCAACCTTTCTCAATTTCTTTGTATTTTACAAATAAATACTATCTTGAGTAGATAGCGGAAAACTAACAAACAAACAAATAAACAAACAAACAAAAAACATCAAAACAAACTTTGCTAACAGACGTTTTCTAAATTTGTGAAATATTTTCTGTTGTTTTATTAGGCCCGCAATGCTATCTTTAGAAGATAGCCGTTTGTGAGCGCGTTGCGAGAAAATGATGCAGATCGTAAATGATGCAGATCGTAAGTGGGCTCTCGCGTGTTCACAGATGATGGATGTTACAACGGGTGATTTGCAAATTGCACCGTAGGCCTAAATGGTATCTTGAGTAGATAAAAAACAAACAGACAGACAAAAAAGCATGAGATAAAAAATTATACCAAATGATCTTTCTGACTCGTCTCATGCTAAAACTTATTATTTCCTTCTTTTTTAATATTATTTCATTAGGTTTAAAAATGCTATCATCAGTAGATAGGCCTAACAAAATATAATTCAGGGTTTTTTTTTCATCTTTGTTAGTAGCATAGATGTGCTAACATATTGCCTGCTAGTGGTTAAGCCGAAAGCTGTGCATGTATAAAAGACAAGATAGGACATTTCTTTACTTTTGTTTGAATGGGGTTTCAACACATTATGGCTTTAAACAAACGTCTGTCACATCACTTATTAACAGGACATCAATGATGCTGAAATTTACTGTTTACTTCCAGATTTATTCCTGTCCAAAATTGCGAAACGGTGTCTAACATTCATTACAGAATCTTGTACATTCGAAATTGTAATATTTTAATATTATACAAGCCTATTCAATGATTTTCTCATCGGGAGGATCGTAAATATTATGAAAATTCGGGTTTTAGTACATTTGTTTCTGTCATAGATGTGCTAACCTGCTATTGGATAAGCTGAAAGCCTCGTATTAAAGACAATAGAAGACATTTTACACGAACCTGTATTGTAATTTCTCTACATATACCATGTATACTGCGCCAATAAAGTATCCTTACACTTGGAAACATAATCACAACTTCCAAACTGAACAAAATAATGCACTAATCTGGCCCTGCACATTATGACACCACATTGAATCCAGTGTGACTTCAAGAATCAAAGTTACAAGCATTTGATTAGACGAATGTCCAGTTTTAAAAGTGACAAACTGGCCTATTCAAAACACCACAGACTATATCATCTGGTGTGAGAGTGGTGAATGGATGATTTATGCGTTTGGCTTTAATTTAAAACAAAAGGAACAAAAGAAAACTGAAACAAAAGAACTGACAAATCAAATGAAAGTTATGAAAAGTACAGAGAAGTAAAAACTGAAATAACAACTGCTTTAAATAACGTTTTATTTAAGAAACTGTGTTGTCTCTTCGTTTCGCTTGTTGGAATCTTTTTGCGCCTTGTCTAGGCCAGTTTGTCACTTTCAAAACTGGACCTTCGTCTATTCAATTGCTTGTAACTTTACTTCTTGAGGTCACATTGGATTCAACGTGGTGTCATAATGTGCAGGATTAGATAGCGCATCTATTAAAAAAACAAATTTACACCAATATTGTTCAGTTTTGAAATTGTGATTATTTTTCCAAGTGTAAGGATACTTTATTTGGCGCAGTATATATTAGATACATGTATTTGAATGGGGCTTCAACTTTGTCATTACTGCTGCTTTCTTCATTTTTTGCCAAATTATACATTTCGAAAAATACCTAATGACAATTTGAATGATTTATCCGCCACTTTTAGGCAATTTATAAACTATTTTTATTTTATCACACTTTCCAACATTCCGAAATTATGTCTGAAGTTTATTACAAATACATCCGAAATTGTAATATTAATTGATGTTCATCACTGTTTTTCAATAATTTCAGAATGGAACCGTACACAGCACAAAAGAAGCATTGGAGCATCTTTCCCGGGGTGGTGTCATTGTAAATGTTTCCTCAGTTGCAGGTAGGTAGACAAATCTCCGTGTATGTAAAAACAAGAAATATTACAAAATTAATTGATTTTGACTTGTATGCCATATACAAATTATGACTGAAGTAAATACTTTGTGGGGGGCCCAACAGCAGTCTTACAGATATGATGGTACTAGACTATGCCATAGTCGAATTTTGATTAAAAATATGTTATTATTAATCATGATGAACGCATTCCGTTGAAATCAAAATTATACTGATGTTTATAGAATTAAATAATAGTTCAATAGTAAAAATGGTCATAAAGAGTTTATATAATTAGATGATTAGTGAACATATCAGATGTGAAAATCGATCAATTGCACACAAATTATTACAAATCAGAGTTTTATGCTTAAATGTAATAGTTAGAGAGTATGCAAAATGGGCAAGTGGACTACGGAGAAGTCTATGTTGGTATAAGACATGTGAATATTACATTCTTTGAGCGAGCTGTTTCCCCTGGATATAAGAACTTTCGCGTATACCATGTATACTATAACCATGCTATTTTGGGGGTGGGGGTCATATACCAAATTTAAGTTCGAGGCAGGCTGAATGAATCTTTTGAAGACTCACAATCTCTATTCTCCTAATGACATTAAGAAGAAAAAATGAGATGAAATGAAGTCCAATTTCTTGCTTTTTGTTTTTCTTCCAGCTTTATCCTTGCTTCCATTTGGGGCATTATTTGCTGCATCAAAATGTGCAGTGTTGGGATACACAAAGAATCTAGCGGTAGGTAATTTCCTTTACAAAATTTCAAGGTTTAGCATACCCAGCAAACACAAAACATGTTCAAAAACATTCACAAAAATTGCTATAAAAGATTCTAACATAATGCTATTGACGTATTGACAAAATAATACATTAAAATGCTTGCAAAAATATTTTACCAGAGACTTTTAAAGTAAGGGGCTTTTTGGTTTGAGAGAAAAAATGTACAGATATGGGGCTTTTAAGTGAGAGATGGCCTTTCAAATGGCTTTATTATTGAAAACAAGTGCTGAATGCTGCGGGAAATCGTCATTCCAAGTTGAAAAAAACTTATCCAAGGAGTCTTAGGGTGACAGAGTTTACAATCAAGGCACACTCTGGCATACTAAATGTAAATCGCCACCCCTCTCCCCCAGTTCAAATATGTTGATGAAAGGACTTTTCCATTGGGCTCTCCAGTCTCCCCAACATTGATTGAGGGGGAATGGGGGAGGGAAGTGGAAAGGGGAAGGGACGGAGGGACGGGTTGTACTTCTCATCAAACATAGTTATACTAATTTCACTGAATTATCAGAGCGGCAATGAAGAGTTCCAACAAATTGTCAAGGTGTGCCAACTCATATTTCGTTGATTGTAGGTTTATCCAAAAAATAAAGCCTTTAGGTGACAGCGATGCTGAAAAAAGGAGCCCTTATTAGCCCACATCCATTTTGATCAACTTACTCGCACAAAAATATTTTTTTATAGGAAAAGTTAATTTCAGAGGTGGTGAGCAAAATTTGGCAACAAAAAACATGTTTTCTTTGATGTTTATCAGTGTTTTGACAGGGTGGAACTGGGGGAAACCTCTTCGTGCCTAAATGCATGCACTGTTTGAACCATCGCTGCTCACAAGTGATCAAAGACGAAGAAGACTTTTGAGGTGCAATGTTGTTATTAATTCAATGATAGTAAAGAAATGCACAGAATTTACCATCTTATGTAAGTTATCACTAACTTTGAATCTCGCTTTGAATTATTTTTCTTAGACATTTGACCCTCATGTTAAGGAGAACAATATTCGGATCAACACACTCTGTCCATGCGCAGTACGGAGCAATCTTCAAGGCCTAGCCAGGCCTGATGAACAACATCGAGAACGATTTATGCAGATGATGAAAAACCTCAAACTTATTGAGTGAGTATAGGTATTAGGCTATTCCAGATGAAATCCATACACTCCTTATGTAAGACATGACCTTAATCTTCCACACAGGGGGTGTGAATTTCAAATGGAGTCACCCATTCAGTGTCGTCTGTTCCAAAATGGGCTATTCCAATTGAAATCCATACACCCCTATGTAATACATGACCTTAATCTCCCACATAGGGGTGTAAATTTCAAATGGAAATCCCATTTGAAACTAACTGCCAGGTGTCATATTTTTAGATAATTATGTACAATATAGAATACAGAAATTGTCATATATCTATAGGGCAGCTATTGCAGATAGGGTTTTTTTGTGCAGATTCCTTGTGAAAAGCGATTCGGCGCCACGGGGGGGGGGGGAATATTTTTCTTGCCCCTTCCCCCACTTTCAAGGCAAAAACACCAAAATTACACAAATTTCCCCTTTTTCCTGGTGCCGCCACTGTTCGCCATTGTAGTTAATACGTCAGTCATACCTTACTCATGCTTGGTTTGCACGTCTGTTAGCAACCCATTGACTGTGTGTGGTGATCATTTTGATTGTGGTTCTAAACACAGATAGAGTAATTAAACCAGATGACCTGGCAACAATAAATTGTGATCTCACAGTGACACTACGACAGTGAATTCACAGATTCTAACCCTGCAATGAATTTTTGAAAATTTTTGAAAATTTTTTATATCACCTTTCAATTTAATATGAAAGTATCTCCGACTTTATAAAGCAACAGATAGCCAGTAACAACCGTGCATCCCAGCATTATATTGAATTACCAACTTTTGAACACATTTATTTCAGACCATCGCAAGTTGCTGAGAGTTTTGTGAGACTCATCACTGAACCACACCAAGGGCAGACATTATACATCCATCCTATTGAAGGGGAACAATTCATGAAGGATGAAGCAGAGGATTTCAGGAAACGCATTATGCGCTCTCGTGAAGGAGAAATTTTGAATGTATAAATCAATGGTCAAGGGGAGGGGTGGGTGGGTAAAGAATGTATAAATCAATGGAGAAGGGGAGAGGGTGGGGAGGGATAGGGTAAAGTGGAATCAGTGGAAAGAAAACTCAGAAGGGATCATTAGGGGGGTTGGTCAAGGAGGCTTTATATGAATTTATAAATCAATGGGGAAGGGGAAGGGTGGGTTAAGAGTATGTATAAATCAACAGAGTAGTGAAAAGGGTTGGGAGGGATAGGGTTAAGTGGAACAAGTTGACAGATAGAAGGGACTGTTAGGGAGGGTGGGCAAGGAGACTTTTTTATGAATGTACAAATCAATGGTGAAGGGGAAAGGATGGGAGGGATAGGGTAAAGAAGAATCAGTGAAGAGATCTTCGAGAAGGATGGGTCCAACAGGAGGGGGGGGGGAGGTGACAAAGGGAGCCAGTGATAGTATCAAATTTAAGGGGGACAAGCATATTCAAAATCTGAATTTTAGGGGTTACAGAGACAAGATTATGTGATTTTTAGGGGGAATGGGTCCCCTCCGTCCCACCACTTCCACCGTCGCTGAAAGGGGCCATTTTTTCTATTTGAACTACATGAGGCCATGTTGTGTTGTTGATTGAATAATATTGTAACTAGATGGGGGGGGGGGGTGAAATAGGGGATGGTGAGAGGTGGAGGGAAGGGAAGGTAGGAAGCGAGGGAGGGAGGAAGGGAGGAAGGAAAGAAACAATAGTGTTTCCAATATGCAAGGCTGAAATGTCCAAAATGTCATTACATTTGGGCAAAATTGATATAATTATGAACTCATAATAACTGGCAAGTTAGACCCAAACTAGAAATTCAATAATACAATATTAGAGTGAAAAATTTACTGCAAATCTCATCATTTGTTATACCATTCTATTATTCAAAATCTATTTAGTGGTTTCATTATTGTTGCTGGTTTGGACGCAGGAATTAGAACTGCATTGAACAATACCATGATGAAATATTGCAGAAAAGGCTGACATGCTGATATTAGCAAGACTGATACACTAGTTCTACGAAAATCATGATTTATTACACTCAATACACATAGGAATATAATGAATCAATTTGGTTAATTATGTCTATGGCCAAACAATCACATCACAGATTATTGGAACACTCCAATATCTGTGATCACATACATACATCAGAAATACTATCCTCAGAAAAACTAGGCAATAGGCATGTTCAGACGAGCACTCTGAGTTGTGTCCAGTCCACACGGTGGTTTTGCTAGCAGAAATACCCGAGCCTTTATCAAGTCAGTAATTTAGACATTGTTTTTCATTGTATATCTCTAAATGAAATGATGAGAAGTATATTAAAGTATACATTTTCTGAACGGAAATGATGCCCGGAATCCAACTAGCATAACAGATTCCTGCAACAATTAACAGTTTTTCAGAAAATCTCAAAATTTGATTTTACTTTACTGACTTGAGGAAGGTATACGGACTATAACATGTCCTTGGGGTGTAGTAATAGGCTTAGGAATTGACCAATCACTCACTATACACAATCATACAGTGAAACTCTGACTGAAAGACTCAAACATGTTCACACAACACCAAACCCCTGAATATCTAGGGGTTTGAAGTGGGTCAAACCTTTAAGTTTCCCTCTGAGTGTCAAACCTCAAAGTGCAACCATGCTTGGGGTGTAATGATACGAACTGACCAATCACTATGCACAATCATACAGTGAAACTCTGAGTGAAACCCTCA
Organism: Amphiura filiformis; assembly: GCF_039555335.1. NCBI lineage: Eukaryota > Metazoa > Echinodermata > Ophiuroidea > Amphilepidida > Amphiuridae > Amphiura > Amphiura filiformis. The sequence continues at coordinate 5,676,807 of NC_092645.1, forward strand.
AACATGTTCACATGGCACAGCAAAACCCTGAATATCTTGGGGTTTGAGGTGGGTCAAACCTCTAAAGTTTCGCTTTGAGCGTCAAACGTCTCGCCCGAGTGAAACCCCTAAATGAACATTCACGGGTTCTGTACCTCAGAGTTTTGCCACCCATGTGCACACACCTGCTATTAAGTACCATACCACACAATTTATCACCATAATGGGCTCTTCCATTTGAAATCTGCCATACCCCTGCCGAAGATTAAGAAAAGTCTGCCACAGAGGGAGTATGTTTTTCAAATGGAATTGGCTAGTGTTAATTATTTTGAAACCCATACTCCCCCTGTGTATGGATGTACCTGTATATTTCACAACTGGAGTGAGCATTTCAAATGGAAACTACCCAATAGGCTATCTATTTGAATACTCCTTCTGTGGAAGACTTTACCTGAATCAACCACAAGGGGAGTGTGGAATTCCAATGGAATAGTCCAATACCATAATTGGCCCAACTCATTTTAATGGTAGTATTAAATAGTAAAAACTGAAAATTATGTGTGTGGTTAAAACAATAGTCACATGGAGTGCCCGTTTAAACAAACAAACAAACATACATTAAAACATATTTATTTCCCATACTTATGATATGGATAAGACAATAAAATATGATAAGTCAATGATTTGAATAGATGGGACTTGACTTTCTAATAAATTAAATTTATGCATATGATGTCATCAAGCAAACATCTATGCCTATGTTATCAGTCAGGTTTTTTCTCTGACAAAAGTAAACAGTATTGTTTTAAACTGGATGTAGGGGTGGTATTTCCCCCAGTGGCGTATCCAGGATTTTGGAACCGAGGGGGCACAACTTGTAAATGTACCGACGGAAATATTTTTTGCCGACGGAAGTTGTGATTTGTTGACCCAAATTTTTTTTTTTTGCATGGTTTTAAAAAGTGAAGAGCAAAAAATATAAAAAAATAAAATAAAAAAAAAGGACAATAGGCGGTATTAATATGTAAATTCACAATTTTTCATCATTTTTTAACAAATCTCCCCTTTTTCCTGTTATACTTGCTAAAAATTGTCTATTTTAACCCAATTTTTTTTCACCAACAACCTTGTACCGACGGCCATGACAAGCGGGGGCCTGCTCCCACTGGCTACGCCACTGATTTCCCCCCTAAAACATTAACTAAAATAAAATAAAAATTATATACCGTAGTAAAAAACGTTGTCTTTGTGTAAGTGGCTCTTTGTTTTGTTCTTTTGTCATTATGTAACATATAATCATTAAAATCATTTTCAGGTGATTAATTGGGTTATTCCAGTTGAAATTCATACACCCCCTATGGAAGACATGAACATAATCTCCTACACAGGGAGTGTGAATTTCAAATGGGTTTACCTGAAAGAGTGACTCCATTTGAAGTCTACACTCCCTGTGTGGGAGATTAAGGTCGTGTCTTCCATAGGGGTGTACAGATTTTAACTGGAATAGCCCATTCCCCAGTATCAGTCATTGTTGACAAATGATACAAGTATCATAATCTGCGTATTAACCCCCTGAGCACTACCTGTCGATCTAACATTGACTCTGATTGGTCAATTACATGATATCTTCACTTTAATCACCAATCAGAATGGAGCTTTGCAAATAATTCACCCCAATTTCTTTGCATGGTGAAATTATTCTAACAATGTTGCTGATTGGGCCTATTAATAATGAAAACTTCTTTTTGGCCAATCGGCAGGTAGTTCTCATGGGGTTAAGATGTACATTCTTACAAACTATCAAGACAAGCATGTCATTAATTAATGAGATATTATCACAATTTTTTGGTTTATCTCACTCTGAGACGAATATTCGTCTCAGTCTCACTCAATGAAAAACTTGTGTCAACATTCTCCATGTAGTACACGACATAGTGGATTTTATTAATTAAAAATCCACTTAAATTTTCTGTAAAAAGGTAACCATTAATATCATAAAAAATATTGACAGTTCTCCTTTTGAGTAAAACATGATTTCCATTTCAGAAAAGTTAGCGAAAACAGGTAAAAAACAACAATTTTACTTAATTATCTGATCACAGTTTGGGGCCTGGAGAGTATTCTAGCCCCTTTACCCAAATTACTATTTAGTGGAATTCGCTGGGTATTTTTTATTGCAAATTTATCAATTCTGGGCAGTTTAGTGCCTGTTTAATTTGCATTTCCAAATATATTCACATTAAGTACTTTGTGTAATAAAGGTTTTTGCGGGGTTAAAAAATCATGACGAAAAGCGCGAAAATTACCCCCCCCCCAAAAAAAAAAAAAAATTTCTTATACAGCATTGATGGATACCATTCCATATTCTAAACACCCTGCATACAGCAGCCATTTTCTCTGTAAAGACACATATTTAAAGAGTTGAACTGGACATACAATATCATCCTTTAGTTTTAAATGTTCACATCTATGACAAACATATAGTACTTGTCATACCACTAGAATCCACAACATGCTCATCTATCAGGGGCGTAGTTCTTAAACCTCACAGAATTAGAGAAGGAGAACCGGGACTCCCTATAGATGAGTTGACATGTGTTTACATTTGATACACCCTCTGTTGGTATGAGATCAAAACTGTCAGGCAAAAAACACTATAGTTTACATGGAAGAAGTTGATTTTTCTTCATTAACTTTGATTTCAAAGCAAATACTATTAAAAATGTTATCAAACTTGTTTACAAATGCATCAAGCTGTATACATAGTATCACACAAAACATGTGACATCATAGGTCACCTCATCTATACCGCCACATACAATCGCGCCATCAGCTACGGGGAGAAAATTGGGGGTATTCGGGTCCTTGCCGACGGTGCGCGGAGACGAACGAAAACAATTCTACGTCTCATCTGACGCGTCTTGGTACTAGCGCGCAGGTCGCATCAAGTGCGACTCTCAAATGCACTCTTCATCCATGTCGCGTTTGCATGACAATAAATGCCTCAAGTGCATTCCGAGGGAAACCAAATACCCCCAATTTTTGCTCCATGCCTGTATCAAGATGATGGTCGAGTCCCGATTCTCTGTCTTTAATTCTGTGTTAAACCCCCAATACATTTGTACATTCATTGAATGACCTTTGAAGATTTGGGTACAAAAACTTATACTCTGCAACTTGAGGTCAAATTTTGCACTATGCTTATGTAATTGAGGATATTGGACTATGCCACTGGGATGAAGCTATTGTGGTCCATAGTGTACTATGCATCATTCCTCATGTTTTCTGTATCTTTGTGGGCGGCTCTTCCCCTGAGTCTCCATTTGCGTCAGAGTCTAGGAAGAACTCTGCTAAGGCTTTCAGTGCTCTTGATCGATGTGAAATGGTATTTTTGATTTTATTATCCATCTCCGCATATCTGTAAGAATAAGATAAACCAGAAGTAAAATTATAAACGGTGAATTTGTCAACCCTAACACCTGTAATTACCACAAAATACCACAAGCAAGACCACAGGGCATGGATGCATCCCATGTGATGTGATGACGTAATCATCACAAGTCATCCGTATATACTTGTGGAATTGCTGGCCTGGCCAGCAAAACCCCTGTGGTGAACAGTCTGTGATCTTGTGTGTGGCACACAAGGGGTCTAAGGTTCGAATGCCGGGGGAACCAAGTGACTTCTTGTTCATCCTCTCTCCTTTTTTTAATCTTCTTTAACCTATTATGATTTATTGAGCCAATCAGCAACAAGGTAGCGATGATAGCAGGGGTGAAGATGATTACACTTAAACAGTATTTTTTGTGGGACATGAGAGCACCTCAGACGTATCGAATTGCATTCTGAATACGCAGCATGTCCTTCTGATATCAAATAATTTTGAATTTTTGAAATTCCCAATTTAATACACATTTTATGGCAAATCATTAAAAATTGATATTTTTGATATTTAACAGTACTTGAAGTAAACTTTATAAATCTGATGATTTATACTTAAAGTGTATGTAGGTGGGTTGAAAAGCCGACGATCAATTGAAAATTTTGACCTTTCGTATTGAAGATATGGATTTTTTTCCCAAAACACCAAAAAGAATTAGGTCTTTTGGGAAAAAAATCCATATCTTCAATATGAAAGGTCAAAATTTTCAATTGACCGTCGGCTTTTCCTCCCTGCTACATACACTTTAAGAATATATCATTAGATTTATATAATTTACTTCGAGGACTGTTATATATCAAAAAATATCTAATTTTTATAATTTGTCATAAAATTTGTATTATATTGTGATTTTCAAAAAATGAAAATTATTTGATATCAGAAACACATGCTTCGTATTCAGAATACAATTCGATAGGTCTGAGGTGCTCTCATGTGCCACAAAAAATACCATCGAAACGCAATAAACACTCATTTTAGATCCCTTAACAGCATCTGAACTTTTGATAGGTTTCCCCATCCAATTTCGTATCTGTAATGAGCTATTCCTTTTAAAATCCACACAACCCCTGTGGAAGATTTTGGAAATATTTTTCACAGGGGGAGTATGTTTTTCAAATGTAATTGGTCAGGATTAATAATTTTGAAACCCATACTCCCCCTGTATTATGGCTTTACCTATATCTTCCACAAGTGGAGCGAGTATTTCAAATAGAAGTTACCCAACTACCTATTCTATTCAAAACTCATACTCCCACTGTGGAAGACTTTAGATAAATCTTCCACGGGGGTAATGTGGATTTTGAATGGAAAAGCCCAATGTGACATTGAAGCTTACATGGAATTTTCAGCATGTTGCCACCATTCATTGAAAAGAATACTAGGGGGAAATTGTAATTTTGTTTGTCCACGTCCGACCGACCGTGTACTCTGGTCCCAACCGTGTCTTTAAAAAAAAAAATTTGCGTTGAATGTGCTGGTAAAACAGTGGTTAGTATAAATTTAAAGAAAGAAAATGTAAATAAAATGAACAGTATAACATGCAGAACCATCTCAAGAGTTAAACCAGTAAAGTGTTGTGTGTTTTGACTTATTTACCAGTCTTCAAATTGTCAGTTTCAAGTGCAATATCTGTAAAAAATCCGACCTACCGACCCAACTGTTTCATAAGCCTCTATGGACAAACAACCTTTTTTTTTTGGCCTTAGGGATTGCTACAAGCTACACGGTGAATATCTTACGTTTCATCAAAGCCATCCGGTTGGAAGCAAGGATCCCATCCAAAGTCAGTTTTGCCACGAGGTACAACAATCTTGCCCTGAAAGAAACACAGACGATTACATTTAAATAGTTAAAAAGTTAAATCCTTCCCAAGCCTTTCGGCCCATTGGGCGGTGCCTATCTCCATTTCATAACCCTAGGCCACATGTCTGCAAGCAGAAAAGCTACAGCAGGGGGTAAGTCCACTGGTAGCCATGTGTTTAACTTTCCCTTCTCCATTCTGTCAATGCCGAACGCCTGGCAAGAAGGCAGTAGGTACCATTTTTAAAGCCTTTGGTATGGCCTGGCCGGGATTCGAACCCGCGACCTCCTGATCGTGAGGTGAACGCTCTAACCACTAGGCCACCACGCCGGTAACACAAACAGACAAACTGTGGATTTTGTTCCTTTTGAACAATTTCTAAGAACATTCAAGATGTTAAACTCACATTTTAGTGATGTTTACTTACCATACATTTACCATGGAAGACCCTGATTGGTTCATCAGCTTTGCCTGTTGAATATGCAAATGTGCATAATGCATATGCAGATTTGTCCTCCCATCCTGTTAATAACTTGTGTAAACCTGAATAAATTAAAAGCAAAGATGAAAAAAAATATCAGACCTACTCCCAAATCTAGAAAAATTCAGCACTAATTTTTTTAGATTAAAAAAATATTATTAACTTCTGCCAAATGAAACACAGCTCAGTCCTAATTATTCGTTTACTTCTAACTGGCAATAAAAGTTAAATTTCACTATTTGGTCAAATTTAGGAATTAAAGGCCCAAAACATGCATTTTTATGGTATTTTTCACATGCTGTGAAAATCAAGTCTAAAAACTTGTCTATCTATCTATGTCCCATAGCTAGGAGGCCGTTGGGGCGACGTTGTGATGGCTTTAGAGATGCATAATTTCCAAAGTTCTCTGTCCTCAGCTGATCTTATGAGCTGGTCAAAGTTCAATCCAGTCCAGTCTTTGATGTTATCAATCCACATCTTCTTTGGTCTTCCTCTCTTCCTCACCCCATCTGTACCTCCCTGCAGAATGGTGTTTGCTAGACTGTTCTTCCATCTGATCACATGGCCAAACCACTGGAACAATGGGAGCTGTTAGGGGTTGTCACAGTTGTTGTACTGATGAACCCTGCGCCAATTGCCCGGGGCCAATTGTAGGCTGCAAACGTGGTTCTGGCATATTCTAATGACGGCGGAATAAATGTAAAGCTGAGGCTGTTTACGGCATAAAGCGCCATATAAATATCTACATTTATTTAGGTGGTGTTATAACAGCATTTAACCCCATGAGAACTACCTACCGATTGGCTAAAATGAAGTTTTCATTATCAATTGGACCAATCAGCAACATTGTTAGAATAATTTCACCACACAAAAAAATTGGCGTGAATTATTTGCAAAGCTCCATTCTGATTGGTGATTAAAGTGAAGATATCATGTAATTGACCAATCAGAGGCAATGTTAGATCAGTAGCTGGTAGTGCTCAGAGGGTTAAAAGGGCTGATTTTGCATTAATTTTCTATCTTGATATCACCCCCAGAAATGAAAATATTTCCCTCAAACATATTTACCTACCTGCTGGTCCTAACTTGTCAAGGAACCATTTTCTGAAAGAAAAGAAAGAAGAAAAAAAAACCACTGAGGTTTTCATGGTATCAAAGCCTTTTTTAAATTCATCAAACTTTCCTACTCTAAATTATTAAATTTTTTTCAATTCAAGTTTATTTGGTTTCTTCTCACATATATACAAATTATTATTAAATACAGATAATCAAATACATTATAAATTATATGAGATGTGGATGCCATCACGAACGCTGAGCGTGTGGCTGATGGCACCCAAGGTTACATGAAAATATTACAATGAAAGACATAGAATTTAATAATTTATTAAATATAAAAATAACATTTTTGCAAAGAAAAGAAAAACAGTAAATGGATGTCATATTAGGTACATGCATATACCACATGAATATATTTGACAAGAATTCCTTTGATATGAACTAGAACATCCATGAAAATGAGGGTGCAAAAAAAAAAGCATGAGGCATTGGGGCCAAGATGAACATCTTAAAGCTTGAGCATTATACAGTTTTGCACATGTAGCACCTAGAGCTTGTTATCAGCACAATACAATACACACAGAGTACAAATACTATGACCATGCACTCTTCAATCGCATAGGGAAATTATCCTGAGGTCCACTATTTGCCATCCATTAAGGGGGTATAATACCCTGATTTTCATCAGTACCCATCTTCTTTTTTTTGTTGCAAATTTATGAAGTATATAAATATGTTCATCACCTCATGCCCTGAACTTATAAAATATCTCTGCATACAAAGTGCTTTTAAACCATTTTAGAAAATCATTTTAGCCCTATATATTTTTTGTTTATTGTATCCTACTGTCTGTTCAATTAGCTTAGATTCTTGAATTTTTAAGATATTTGACAAATTAAAAAATTGTGGTCAAAGTCATCAAAGAAAAGTGTTAGCACAGCCTTAGACCTAACGTGATTTATACTTTTCAAATTCTAAAGTTCAATTTAAAACCCCATTTCTTTTCAATTTTGGTCGTTTCCCGCGATATTTTGATAAAAAGCCGTAGAACGTCGGGTACCATAAACTTTTTTGAATCAATCCATTTAGAGCAATGGGGACGAATGTCATAATGCGATGAGATAGTATTTATTCGACCATCCGCATCAGGAAGTATTGTCCAGCAAAATAGCCATTTGCCAGTAGGCCTAAATGAGTACGCCTAATTTGTGTTGAAACCCTACTGTTGAAACATTACGTTATTATTTATGAACTAAGGTTTTCTAAAATAGGCCCAGCTTATGTAAATACATTCTTTGTGTATTTATTTTTATTTATTTATTTGTTTATTTGTTTATTTGTTTATTTGTTTATTTGTTTATTTTTTTATTTATTTTTTTATTTATTTATTTATTTATTTATTTATTTATTTATTTATTTATTTATTTATTTATTTATTTATTTATTTATTTTGCGAATGGGTCTGAGAAGGTGTAGACCTATAGGCCTATTATAAAACTACACATTTATTTTCAATTTGTTATTTCGTTTTGTTTATTGAATTCAAACTATGAGAAGGACATTTGGAAACAAAAGAACTTTTGTAGGCCTACAAGAAAATATTATTTAAAACAATCAAGTTACAGAAAACAATTCTTGTAAAGTCACTGTTTCTGAAAATGTCAAGCGAATGCTGATATTCTTGGGGAGGAATGATGGTATTAAACAAAAACTCAATTTGCATTGTAAATCAGTTGAAATAAGAACGAAATCCATGATTTTAATGTCATTGTTTAGGAAAAAAATAATGCTCAGAATAATGTTATGCATAAAACGTAATCGCTATATATAATTTCGTGTAACAAAAACCGTGGACCATCATCATCAACAATAGAACATATCCATTAACCGGAACGGTATAACAATTGAAATGGCAGGACAGATTTGTGGACAGATTGCTTTGCTAAACTGGATATGGTCTATGCCCTAAGTTGGGAATGGACCGTCCCACTCGATTTGTAAAAAGGTCGCGAACCCTTTTGGTGGACCCAAGTAACTGCCTAAAATGAGGCAAAATTGAAAAGAAATGGGGTTTTTACTTGAACTTTGGAATTTGAAAAGTATAAATCACGTTAGGTCTAAGGCTGTGCTAACACATTTCTTTGATGACTTTGGCCACAATTTTTTATTTTTTCAAATATCTTAAAATTTCAAGAATCTAAGCTAATTGAACAGACAGTAGTAACTCAAATGTGTGTTTCATAACAAACCATAATTTATTCTATTCAACACGTCCAAGTAGAATACATGAATAGAATACATTAAATCCTTTGTTATACTATCTATAGAAATGTACTCACTGATTATAACACTGAATAAATTAAATAGGCCTAATCTCTTCCACATAGACAATTTAATACTACACCATGTATGTATCATAATGTGTTGTTAGGAAAAGAGATTAAAAAAGGCTACAAGGTCATCAAAGGTCAGGTTATAGGTCAACTGGTTCAGGTCAAATTCAGGCATCAATTTTGAATACATGTGATAGTCTGTGATATCATACATGTCATAATGAGGCATCAATTTTGATATTTTGTCTGTTACTGGATATATAATGGAAATGTGTGAGGTGGATATACTAAAATACCTTGCCTAGTTGAGATGGATTGGGCAAATAAATATAAAATAGTTACCAAAATCACAAAAATGAAGCTTTAAACGGAAAACTACCTAATATGGTGGTATAGGTGACAAAAAATGTCAATCTTTTTCAACATTGCTGTAGTGTGGTTGTGGTAACCTGTTACCTATGGCTTAATTAAGTTTCAGTGAAATAATGTTGCAAGTTCAAAATACAAAATATAGCTCAACATTGAAAATAGAAGCATTTTAACCGGTTCGTTTTTTGATAGTTCATGAAGTCATAAAAGAAATCAGGGACCACTTATTCCCATTTTACATATCAACATTATTTCCCTAATGTGTTAGCAACACATATCCAAAATTTTAACGAAATCCGTTGATAGTAAGCTTTCCAAAATGAAGTGAATTTAAAACATCAGTGATGTACCACCATTAGAAGCATGTACGCTTCATTGATACCGATGCCACCAATTGAACAAGAAGATTTGCCCCTTCATTTTGCATACCACTTTGTCCAATTTCTTTTTCTCATTTCTTCACAAAATGCAAAAAAAAAATGCAATGGGTGTAGTACCCCCCTAAAGACCCATTCAGTGATCCCAGCGCAAGTGTAAAAAATTAAAATTGTTTATAAATTGCTTAAAAGTGAAGGATAAGTCATTCAAATTGGCATTTTTTAAATGACAAATTTGGCCAAAAACAAAGAAAACAGCAGTAATGACAAAGTTGAAGCCCCATTCAAATACATGTAGCTAATTAAGATACTGTCAGTATCTAAATTACAGATTCGTGTAAAATGTCTTATTTTGTCTTAAATACACGGCCACATAGACAATTTAATACTACACATGTATGTATCTTACATGTATGTATCTTCTATAATGTGTTGTTAGGAAAAGAGATTAAAAAAGGCTACAAGGTCATCAAAGGTCAGGTTATAGGTCAACTGGTTCAGGTCAAATTCAGGCATCAATTTTGAATACATGTGATAGTCTGTGATATCACACATGTCATAATGAGGCATCAATTTTGATGTTTTGTCTGTTACTGGATATATAATGGAAATGTGTGAGGTGGATATACTAAAATACCTTGCCTAGTTGAGATGGATTGGGCAAATAAATATAAAATAGTTACCAAAATCACAAAAATGAAGCTTACGGAAAACTACCTAATATGGTGGTATAGGTGACAAAAAATACAATCTTTTTCAACATTGCTGTAGTGTGGTTGTGGTAACCTGTTACCTATGGCTTAATTAAGTTTCAGTGAAATAATGTTGCAAGTTCAAAATACAAAATATAGCTCAACATTGAAAATAGAAGCATTTTAACCGGTTCGTTTTTTGATAGTTGTGGAGCACCAAGTTCATGAAGTCATAAAAGAAATCAGGGACCACTTATTCCCATTTTACATATCAACATTATTTCCCTAATGTGTTAGCAACACATATCCAAAATTTTAACGAAATCTGTTGATAGTAAGCTTTCCAAAATGAAGTGAATTTAAAACATCAGTGATGTACCACCTTTTGGCTTATACCATTAGAAGTATGTACGCTTCATTGATACCGATGCCACCAATTGAACAAGAAGATTTGCCCCTTCATTTTGCATACCACTTTGTCCAATTTCTTTTTCTCATTTCTTCACAAAATGCAAAAAAAAAAAAATGCAATGGGTGTAGTACCCCCTTAAAGACCCATTCAGTGATCCCAGCGCAAGTGTAAAAAAATTAAAATTGTTTATAAATTGCTTAAAAGTGAAGGATAAGTCATTCAAATTGGCATTTTTTAAATGACAAATTTGGCCAAAAACAAAGAAAACAGCAGTAATGACAAAGTTGAAGCCCCATTCAAATACATGTAGCTAATTAAGATACTGTCAGTATCTAAATTACAGATTCGTGTAAATGTCTTATTTTGTCTTAAATACACGGCTTTCGGCTGAACCACTTGCAGGCTATGTTAGCACATCTATGACAATCACAAATGTTCCAAAATCTGAATTTTGATGATTTTTACGATCATCCGGATGAGCAAATCATTGAATGGGCCTTTAAAGGCAAATATCGCATACTCACATGTAAGGTCCTGGCATCCCACCAAGTGCATTGAAACACAGACATGTATCTTCAACTATCACTGGCCCTTTAACCTGTTTAAGAAAAGAGAACACACACAAAATAAGGGGAAAATATTGTCATTTAATATTTCCCCGAACATATTTTGTCTCTGCCCCCATAACAAATATGGTTTTACATAAACATTAAACTGAGACTTCCAGCTCAGAAGCACTAACTCTAAACATCCTACAATGTAAACCATAATGCAGTTACTGGAACTCTATTCCCATGGGCACTACCATCTAGGGCTGTTGTCGACAAGGCATATATATGACCCGGCAGCACAAAAGAGCCGTAAATTCCCTAAATTGTATTCTGAGTTACGGTGTAAAATGTGTACGAAGGTTGTATTCATAGATCTCATTTTGATAGTGAAACACTAATCATTTATCCTATTGTTGAAGTGGATAATAAGCTTCTACCTTAGATGGCTATAGAACTTTTAATAGCTCTGGTCTTTGTTTGCTTTTGCTAAATCCTGTTCAAGTGGTGGGTTACCAGGCATTGTATTTTGTATAGGTATGCATAACCAACAATTAACAATGAGAGAACTTTCTTAAACCTCATTGACTTGGGGATGATTTGAAATGACCGCCAATTATAACTGTTTGATATTTATTGCCAGCAATGTGGAAAAAGAGACACATGTAGAAACGAAACAAGCTATAATTTTGTTGAAGGAGCAAAGTTTAACAAACCATAACCCCGCTTCTGGATATCGTTTGAAGTCAAATGATATACCATTTTTAAGTTTATGATGTTTATTTTTAAACACGAAATAAAACAGAATTGACCGGGGGAGGAATTTACGGTTCATTCGCCGTGAACGGTCACATATACGCATTTATATGGTATGTAATATTTTGGTGTCAATAAACAACACTCAATGTGGTCTCTGAACTTAACACTTTGACTTTATATATATATTGCTTTGTCGACATCGGATCTTGAAATTTGACAATTGTCGGCAATATAGATTCTACTCGACAACAGCCCTACTATCAGCTAATTCATTGACATCTAAGATCTGATTTGCTACAATGAAGAGTTTAGATTTGATATGATTTGTTTAGGTTTGGCAACTCTGGATAACCCAAGAAACAGGGGCGTAGCCAGCTTTTTTGGTCGGGGGGGGCAAAATAAAATTTTGGAGGCACAGACGAAAAAAATAACAGTTGCATCATACAATACAAAAGGCTTAATTGGGACGATGTGCTAATTTTGTCCATTATCAGGATGGAAAGGGCTTTATCTTTGCAATGTTCCCGCATAGCACGGAAAATGATTGTATTTTCTCTTTTATTTTTTGTCAGAGGGGCATTTTTTTCTTCCATTTTTTGTCTTCTGCCCCCTGGCTACGCTACTGCCAAGAAAGCCTTGGGGGACTTGGGAATAGTCAGAGTTTCACACATACTCTACTCTTCTCGAAAGTGACTGCGAGCTACATGTACACATATGGCTCTTTTGTACATGAGACCAACGTTTTAACATCCCCTCTTAAGGACGGAATCAGGACCGCGACACTCCGGCACTTGTTGGAAGACATGAAGTACAGCAGACAGTACAATGTGATTTTCTCATTTATAATTAGGATTACGTCATTGCCAGAGCTTGTTTATTTGTTCATTAGAATGATTGACAGCGGTGGGCGGACTTATACTCTTTGTTTTGTGAGCGGTACAAAAATGTGATTCTCTAATTAATTATAGGTCAAGGTAGGTCAATTCGGACCGTCTCTACCCCAGACCTCTATGTAGGATTCTATGGTATCTTCTCATTACACGTTCATAGTAAGACTTGGCAGGCGATGACGCCTGTCTTCAACTGCGGTATAGCATGGCATAGGCAGTTTGCAGAGAGTGTCTTATCTCATTATTATAGGATCTCTGCCGGAATTCTCTCATGGTTTATATAACCAGAGTGGAAGTCTGAATTCAATCTACAGATGTTGCCAATTAAGTCCAGACTTTTCCAGGTCAAATCTCGTGAGTTTTTTTCACCACCGTGAATTGAACCCGGGACCTCATGCACCAGAATTGAGAATTCTAACCACTGTGCTGAGCCATACTCTCACCTATCATGTATTGAACCAATCAGAGATGTGGTATGAATGACCAGCAGGGCTGAAGGGGATTAAAGCTTAAAATTACTAAGAATAAAGATATCTCAAAGCTCTATTTTGATTGGTTACTAAGATGATTATACCATGTACTTAACCAATCAGGGACTCAGTAACTTAAAAAGCCAGTAGTTCCCATGGCGCTATATACCCACCTCTTTAACAGCTTCTTTGCATTTGGCTATTGATATGTCATCTGGTTCACCCTGGAATTCCGGTACTAAAAAGGAAATATGATAATATAATTTATGATATGCACATTATACTGACCTTAAATGTTGATGTTGCATGGGATGTTTGGAAATCTCTATTTGATCAAGTTTGTAATACTCATGCTCCAATTCAAGACAAAAAAAATTAAGAGTCATAAGCCTGATTGGATAACTGATGATTTTATAAAATTAAGTAAGGATAGAGATTATTATTTTAAGAAAGCTCACAAAACTAATGACCCTAGTGACTGGGAAATGGCAAAAGCACTTCGTAATAAATGTAATATTACGTAACAGATATCTTAAAAAGAAACACTGTACTGATGCCATTAATGATAATATAAATGATCCCAAAAGTTATGGCAAGCAATTAAGAAAGTTGTTCCAAGTAAAGTCAAAGTAAATGTCGCTAATATACAAAAGAATGGGACAAGTTTAAATGCTACAGATACTGCTAATGAATTTAACACTTATTTCACATCAGTTGGCACTACTCTTGCAAGTAATTTTGATGACATTAATGAAGACATAGGTGAATCATGCTCGTCTTCTGAGGTTAATTTCAATTTCAGTACAATTACCTCCGACTTTGTTCATGAACAAATTTGTAAGTTCTCAAATGATAAAGCAACAGGTCTTGATGGTTTCCATATCAAACTTCTCAAGTTAGCCTCTCCTATTATTTGTGAATCTATTGCTTACATTTGTAACCTCTCACTTTATTCATCAACATTTCCAACTGATTGGAAGAGAGCCAAGGTAACACCGATATACAAAGATGGCGATAAAGGTGATGTTGGCAACTATCGCCCTATATCAGTTCTACCTATCATTTCAAAAATTATTGAACGTGCAATTCATAACCAACTTCATGACTATCTCAGTGTCAAAGGCATTCTTTCCCCAAGTCAATCTGGTTTTCGTCCTAATCATTCTTGTGCCACTACCTTACTTGATGTTCAAGATTATATTTTGAAAAATATGAATAATCGCCGTGCTGTAGGTGCTATTTTTCTTGACTTGAAGAAAGCCTTTGACACTGTGAATCATAATCTACTTTTAAATAGACTTTGTATGTATGGTGTTAATGGATATGAACTTGAATGGTTCAAATCTTATTTGAGTAATAGAAATCAGTGTGTAAATATTAACTCGGTTCTTTCTGACTTTAAACCTGTAAACATAGGTATACCTCAAGGGTCTATCTTAGGACCACTTCTCTTCATAATTTTTGTAAATACTTTACCACAAAGTGTATCATGTAAATCTGTGATGTATGCTGATGATACTACCCTTCTTTGTTCTTCAGAAACTGCATCTCAACTTCAAACTGATCTTGAAAATAATTTGAATGATATTGCTGATTGGTTTCAAAAAACCACTTAACTTTGAATATCAAAAGACTAAATTTATGATATTTGGTACATGGCATGTTCTATCTAAATTTGATGATATTAAGTTAAGTTATTGTGATCAAACCATTGAAAAGGTTGACCAGTTTAAATACCTTGGTGTTATATTTGATTCAAACTTAACATGGTCTAACCATATCAATTATGTTTCTAAAAATATTTCTAAAAGATGTGGTGTCATAAATCGTATTAAGTATTATCTTCCAGAGTCAACTCTGACCATGCTGGCAAATGCTCTCGCTCTACCCCATTTTGATTATTGCAGCCCTGTATGGTCAAATTGTTCTGGAGAACTTGCAAACTCTCTCCAAATCCTCCAGAACAGACTTGCAAGAATTATTTTGTCAGCTGATATTAGAACACCAACAGATGAAATGATGGATAAGTTAAATTGGATTAAGCTTGACAAAAGGTGGTACAATTTGTTAGTTATTGTTTTAAAATGTATTAAAGATCAAGCGCCTTCATACTTATCATCTAACTTTACATTTACACATTCAGTACATAATGTTGCAACCAAATATGCTTTATCAACCAAAATGGAGCTCTAACTCTGGTAAACGTACTTTTAATGTTAGAGCTGTTAAAATATGGAATGATCTTCCATCTAACATTCGTAGTAACTATAATACAATGAGTCTCTCCATGCTTAAGAATGCTACATTGTGCACCTCAACCAAGATAATTTAATTCATAATGTACTCATAATTATTTCATATTCAAATATGTATATTTTTCCTCATGTACATGTACTACTATAAATATTATTTAAGTTGTATTTTAATTTGTAAATGTACGGCTCTTGCAGGGCCCCCAGGAAGATCAGTGTTTTCATTGATGGGATTACCCTGCTTAAAGAAAGTATAAATAAATAAATAAATAAATAAAAAGGCTGTGCAAAAGAAAAGTAAATGGGCTACTGTTTTAGATTGTAATAAGATTACAGAACAAATACTCTCACAGAAGATCAGAGAGAGGAGGACACATTTTGCTGGGCATGCGTACAGGAGCAAAAACGATCCTGGAGTCAAGCTAATCCATCAGACACCTAAGCATGGAAACAGAAAACCTGGTAGACCCCCTCCATATGTGGATGTATTGAAACAGGACACTGAACTCAGAGGCCTTGAAAATGGGTACCCCAAAAAATTCAAGGCCTGTGCATTGTGCAAAACAGAAGGTGTATTTTTAAAAGAACTGTAGAGCTACTATTTTTCACCCTGATGTGGCAAGTGATGTCAATTTGGGGAGGCAGCTGTTTTGTGTGCATATCTAGCAGTAATTTGGGGCATTCAGGAGCTATACGTTGTAAGGTTTGCTCTGATCTATAATGAGAAACAATATTCTTTTGTTTACAGGTCTGTAAGTGACCTTAAAATCAAGAATTAAAAAAACTAACAAAGTAGCTCAAAATCAACAAAGCGTGAACAATTACACACTAAGGGTGTGAGTGAGTCCCGGGAATTCGAGTCCCGCCCGATAATCCTATTACCCGGGCAGCAAAGAAAGCAAATTTGAATGCATTTTGATATCATTAATAGAGTATGACATGAAAACTATACCTGTATCAATTTTCAGATTAAAAACACAAAATAATGTGCAAAATTCAATTTTTTTTTTTTTTTTTTTTAGTCAACCATGATCCTAGCATTTAGGTCTAGGTCCAGAGACACTACAAAACCGAAAAAAACCTTTTTTTGTTTTTTTGCAATTTCGGGTACCCGGTTACCTGCCCGAAAAATGCGCCGAGTAACCGGGCACAAAATTACCCGAAAATCACACCCCTATTACACACACAAAAATTACCAGTATTTTTCTACTTACAATCAATCTTTTTGGAAGTGACATCAAATTTGTTTCCTAAAATCGCCATAACCTGAAACATACAAGCACATCAATTCAATTATACATGGCAAGAAAGTAAAAAAACAATATGTATCAAAATAAAGTAAACAGTTTGAAAAATGCCATTAGAATAAAAGTATGAGGGATTTGGTTGAAATGCACTATAGATAGCTAAAATAATAATTTCTCGATCATGAGAGTATGAATGTACTGCATGCACTGCGTAATGCCGCAAGTTTAGTGGAATGACACAATAGCGTGATCGATTGTGCACGCACAGGAAATGCAGCACTACCCAAAGCGTGTGTGGTAGGCGTTGTACTCCGACGCAATTATCATTGCGTGCCTATTGAGCTCTCATGATCGAGAAACTATTATTTTAGCTATAGTTGATACCTGAATCAATATCTTGTCCTCCCACAATTAATTGTAAAATCACTGACATGTGTCATCATCAATAAAGACTCATGGCTATTTTTGTGAACCGAGTACAAAATGCAGTTGCGTGAATAAGGCATAAGGCCATTTAAGGTTTCGGCGTGCTTGGTGAGTTGGTGGGCATATACATGTATGTGAGTGGACACTACGAATGAGCCGTAAACTCGGCAAATTGTATTCTGAGTTACAGTGTAAAATATGCGTGAAGGTCTCAATTCAGTGCGACAAGTATCTCATCAAACACTGTTTAAATCAATCAATAATACTTATTGCTGAAGAGGATAATAAGCTTCTACCTATTTCTGTAGAATAGTTCTTGTCTTTGTTTGTTTGGGCCAAATCCTGTTCAAGTGGTAGATAACAAAGCATTGTTATTTGTCTAGGTATGTATAATCAACAATTAACAATGAGAGGACATTCCTGAACCTCGTTGACTTGGGGATGATTTGAAATGACCGCCAATTATGACTGTTTGATATTTATTACCAGAAATGTGGAAAAAGAGACACATGTATAACCGATAAAACTAAAAATTTTGTTGAAGGAACAGAGTTCAACAAACCATAACCCCGCTTCTGGATATCGTTTGAAGTCAAATGATATACCATTTTAAAGCTTATGATATATATTATATTTTCTAAACACAAAATAAAACAAAATTGACCGGGGCCGACTTTACAGCTGATTCGTGATGTCCAGTCACATATGGTGCTCCTCCACACAGAAGGAGAACTGTGATGGAACACCATGCAGAATTGTTTGTTAATTGTGAGCTTGCTCTGAATCACCAAGTGGAATGACCCTCAAAATCTCATGCCTTGCAACACTGGACGCAACGTTCCCGGAACCACCGCTAGGTGGCAGCACACGACGAAAGCTTTGATGGAACACCTTAATTAGTTTTATATGGAAAAACCAGGTAATGCTCTGAGATGACCGAGATATCTATGACGTAGCCACAATTTTGACATTGTAGCGCATGGAATGCCTTAGAATGGTTTCAAAAGGGTTGGAAACGCTGAAAAATATACGAAACAGCATAGATACTAGTGCCATCGTCGACATGCATTATGTCGACATAATGTCGACATCGGCACGTACATGTATCCCGACATGTCGACATCAAAAACAAAAATCCAAAAAAAAAAAAAAAAAAAGGTCAACACACTGTCGACGTTGGCATACAAATTATATTGCCATGTCGCCATTAAAAAACGGTGCCGACGACAGCACTAATAGATACTCTCTCTCTCTCTTCCATAAAGTACAGTCCGCCTCTGGCGTATCACGTACTGTGATGGCTGTGTGCATGCCAAGTGAAGATATATACAGTGCAGGTGATAAGGTTCTACAAACTACTGTGCGATAAAAAACCAGGCTGGCTTAACGGGCTTGATGGTCTGCACACCTTGCTTGAATCCAGCTACGGATGTGCAGTTGATGAGATCTTGAGGCAGGTTATTCCATAGCCTAATGGTGTCCGGAAAGAATGACTGCCGGTACACAACTGTCCTGGCGAAGGGAATCAAGTATCTCATTGAGTGTCCTCTCAGTGCTATAGTTGGAATCAGATAGGTATGGGGAACATCAACTAGATGGTTAACTATCCGGAACATCATCACCACTTTGGTCTGTGCACGGCGTTCCTGAAGGGTGGGCCACTGGAGTTGGTCTAACATGGCAGTAACACTACTGGTGGTTCTGTAGTCCCCATAAACAAACCGTGCAAAGCGCCGTTGTACCATCTCCAGCTTTTGGACATTGCATGATGTTGAAGGATCCCATATTATGCTGGAGTATTCGATGATAGGGCGTACTAAGGTCTTGTAGCACATCTCCTTGGTCTTTCTGGGACACTGGTGAAGGTTACGTTGCAAGAACGCTCTGGTGGCATTTGCTTTATTTGTAACAGAGTTGATATGATAGTTCCAGCTGAGGTTCTTACTGATATTAACACCAAGATATTTGGCTGAGTCTACCTCCTCGAGAGTATGATTGTGGATAGTGTATGGTTGTTGAATAGGCTTCTTCTTATTTGTGATGCGGATGACTTGGCACTTCTGGGGGTGGAACTTCATCTGCCAGTCATTTTCCCATTGCTGTAGATGATCCAGGTCTTGCTGTAATAAACGTGTGTCCTCCTCCGATTTAATGTGGCGATACAGGACACAATCGTCATGAATAGTCTGGCTGTTGTACCCGCCAAATACAGTCAGGAAGGTCGTTTATAAACAACAAGAACAGCAAAGGTCCTAAACACTTCCTTGTGGCACACCAGATAAGACTGGTGTCGTTCCAGATGTTGACCCTTCCAGGATGACTTGTTGGGTGCGATTATGCAGAAATTCACTCACCCACCTCATGATGTTACTATTGATACCATAGTAGGTGAGTTTATGTAACAACCTCTGATGAGGGACCTTATCAAAGGCCTTTGAAAAGTCTAATAAGATCACATCAACTTGGCCCTTGTTGTCCAATGCGCCAGCTAGATCTTGTATGGTTAGCAGCAATTGAGTCTCACATGACCGCCGTTTCCTGAAGCCAAATTGCGCATCAGAGAGGATATTATTAACATCACAGTGTTCCAGAATCTGACTGCATAATACATGCTCTAGGACCTTGCAGATGACAGATGTACATGTAAGTGAGATTGGTCTATAATTCTCAGCTTTATTTCTTTCTCCTTTCTTAAATACAGGTACCACATTGGCCTTTTTCCATTCTTCAGGTAAGATGCCTTGGTTAATTGAGGCTTGGAAGAAAATTGACAGAACTGGAGCAAGTTCATTTGATAACTCCTTCAGTAGTCTAGGAGGAACTTCATCCGGGCCTGATGCCTTGTGGATGCCAAGATCAGATAAACGTCTACCAAGTAGACGTTTATTCATGCTCTATGCTCTTCGTAAACATGCTGCTCCAGTTGAGGACATGCTGGCCATTTTTCAGACCTATATCCAACCCATTTTGGAATATGCTTGTGCAGTTTGGCATCCAGCGCTTACTAAAAACCAAAGCCACCAGATCGAAAGGATTCAAAAATGCACTTGCAAAATCATCCTTGGCAATGACTATCAGGACTACGAGTCTGCTCTTCGTGAGCTTAACATCAGCAGTCTTGCCAACCGTAGGGAAGATCTGGTCGTGAAGTTTGGCCAGCAGGTCCTCAACTCTGAAAGACACCGTCACCTACTTCCTGAGCAGAGATCTATGAAGTACAATCTCCGGCACGGCAGAATTTTTCCTGAACCCTTCTGCAAAACAAACAGGTTTCAGAATTCCACCATTCCGTTCATCATCAGTAAACTCAATTTGAAAAAGTAGTGTAATCCTATGCTTCTGCTGGTATTTTACTCCTCTGCCTGTATCTCTGTTTTTGTTTTGTTTTTAAGTAAATTGTTGAGTGTATATATAATGTATATTTTTGATGTGTAAATTGTATTTTGTAAAGCCGGCGCTTTTCAGCCTATGCTGCCTGCCGGCTATTTGTATACCGTGAATAAATAAATAAAAGAATAAAAAAATAAAAGTTTCCTGATACCTTCACATGATACTACAATGGGTTCCATAGGTGGATATGGGCTAGGTCCCTTATCTTTGATGGAAGACTTGTCCTCATTTTTGTTGAAGACTGATGAAAACTGACTATTTAGCATGTTGGCTTTAGTCGCACTGTCTGAATAGGTAACACCATTTGATGCCTTCAGAGGAGAGACCCCTGAATTATCACATTTCTTGCTGTTTATAAATCCCCAGAATCTTTTGGGATTTGCAGTTGAATCAGGGCTGATAATGTTATTGATGTACTCACTGTAAGCACTTTTACAGGCTGATCTGGTTGTTTTCTTCAGTTGACGATATCTCTCAAAGTCTTTACTCTTCCTGGTCTTCCTAGCTTTAACAAAGCTACGTTTCTTTTGTCTTGTCAGGCGCTTAACTTTGCTTGTAATCCAGGGTTGATTTATCCTTGTGGATGACATCTTGGATGGAACGCCATTGTCCAAGATGTTAATTAATGCAGTTTGGATGTCGATCCACATCTTATGCACACAGCTGTTCACGTCATAAGTGGATGTAAACTGCAGTTGGAAGGTAAGGCAGTTTCTCTTCATGTCACAGATGTTAGCTTGTTTCCACAGGTAAATTTTGCGTTTAACTGGTTTACTTCTTTGAGGTACAGTACAAGATTCAGTGTACATGTACACAATATCATGATCTCCAAGTCCAGGCAGGGGAGCGCATTTATTTACCAGTGATGGGCGATTGGTAAGAAATAAATCTAAGATGCTTTCTCCTCTTGTTGGAAACATAACCATTTGTTGTAAACCACAGTTCTGAAGTAATTCAAGGAATCTTGCATTGATACTATATGGATCTGAGCTCAGCGCCTTAGTAACTTAGACCGCTCGGCCATCTCGCCCTTCATCATGGATGTATGCTAGTCCGAATAATCAGACCCAGAACAAAATATTAATTTCTGACATGATCCTGTTCTGGGTCTGAACTGTTTCCATATGAAATCTTGATGGCAAATAGGACAAAAGAAGCACATGGTTCTACTTGACAGCTTTTGAAACCCTATTCATGTTACATGAATCAAGCTATTGTGGACCATCCTTCTGATACTTGAGTGCTTGGACAAGCGGAACGGTCTTTTGTCTCCTTGCCGAATACGAAAGTCAGCGTAATAGTACGGCACTGGATGTATGCATGATTGAATGTAGGTGAATTCAAATTTGCTATCAAACTGCATCATTTTATATATCAAATTATTAAGCCCTTGAGTAAACAAAGCCAAAACTGAAAACCTTTTTTTCATAGCACTTTCCGTAGCAAAGTTACATCTTGTCAAAGATAGACGTGTCCACTGTCCACATTGCTTATTATAGAGGGCGACATTCAATCCAAAAAGTTGCGACCACAGTAGCTCACAGTCAATGGCTTAACTGTGTAATCCCCATAGGGAAATACAAAAATTTGAAAATTGGACACCAGAAACTTGGAGATGTAGTCTAAAAAGTACTGGTACTTTATCCCAAAATTTTGTGAACATGCCTATCAAAGATTGACTTTCATCAAAAAGATTCAGCTAGCAAAATCCCCCAAAACGGCATTTCGGGGGTGTTTCTAGATCTTAGTCTCATTATGATAGCAGCTTTTTTAATAGAACTCAGTGCTCTCAAAATCCCTCAAAAATTCCATGTGCGATTGTCTTATCACCATAAAAAATCATATATTTGGGTCAAGTGAAGTATAGAAAACATATGTAGGTTTCCTTGACCAGCCTGTTCTTTTAAATTTCTATGTAAAATACTATTGAGTTCTAGGCGAATTTGGTTGACTAGCAAATGTGTTAAGGCAGCTGTGTACTCTCAGACATGCATGTAGTAAAAGTGCAATAACTTTGTAATTATTTGCGCAAGACATATGAAAGTATACATTTTTATGAAGGCAAGACATCAATACATCTTAATATAAATACAGATTTGGGGTAAAAACAACAATTATGAAGAAAATCACAAAAAAGTTAGTTTTTGGCAATATTTGTTAGGTACATCATAACAAAAAAACACTCTTTCCAAAATATTTTATTTTGTTTTTAGCTCAATCTTGAGGCTCCATTCCAAAAACGTTTTTTTTATTCTTTTGATATTGGCCTTAATTTTTGAGATATTGACCATATAAGGCATCAAATTGAACTTTTTAAAATTCACAAACGCACAAAATGATGCCTAAAATCGAAATAGACCAAAATATAAAAAAATGAGAAAACCGTTTCTTGAGTCGATCATGCTTTTTACGATGATCATATTTGCTTACCTATAGATGCTGTATTTATTGAGTTATTGTGTACCTAAATCGTCATTTTACCGAGAAAATTAACATTGAAATAATGGCCGTTGCAGTTTACAGAGGTCACATTTGCACTTTCATCGAATCTCACAGGAGAATGCGGCAGTTTTCGTTTTTGTACCTATTATTACGTGAACATCGGGTAAATCCACAGCCCCTTGAGAAGTTTGAGCGAAATCCATTCATAACTTGATATTTAAATCGGGGAAAGAACTTGAAAAACCCACATTTTATCAGCTAAAACGGAGCCATTTGACCACTCTAGGTTTTTGTGCTTCCGCGGTGCTTCCATAAGATGCGCCGCGCATGCAGATAAGTGTCGCGTGTGCGTAGCGTATTTGTGCGTTAACAAATTGCGCGATCACATAGCGCGATGCGTTGTTAAGTGGCGTGTACCCTGCTGGTACAACAAAGATTTTCTTTCCTTTTCAATTTCAAACACGAGTGGAATAGTGAAATAAAATCCTTAAAATATTGCACTTGGAGTTTGCAAATCTGGATTTTCATTCCTTGTATTTATAAAAAACATAACAAAGTACAAACATATCAAAAAAACTCAATTTTGAGAAAGAAACAATGTCTAGAGTACATAGCCGCGTTAAGGTTTGCCTGGCCTGGGATACCTAGTCACGATTATCGCACTTTCAGTTTCCCACACGTTTGAACGGAAATTGGATTGCGTACTTTTTCGATGTCTAGTGAGCAAATTTTTTCAATATTTTGAGAAAATGATGTCAAATTTTCTATTCTGTATTGTTTGGTAATAATGTCTTTTGCCAATAGTACATGTATGTTTAAAGTTGTAATTTTGTATTTTTGATCGCAAAGATCGGATATTTTCGTTCGATTCAATTCTGAACCCTTCGCATGGGTGCCGATTTCGCAGAACTTTGACGATAATTTTGCCTTTTGGACACTAAAATGCTTTCGATCCTTAATTTTGTTTCAACCGAGTCTTAAATTAGCAAGCACAATACGGTTGGTACCACTTTTATATATACATTGATGAAATTTTAAAGATTTTTTTTCAAGTTTCTAACCGGCGCAAATCGTTAAGTGTGTATTTCCCATTGACATCCAAAATGGCGTAAGCCAGTCCTCAATATACATAGGTACGGCGTATATAGGACTGGCAAGCGAGTCTAGGGATACCTATTGAATGGAATGCTAGCTGTGTGGCGCCAGGGGTAAGCTTACTTCATTATCATGAAATTCTGCATGTCTTACAACTTTACGAATATATTTACACAATCCTACCTCTTCTAACTTCTTGGCATTGCCAGTGACAAATATTAAAGACCGTTTAGAAGCTTGATTTGCCATGATTTGAACTCGGAACAGGATCTAGCTGCACACAGAAAACTTCGATTTTACCGGGGTGACGAGCTTCGTGTAGCGGCTTAATTGAAAGTTGCCAGCTCAAACATGTATCTTCCATTCCTTGTAGTTTTTGTAACGTATATAATTTCACGTCCCCCCCATCAATGTTAAGGTCAAAATTTCTTGTCCCCCCTCAAGTCAATTAAAAATTTTTGCATCCCCGTCGACGGCGAGATCATCAGTGTGTTTCTTTATTACCGGGGGGCCTGTACACCGTCCGCGATAATGAAAACGCGTAAAAAGGGTAGTTTTTCGTGGGTAGGCACGATACGCGCGTACATGTAATTCGTTTAGGGTGTCAAAAACATGAAATATTGGAAAAAAAGGGTAACAAAATTGCAATTGCTAACTACGTGGAAATGAAATTCAGGGTATGAAATTTGAATAAAATCCCTGTTTAGGGTATTGTTTTAGCCAAGGGTTAAGGTTAAATCCTTGTTTAGGGTGCTTTTCAAAAGTTGATTATCGTGGATGGTGTACAGGCCACAATGGGAGTGACCCCCCCCCCCGGGCTTTATTAAATATCTTCAGGTTTCGGGTCTTGAGTCAAATTTTCAAGTCTCGAGTCTCATATTTCGAGTTTTGAGTTTTATATTTCAAGTTTCAAATGTCATATTTCAAGTTTCGAGTGATGTTTTTTTAAGTTTCGAGTCTTATATTTCAAGTTTCGAGTCTCAAGAGTTTCGAGTCTTATATTTCGAGTTTTGAGTCATTTCGAGTTTCGAGTCTCATATTTCAAGTTTGAGTTTAATATTTCGAGTTTCGAGTCTCATATTTCGAGTTTCGAGTGAGTCAAATTTCATCATATTAAATATCGAGTTTCGAATCTCTATTATAGTTTTGAGTCTCAAATTTTGAGTTTCGAGTATCGAGTTTCAGATTTTGAGTTTCGAGTTTATAACATTGAGTTTCGAGTCACTATTTTCTAGTTTCGACTCTCAAATTTTGAGATTCAAGTATTGAGTTTCGAGTCTCTAGTTTTAAGTTTCGATAATACGGATCATAAAAGTGACCATTCTTGAATTTGATAATGGTGAAATGATATAAATCAGACAACATTGATGACAATCTTGAATCTGGGGGTGCATGTTAGGGGCTGTGCAATAATTATGAGCCCTGGGGGAGGGTAAAATTGGGGGGGGGGCAAGAAATTTTTGGCGAGCCAAAAGGGGGGGGGGCAAGCAATTTTTGGCAAGCCGAGAGGGGGGGGCAAGCGATTTTTGGCACGCATTCACGGGCGCCTTTTTTAATAAAACGCTCTAAAATGGCTTAGGAAAGCGGTGCGGAAACGCTTAAATATGCACATTTTCCTGCTCGCTGCGCTCGCAACATACATCTAGACCATTTAAAGTTTGGAATTTGGGATCCCAAAAATTTGGCATGTTCAAGGGGGGGGGGGCAAAGAATTTTTGGCGGGCCGAGAGGGGGGCATTTTGGCGGGCCGAGAGGGGGGGCAAGTGATTTTTGGCGAGCCATTCGGAAATTTTACCCCCGGGGCTCATAATTATTGCACAGCCCCTTAGTCAGTGCGCGGCGTGGGCCTACTTATGGTCGGTCCAGTTTCACCCCAAATTTGTTTGTGTTTTCTCCCAAAAGATCCCTTATCCCCAAGACCCCATGACACCCCCACCCCACCAACTTGCATCCGCATAATGCACGGTCCGATTTAAAATTGGAGTGCCCCCCATGATTCAGGAGTCGGAATACTTTTTACAATTCAAGTATCTATTTTCAATTTGGCAACCGGCTGCACTAATTGTACCACTGGCTGTGTTTAGTTGTTATATATTCAACATGGCGGCGCCCAGTAGAGCAAAAGTTCTCTCGTTATATAAGCAAATGATGCAAGAATCAGCGAAATTTTCGGGCTACAATTACAGGTACAGTATTTGTAGTACGTTTTAAATCATTTTCTGCCAAAAGGGAGATTGTTACAAGTCTAATGACTATTTAAATGTGAATTTAGGTTTGGGTCCACAATGAATAATGCATGCATCATTATGATCATACATGTCATACATGCATATGATCATGTGCATGATCTAGTTCCAGTAACCAATGGTAACTGTAATCATACTCTCTATGGTTACAGTGCTCTCTATTAATATCTATTCCACAAATAAAAAACATCACAATATGTGGGCTCATTTTGGGCTCCAAGGATGTAGCCGAGGAACTCTCTCAAGCATTGTCAAGGACAGTTTTGGCCTGCATGAATGATTTTAATCCATTGTACCAGAGTTTGGGCGTACATGGATGATTTTTAATCCCATTGTACATGTACTATACTAACATACCAAAGTTGAGATAATTGATCTACATTGATCTCATCTTTTGGGTGGGTTCATCATTCCCCAAGTTGGCAAAACCTGCAATCTTCATGGAGTAATTTACTTAGTGCAAAAGTGGTCAAAATATTGAGC
The DNA here is from genome assembly GCF_039555335.1 of Amphiura filiformis. Taxonomy (NCBI): domain Eukaryota; kingdom Metazoa; phylum Echinodermata; class Ophiuroidea; order Amphilepidida; family Amphiuridae; genus Amphiura; species Amphiura filiformis. The sequence continues at coordinate 5,704,000 of NC_092645.1, forward strand.
TCTGCAAAATTGCTTTATTTTCATGATTTGGATTTATCATATTGAGCAGCATTCTCCTTGTGATGTTTCTGCACTGTGTAGAGAGGGTCTACAACATCTCTGAAGTAAAACTGACAAATGCAGGTATATTTCTTGATGAAGTTTGGATTTCTTAAACGTATAGTTAGGTATAACGTATGTTCATAAAATTTTGAAGTTCAATATTTTTAGCTGAAAGTTATTTCATTTGAAAGAGAATCAAATTACCTAAACAATAAGGGGTCAATCATGTTTCTAGTGCATATACTTTTGAAGATACAGTCAAAAATAGTGTCACCAAATTGTCCAAAATTTTGTGTGTGAAATTGTGACAGCAGGCACATGTACAATGTACACTACTGTATGTGACCCCAGATGACCTCCTATTCTTTACTGTAAGAAAGCTGTTTTGGATGGTTGTGATTCACACACAAATTGCTTTTGCGCTTTAACGAGCGTCCACTTGGTGGAACATAGATTGCACTATGTGATAGCTTATGAATCCATTATTATGCCAGTACCAACATAAGTCAACATCACTTAGGTTTTGGTTGTCAAAATTAATTTTTAGTAATTTTTTCCATTGAGCCCCACAGTAAAGTCATTTTTGGACCGTACAGGCACATTCCACTTCCCTATGGACGAATAGCGCCACCTATAGTGTGTGATGTGAGCCTGACTAGTATAGTGCATCCCTATGTACCGCTGCAAGACTTCAGGTCCGAAGATGTCATTATGTTTATGATAAAGACTGAAGTCTTGCTGGCAAGACTAGTGCATGATCAGCATGAGCATGAGCAGAGAAGATGTAAGAAAGAGAAGGTTGATCCAGCTATCCTCAAACAAAATATGTGTGTGAGACCGCTCTTCTTCTTCTTCTTCCTCCTGTGTAAGTGCAGACTTCATAAGAAGATTAAGATAATCGCACTGCAGTGTGTTGTGCTCTCCACATCCAAGATTTTGCAGACAGCAAAGTTCAGTGCAAAATATTTACAGTGATGTAGTGCGTTAAAAAATACTATAGATGACTGCTGGTTACTTGGCATCCCCCCTTAATGCCAGTCTGAAGGCATCAAGGGATGGGTATTCAGCAGGATCTATCCTCAGCAGGTTCCAATCCCGGCTGGATCTTGGGTAGAAGGAGGAAGCAAATTGGTTGGTGTTGCGGTGACCAATCCAGAATCTGGAGCTATGACCTCCAGAGATGTCAACAAGTCATTTTTTGCAAGTCAAGTCCAAGTCACAAGTCCTTTTGTCCAAGTCCCAAGTAAGTCAAGTCATTTTGAAAAAGTTGCAAGTCAAGTCAAGTCACAAGTCATCAAATCACAAGTCAAGTCGCAAGTAAGTCACAACTTGTCACAAGTCACTACAAGTCTATTCACCAGTTTTGTGTTTGCTGGGACAGGACTCCAAGTTTTCAACCCGACATACTTTTACTTCCCACGCCACACGCCGAGCCCGTGTCGCTGATTGAGGGCACTATATATTTATGTATTTATTTATTTCCAGTTCAGGTTATGCCGGACACAAGGCCCGCCAGCGGATAATTCATTAATGTATTTGTAGGCCTATTAATATTCATAAATTCTATCCATAAATTTCAATTTACAGGAAAGTAACCTCAGACTTGCATTGGTAACAAGTCAATTTTTTCAAGTCCAAGTCCAAGTCCAAGTCATTTTGTCTAAGTCACAAGTAAGTCAAGTCATTTTGTAAAAGTTGCAAGTCAAGTCACAAGTCCCAAAAATAGTGACTTGAGTCAGACTCGAGTCCAAGTCACACGACTCAAGTCTACATCTCTGATGACCTCTGGTGCGGGATTTCGCCTCGTTCAGGTAATCTCTCCATCTGATGTCGACCAAGTTGTAGCGGATACGATACAGCATGGACATTCTACTTTGGTGTCGTCTGCTTTCCAGAGATGGCCATTGGAGGTCTTTTAGTAGGCCAGTCACGCTTGTCCTACGGTCATATTTCCCCATGACATAACGTGCTCCACTACTCTGTACCTGCTCAACCTTCTTTATGTTCCGTTGAGTGTGTGGGTCCCAAGCCACTGCGGCGTATTCTGCTATTGGGCGAACATAAGTCATGTAGGTGGCTTCTTTGATGGTTCTGCTGCATGGAAATTGCGTCCCAGGAAAGCACGGGTTGAGTTTGCTTTCTTTGTGATGGCGTCAATGTGGTCGTTGAAGTTGAGCTTGGAGTCCACATGCAGGCCCAGGTACTTGGCTGACGAGACAGTCTCCAGGGTTTCACCATGGATGATGTGAGGTGTGCAGATTGGTTTGCGTTCATTTGTGATTCTTACGACCTGGCATTTGGATGGATGGAATTCCATGAGCCAGGTACGTTCCCATTTCTGCAGTGCATTCAGGTCATCTTGAAGAAGTGAGGAGTCTGAAGCAGATGTTATTCGCTTGTACAGCACACAGTCGTCTGCGAAGAGGCGGGCTTCTGAGCTCTTGACACAACTTGGCAGGTCGTTAATAAAGATGAGAAAGAGCAGTGGCCCCAGCACACTGCCTTGAGGGACGCCAGATGTTACTCTCACCTCGTTGCTAACTTGCTCATTCAAAGTAAATGATGAATCGCCCTATTTAGCCACTTTACAATAGAATACCACAATCATGACAATCAATGGTCAATGGCAGTGTCCGAAATAAGGAAAATATTGAGGTTGTCTGAGGACAACTAAAGCATGAATTCTGCTTGTCCTCGAAACATTTTGGTTGTCCCCATCCCCCAAAATATATATGTCATGTTTTTGAGTGCAAAGAATCCAAATAGTGGTTGTCCAGGGGATAAGTGTATATCTCAATATGATTGTCCCCAGTGATTTTTGGACAAGAGGATAAGTGGTTAAGTGGTTATTTCGAACACTGGTCAATGGGGTTTGAACGTTGATAGGTGTGATACACAAGTTGCAGCTTTGCCAGCTAATTTAGGGATGTGCGTGCATGTCAATTGTCATCATGCCATGCATGCAGACTCTGTCATCTATAGTAGGAATTCCAATTGAATGAACACTGCTTTCAATAGCATGACATGTTATTTTCCGCGTACACTGCGCGATGTATGTTAGTGTGTGTGACTGTGCGTGAGTAACGTGGAAGTGAATCCAACCATGCCAACCCACTTGTGATTGGTTAGCATTGCATCCAAGGTTGTGCGTTCGCGTTGTAGTTTGAAATATGCGATATACAATCAATCGATCGCGGTTGGATCAAGTACAGCTGTTGAAAGCTGTGTTCATTCAATCAGAATTCCTGCTATAGTCAGATTTCAGATAAAATATGACTGAAGTTCCATGGCAAATTATACTTTACGCCTCTTGTTGTCACTTTCAGCCTCTATTATTTATGATAGAGAATGTTTTCAATTATCAGAATATCTTTATTAGGTTTGCAGGAAATGACAGGAAAATATATAAAAAAATTAAATAAAATTATCAACCATCATCACCTCTTTAAAAATCCTAGTAAAAGTTTCTTCTTTAGAAATTTTACAAAAAAGGGCAGATTTTGGGGGAAATTTTACAACACTTGATTTCTTTCTTGTACTATCCACATATGTGATATCCCATCTAAGCAGCAGGTCCTTACACATGTACACGTTTCATACTTTTCAACAAATTCTCTATAGAAACATTGGAAATATTTCCAATTCTGCTTGAGAATAAAGGACTATGAATAGATGCGACAGGATTACCTACGGGATTATCTCAAGTATATAATTCCGTCAACCCTCCTCTTTACATCTTCTCTGCATGCACATGTAGGCCTACATGATTCTTGTACCCCATGATGTTTCTATTACAAGAAAATCGATTTGTTTTCAGGTAAAATCAGGGTTTTGTTTCCAGTACACTCACTCGAAAAGCAATACACTAATTAGCGGGGCCTTGCAGCTTGCTGTGGATATCTTTTACTGCATTTTAAAAGTAAAAATTTTGAAATCCAAAGTAAAAATTGTGATATATTTAATTTTGAAAATTACAATTAATACTTTATAGGTATAAAGGAACATGTTTAGCCCATTCAGTTAAGTTCCAGGTGCAAGCCCCTATAACACAATGCATATACATGTAAACTTTCTTTATCTGTGTCAATAATAGAATATTGATTTCAACGGAGTATTGAGCTGTATGGAAAAAAACATTTATAATACAGGGTGTTGACACTGTGCGGGGTAATAGGAGTACTTGTATGTATGAGTTGAGATTTTGTGATGGCCTGGTGAAACCGGAGATGTAGGCCTCTAGCTGGCCTCTGGTTTGGTTTAAAATGCTGGGGGATGGTGATGTTGATGACGCCTTTGTAGATCTTACAGAACATGGTCGCTTGGGCAAGGAGTCTTCTGTCCACCAGTGTCCCATTTGAGTGTGTTCAGCATTGCAGAGACACTTGATGTTCTCCTGTAGTCGCGTACTACACTTTCTACCTTGTTCTTGTCACTCTTGGTGTACATGTAAGGGTTCCACACTGGATGCGTATTTGAGTTGTGGTCTAACAAGACTCTGGTATGCTCACTCCTTGACAGAGACATCACATGGTCTAAGGTTTCTGCGTATCAATCCCAGCATCCTAAAGGCTTTAGCTCTGATGGTTTCTATGTGCTTGGTCCAAGACAGGTTTGAGGGTTCATACCACTAAATCCGCATGTGAAGCGGTTTCCGGTAAAAGTTTATCACGACTGTAGTCCCAACTTTGCATAAAAATTTTGCAAAATCGGTACAATTTTAGTGTTGCAAATCGTGTTTTGCTAGAACTTGTGAATGTGATCTCTACTAATTTGAACAGAAAACGCGAAAATTCGAGTGATGTTTACGATGATGAGCGCATGAACACACGAGGTCAAAACACGGTTAGCAGTCGGACGTAAACACAAGAAAATCGGGCCTTTTATATAGCGCTATTTTTCTCAAAAAGTAGACCTAAAATATGGTGTCATTTTCGACTATGTTATGCAGAATTTTGTTCTGATTAAGATGATATCAAATATATATTTCAAAGTAAGGCGTAACTTTCGACTTATAGCCTAAAACGTGACCCCTATTTTGCACGTAAAGTCTATGGAAAGCTATTTTGTGGCATGTACCCTTGATGTTATGGTGACACCCAAGTATGTGGTGGAATTTTCCTTGGGGATAACATACTCATCAATGGTAGAGGCATGTTCAAGTGGTTGGCCCATGTTGGTAATAGTGAGATGGGCACATTATTTGACATTGCATGTGTCATGTCCAATGTTTGGACGTAGTGATTTGACCAAAAACAAGTCTTACTCCGCTTCGAAAAACTCTATCCAGTGGAGACGATTGTAGTGTTGAACTTTTGACGTAAAGACAGGACTCTTAAATTTAAAAAATATAAATTTTTAATCAATTACCATACAATGCAGAGTTGTAACAAGTCAAGGCATTTCAGAGTCGAGTCATTTCTAGCAATAGGTCGAGTAGAGTAGAGTCAAATGACTCGAGTCACTGTGCAATCTCTATGGGGAAAATTTCTAAGTCCGAGTCGAGTCATTTCATTTTTGAAAAGTCAAGTTTCGAGTCATGACTCGTTACAAGTCTGATAAAATGTGTATACTATAGGTTTTCCCATTTTATTAAACACTTTTTTCATTATATTTAATATCTGGTTAAGTTAGAATTTGTCTAAAATTATTGAATTGGCCATTTGGTGCAATATAATTGAAATATCATTATATTTCAGAGTATGTCACTTCATTTCATTCATTGGTCCATGCCCAGTAGCCAGGGGTGCACCAGCGCACCCCAAAAAAAATGCCAAAGGCTCAAAAAGTCCCATTTACGAGCGTAGAGGGTTTTTATGCCTTTTTGGTCCAAAAATGTCCAAATCACGCCCCACCCAGTCCAAAAAAGTCCACATTTTGAAAAAATGTGTACTTTTTCAAAATCGGCACCCTCCAAAAATAAATCCTGGCTACAGGCCTGCATTGGTCATTTGATTTTGTCCTAAAGCACATTGAAATCGTCTCACCTGTTGCATATACATGTAGACAGTATTTGCCTCCATATTATTATAATGCATTGTAGGCCTTCATTTTTGGATTGCAATTAAGATTTGAACCACTGGGCTTGAGAACTTCTTTTACCTTGCTGATACAGATCCGAACAGAAGTGTCTCATTTATTCTGACCAATTAAATTTTGACCCTTTAAATAACAAATCCATTAAATAGATCAAGAGGCAAAGTTTATTATATAAATAACAAGAGCAGTCAAAACCTTGCTGTTACGATCCTTAAGGATACAATACATGAATTACCGACAAGTGACTCATTTCGGAATGCGATCATGAATTTTGAAGAAAAAATAGTTCTAAACTTTTGAAGAAAAAAAAGATTCTAAACTTCCTTCGATTACGCGTCTAGCGCTTTACCGCTCGGCCACCGTGGCAGTTGAGCGGATGAGTGTAATGATAAAAGATAAATCTCATAATGCCATCTTTAGCCTTTTGTTTACTAAAAAAAAAGCGCGTTTTGTAAAGATAGATTAGCCGTTTATGCATAAATAGCACGAACGTTTGGGAAAGGTTTCAAACAAATAATAAAGACACTGATGTGATGATGAAATTAAGTAAGTCGGGAAATATCTAAGGCCGCAAATGTTTTGTTTTGGTTTTAGGAATCTGACCTTAAAATTTACGACTTCATGACATTATCATTCGAAATCAACAAAAGATATTTCAACACTATATGTCTTCATTCTTTCTCTAGAATGTTTTGTACATGTATGTGAAATATCTTCAACAATGGTTCGCTGCATAATGGAAAAAATAGCCTTGACCTAAAAAAAGGCGAGAGGTACCATATTTATAGATTCAGGCTAAATTTAAAATTGATATAAAACGTTGTTTTTTGATCGATTACAAAAATTAATTTTTGTCGTATAAAGAAATTGTATCTGGTGTGAATTACATTACAGTTTTTATTCCTAGGGCTCTTTGACTTCTTCAAATAATTTTTTTATGATAGAGTGAATCCCCTGGCCCTCTATAATTACGCACAAAAGATCGAGTCCCCTTAAGTTTTGCATGGTTTTACCATTGAAGCATAAAGTTATCAAAATTGTCCAAGGTCCCATTCAGTCATTGAATGACACATTTATGACATGATATAATGGATATAGAAAGAAAGAAAATGAAATAAAGAAATATGTCCGAAGTTGGGACCCTCTTTCTTGACATATTTGTTGATCTGACTGTACATTGAATGTACATGTGCCTACATCTGACAATGACTCTGATATGATTTGGGGGGTAAAGCTAGTGTTTGTACATGTATGTTGTTTGTTTTAATTGTTCATTGATGAACACCACAATTAAAAAAAGCTGTTTTATTCATCATTTTATTCTTTATTTCCAGAACGTACGCCGTCATAAGAATACGAGACGCATTCAGAGAAAACAAAGATGTTACAGATTCTGCAAAGATTTCATCTTTAGTCCAGAAAGCCGAAGAAAACTTAGAGATTATTAAAAGACAGGTATGATCACAAGATGAGGGTTTTTATATACAATTTGCTGAAAATTATTAGATGTACCCCCTATTCTTAGTGGGAAAATGGCATCGCCACTGCCATTTGCCCTCCCAGTTTCCCCCAATCAAAATAAGAAACTGGACATTTTTAACTTTTAGGTCCAAAATGACAGATTTTAGACACATGTTTTAATTTTGATTTTTTTCCCTCTCTGAAGATTTTTCCCTCCTACTCCCAAAAATCCTTGTTCCACCACTGAGAGGTGGGTACCACAGGAATATGCAGCAGATTTACATGTTTTAGCATTATTGTACCGTACATGTTTCCCTGTCCTCGTGTAAATGTTACTGATACATTTTTTGCAACCTTCAATATTTATGTATCTTTATGTTAAAAAAACAAATTAACTTCCATGTCACTAATTTTGAAACTTATGTCATCTTTTTTGTGTTTCAGGTCGTTATTAGTCAACTGTACAAAGATCCACCACTAGTAATTGAAACCAAACAGCCCAAGTCTTGATGTAGAGATTATCTTGTGTATAAGAGACTGCTAAGAAAATTATGAACTTTGACCTTCCAGTATGGTGCAATGTACAGGATATATACAGTATCAAGACTCTATATCACAATATCTGAATACAAAGTTCAGTTTTATTGCAAGGGTGAGAACTTTGCATGTAACTGATGTGTATTCCATGCACAATGAAAATATTTGATTCATAATCAGGAAGCAAAGTTCAAACTTGTACCAGGAGAATGAACCTTGCATATATATGTGTGTGTGCCATCTTGTGTTCTCAGTGAACCCCATGGGCACCACTGCCTTTCTACAGTGCCTCTGATTGGTTAATTATATGATATACTCATCCAAGTAACCAATCAAAATAGAGGTTTTAGATCTCTTGGCACAGTTAAGGTTGGTCTGAACCCTGGAATTATGAAAACTTTCGGACCTCATAACTGCTAAATTATTAGTCTAAAGAATATAAAAGTATACATTTTAGAATGGAAATGACTTGATGAATTCATCTGTGAGGTCCAATTTGGGCCAAAATGCTCATATTTGGAGAAAATCCCAAAAAACAGTTTTTTTGGCCCAAATTTTTTTGTGCAACGTAACAAAAAAATAGTTTGGCCAAAAATTTTTTTTTATTAATTTTTAAAAACTAGATAAAAATATCTAGGGACTGTTTTTTCATTTTTTTGACCAACTTCACCAAAAATATTTGAAATTTGGGTGAAAATCAGGCTTTTTTATGGTTTTTTTTGAAAATTTTGCATTTTTTGACCATTTTTGGTGCAAATTTCTCAAAGTTGGTCAAAATTCAAAAAAATAAAAAAACAGTCCCTAGATATTTTTATCTAGTTTTTAAAAATTAATAAAAAATTTTTTTTGGCCAAACAATTTTTTTGTTACGTTGCACTAAAAAATTTGGGCCAAAAACCTGGTTTTGGGTCCGATTTTCTCAAAAAATGAGCATTTTGGCCCAAATTGGACCTCACCGATGAATTCAGCAAGTCATTTCCAGTCTAAAAATGTATACTTTTATATTCTTTAGACTAATAATTTAGCCGTTATGAAGCCCGAAAGTTTCCATAATTCCAGAGTTAAGACCACCCTTAAGCTGAAGCCCCCTTATTGGAACCTGAATCAAAATAGATCTTAGAGGCTGATAACTGGGCCGGTAGAGCCCATGGGGTTAAGAAACTGCAATATAAACAGCTTAAACTTAGATTTATAATTGAACACAAATTATGAATTGTGGTCTTTTAATTGCTGTGATCAAAGCCACAATGTACGATTTCCATCAAATTAAAATTTTGTTATTGTGTACTCAAAATGCTGAAGTAATTATTAATAATAACTGTTAGGGAAGGTTTCTGTCCATTTTAAGCGTAAATAACAAGGTAAAGTGAAAGAATTATAGTTGAAATACATTACACCCCTATGGAAGACATGACCTTAATTTCTCACACAGGGGGTATAGATTTCAAGTGAAGTCTCCCATTCAGGTAACCATATTCCCTATGAGGAATTTAAGGTCATATCTTCCATAGGAGGTGTATAGATTTCAACTGGAATAGCTCACTATCTGCTGTGGATTGAGTCAGAAGAGGGTAGATTATAACTATACTTTGATCAGCTCGTAATCGGCGGGCCTTATAACATGGCGGATTAATATCTGCATATTTAATTTTGAGATTGTCTTGTGACATATCTCCAGAAGCATCCCAAATTATTAATTCAAGTCTTATACTTTGTCTACTTTCTTTAACACACAAAATATAGACCAGAGAAGTCAACTAATAACACTCTTAACATGGGTCTACTTTTCAGTGTAGTGGTAAAAGCCTAACATTTCCCGCCTATTAATTACGAGCTGATCAAAGTATAGGACTATAACTAGGAGACTTCAGACTTATCAGCGGATTGTTATGTCATATGTATTTCACAAACTTTGATAAAAAGTGTGTGTTTCAGTTGGTGATTATGCCTCGCATTGTGCACATGAAATGCTACATACATAGAACCATAATGGGTTATTCCCTAGGGCTATTCCAGTTGAAATCCATACACCCCCCTATGGAAGACATGACTTTAATCTCCCACACAGGGAGTGTGAATTGCAAATGGGGTTACCTGAATGGTAGACTGCATTGCATTCCTTTTTTAAACAATTCATCACATTCAATGCATAAAACACAACACATGTATCCACATCCCCAGTGACTGCCCTGCCCAGAGATAGATAGCTGTTTGATCAGAACAGGATTGGTGGATTTTCCAAGGTGGGATTAGAGGGATGATAAATTTAAATGGTCTACTACAGTAGACTACCTGAATGTCTTGATTCCATTAAAATATACATCCCATGCATGGGAGATTATGTCTATGTCTTCCATAACTGGAATAGCCCACTCATTGATTGTTCAAAATGCCTTTGGTGATAATTGCGGGATATTTGAATGAACAGAATGTGCTGTTTTAGTCGGGAACTCGGTTACATGTATTAGTCACGCTTTGTTCATACATTTTTTGTTTTTTAGACACTTTTTTTTAAGTTTTGACTTTGCCAGTATGCAACCCTGCTACCTCTTTGTGCTTATTATTTCAACAACTCCTCCTATACCTTTGTACAGGAGCCAACCGTTGTTAATCCGTGATGAATCCACACTTTTACTGTAGCGTATAAGCGAACGCGAGCGAGACTACGCGTTACGCGAGAGCGTAAAATTCGTCATGTCTGGAACCTTTGTGCGTATGCAAGCTTACAAGTTGAATTCAGTATTTTTCAGGTAGCGGCTAAACTTTGCCGTTTTATTCTGTAGTTTTATTGCTGATATTAACAGAGAAATCATCGAAGTTTTTGTAAGACTTAGTGACAATGATTAACTGACATTTCCTCGTAAAATAATCGTGAATTATACGATCTTTAGCTTCTTTTCGTTGTTGAAAGGATTCAATCATGTTTCACGTTGTTCATCACCGTTTAACAACTTCGCGTCCGGTAGCGTCTGCGTGGTTTACTTATCGGGCAGCTAAAGCTGCCCTCGCTAAGTAAACCACGCAGACGACGCTGTCAAGCATCGTTGTTAAACGGTGATGAACAACGGTGAAACATGATTGAATCCCTAAATCATTGTTGTGGGCAGTGTAGGGTGCAAGGAATTTTTTCTGTGGGGGAGGGAGGGAGTGGGGACAAAAATACCAGGTAAATAGGATAATTTTGGCCCAAAATAGGGCAATGTTGGTCCAAAATTGTGGTTTTGTTTGTCCTAGGGGAGGGCAAAGAAAAAATTCAGGGTTGGAGGGCGGGGCAAATTCTTCCCTTGGCGATGGAAGTTAGAATAGATTATATCCATGTAATTTAATGACAGGCAGCAAACTTAATGCACGTTTTAAGCTTTACTCGCATGATATGGCTTGGAAATTTGTGCATGTCTGTCACTCTTTTAATTGACAAAATTTTGCGGACGATTATTGAGGTGGGGACAATGAGAAACAATAGTCACAAGACGTGGTAGCTTGCAATGAGAATAAACTAATTTTTGTTCTTACTACAACAGACAGGTTCAATATTTCATTGTAATTGGGCCTGTCTGTCATCTATCACATGGTGGAAGATAGTAAAAACAAAACTTTTTATCATTTATTCTCTAAATATGGTATTTGAATTGTCAGGCATGAGAATGGCTTTTTTGACAACTACCTGAAAACTGTGTGAATTCGGCCTTAAAAAGGCTGAAAAATAATAAAAAGGCGTAAATTTGAACAGCAAAATTGTCTGAATTCAGGCAAAAGCCTGAAAATTCTCATGCCTGGAATTGTACATGCTGGTAGCAGCGACGTCAATTCATCTTGAAAAGTGGGGGCGGGGGCATTTGGCTTGAATTGAAAAAGTGGCTGAAAAGAACAAAACGTGGCCCATGTTGCCAAGAAGTGGGGAAGGGGAACACAAAGTGGTGGCACCATGGGGGCCATGAGGGAAAACGCCCCCCAGTCAGAACTCTTGTCCCCCTGTGGCCCCAGTAAAATTACAATTCCTCCCCTGATATTCACCATGCCCCGACAAAATTCCTGGCGCCGCCACTGGGAATATGTCCCTTAGTCATTGACGCCCATGCCTGGTTTAACAGGTGGACATATGTGACACAATCAAGGGAAATGAGTTGGATGTTGCTAATATTGATTTTGAGATATTGACAAAGAATGTGTTAAAATTCTTTTGTTTTATTTTTCAGCGATTGATAAATTGATGTAACTTGGGGTTACTATTCCAGGGGGGTTTTCAACATGGGGTTTTCAGTTTCAGAAAGCTCGAAATGTCCTCTTTAGAAACATATGTAAAACTCATTTTCGACCAGGGTCGACATGTGATTCATTCCCCTTGATCATGTCACATATGCATTTTTGTCTTCAATGTTTTAATGAGACTGATAGATCATGGTATAAAATACAATTTATTTCAAATATATTCAATTTACAGTAACATATTATACATTTTTAAAGTTTAAAAAATTGTGTTTTGAGCTGATTGGGTTGTTTTCTGTCATTATATTTGAATGAGTTGGTGGTAAATATTTGAGGGGTACCTAGTGATGCTCCAGAAAAACGTATGATGTCATCAGACCTGCACATTTTTGTTGAGGCCAATAAAGTCAAACAAAATATGTGACATGGTATATCAAAAAGAGACACTTTTGGGCAGGTTATCAATTTTGAGTGTTTTACATATCTTAAATATAGAGATATGTTCCTCCACAACACCGTTTTCCCCAATGAAATCGGACATTTCTAAGATATTGAGTTTGTAGGTTGTGGTATTATAAAATTAGAAATTGAGATATCGGCCTTTAAAATATTATTGACAATGTTGAGAGTAGGAATTACCTTGAAAGATGTCTGACAAAGTACAAGATGTCAGTAATATTCCACTCTGAAACTATCAGACAATATTTAAACATTATTAACATCACAAATTCGCAACAAACCCAAATTGTGAAAAAATCACCGCATGCAGATTTTTTGCTCCATTTACGTTTCTGCCCAAAAGTGTCTCCTTTCGATATACCACGTCAGATATAGACATTTTGACAATTTCTGCATTCTGTACGCAATTTAAAAACATGGCACCTGGCAGCTATTCAGCATCAAATAGTATGTATGTAGGAGATAAAGTAGACATTGCAGGTTTAGGGCTAGAAGGCCCTATCTGCAATAGCTGCTAGGTTGCAAACTTTTAGATGTATACAATATAGAAATGATACAAATGTCTATGGGGCAGCTATTGCAGAGAGGACCCCTAGAAATGTTACTTTCTTTTGATAATTCTTTTGATTTGAAAACTTGTTACTTTTTTTTATAATGCAGATGATCCCTTGTCATGGATCGATCGATATAGTTGGATACTGGAATGTTTTTGTCAGAAAATAATCAATATTTACTCCAAGGATGGATGAATTCAACATGTTTGGGGAGAAAAATTTTCCACTATCCTTATCATTCATTGAGAAATTACCGGTACATGTTTTAACCCCATGAGAACTATCATATGCAGTGGCGTACCGTGGCCGCCCCAACCCCGGGGGGCTGAAGAAGAAACAATTTTGCCACCCCTTCCTTAACAGCCCGAAAAGGTTGACCCAATTTTTTTTTCACGGTCGTTTGAAAAAGTGAAGAGGATTTTAGGCGCTAGCGCCCTAAAAGCAACCTTTTTTCAAAATGTTTCATGCTTTTTCAATTTTTGGCGCCCTTTTTTTTTGCTAATTGTTTTCAGCCTTTAGCTTTTTGCCGCCCTGTTTTTGCCGCCCTTCTTCTTCCGCCGCCCTTCATTTTTGCCGCCCCTACTTTGACCCGGGGGCTAAGCGCCAAAATCCCCAAAATACGCGCATGATATGTGCCTATTGGTCAAAAATAAGTTTTCATTACCAATTGGACCAATCAGCAACATTATTAGAATAATTTCACCACGCAAAAAAATTGGGGTGTATTATGTGCAAAGCTCCATTCTGATTGGTGATTAAAGTGAAGATATCATCTACTTGACCAATCAGAGGCAATGTTAGATCGGCAGGTAGTGCTCAGGGGATTAAAAAGGCCTCTTTTTTCATTTGATGAAATCTGACACGCCCCAATACCAAAATAGAAAAGGTAATTCAACCGATCCACCTGGTGTAATTATTGATAAATTCCTTTACCCTGGACACTACTGGTCATCTATCAGCATTTCTGATTGGTTGATAACTTGAAATGCTCATTTCAATTGCCAATTACGACTAGGCTTTAAACTACTTATGGTCAAACATGCATTTGCAGCTGATCTTATTAATACCCTCCTTGATTGGTTCAAAATTGGACACAATATTCATTCTGGCCAATGGGCAGGTAGTTCTCATGGTGATAAGGCTCATTCATACTTCACTGAATTGCATTGCAGCTGTTAAAATTGAGTACCACTGCATTTTGTTGCACTGCATTAAAATTTGTACACAATCCAATTTGTTGTACTGCAGGCCTTGCTTGCTCTAACTGGTGTGGCAGTGGTTTTGTTGAGGTGAAGCACATTGATTTTACAATATTTTTTACCGCATTCTGCTGCATGTGGTGACCTGCTTTGACCTGGAGTAATTTTCAGGATAGCAATGAAAGTGACAACATTTAATGCTGATTTACAGGAGTGCGATGCATTTGCAGTGAAGTATGAGTGGACCTTTAGAGTTGCTGTTATGCGCACAAAAAGATTACAATTATGTAAGGCCTAAAAATTGTTTGATTAGGCGTAACCCGACTGACCCTAAAAATAGTCCCACCCCTAGACTTTTTTTCTTATTTTTTTTAAATATATAATTTTTTTTTTAAAGTTCCAAAAGCTAGCCTTTATCATAGGTGATTTACAGCTTAAAATGTAAACAAATTTGTTTAATTGCCGACTGACCTACCCCAATTTTTTTTGTTACGCCAATCAAACACATTTTTAGGCCTAATGCATTAAAATGTACAGTATAGAGTAGATATACACTAAGTACAATAGTGTTTGCTTGTTATTTTTTGTAAACTACATGAATCAAATAATACTTTTGTATTCACTACAAGTTTTTGTGACAAAGGGCTATTCCAGTTGAAATCCATACACCCCCTGTGGAAGACATGACATTAATCTCCCACACAGGGAGTGTGAATTTCAAATGGACTTACCTGAATGGGTGACTCCATTTGAAATCTACACCCCCTGTGTAGGAGATTAAGGTCATGTGTTCCATAGTATTGAGTTTGTTAGCTGGAATAGCATAAATTCGAAGAAAAAAATAAAAGAAACCTAATATAGTATGAGCAACAAAAAAACCTTTGCCAATTTAAGCTTCTTCAAAACTAGATTAATATTTTAACCCCCTGAGCACTACCTGCCTATCTAACATTGCTTCTGATTGGTCAATTACATGATATCTTCACTTTAATCACCAATTAGAATGCAAATTTACCCCAAACAATGTGGCTGATTGGTCCAATTGATAAAGAAACTTCTTTTTGGCCAATCGGCAGGTAGTTCTCAAGGGGTTAACAGTCTCTCCATTAATTGTAACATTATAATAAGAAAGCTGAAAATAGGAAAAATGTCCCTGCCTGGGAATCAAACCCAGGACCTACAATTTATGAGGCATGTGCTAATTTAGACTAAATCCTTCTTTTGTCTTCACTGTATTTGTATTGACGCTTGTAGTGACGACTGAAAATCTTATCCTCATATCATGACGACACTATCGGCGTCTGTGTCCCACGCCGTTGAACCATGCCACTGTGGCAAGATCACAGTCTGAAGGTCTAAAATATATTTTCAATATCAAACACCTTCAAAATGTCACTTTGTACACAACTGCCAGTTTCGGACACTTTTTTTAACACACAAGTTTCTCAGTTTTCAACCCAGAATGTTGACAATGAGGGCAGCAGTCTAGGACTAAACATCATGTTTGCTTGGACCTGTTTCTTCAGTTTGGTTTGGGTAGGGATGTGCCTCAGAGAATCTGCAAGTGGATCCATATTTATACCAATTTTCAAAGAAAATTTGACCCATTTTTTATATCAGAGACCCAGATATTTTGCTTAGTAATTTAACACAATTTTGTGCAATTTATACAAAATAATAAAAACAAAATGAAATTATGGCTCCAGTTTAATAGGTAAAAATAGA